>NW_027328741.1:43549770-43863706 GCF_048564905.1 Vicugna pacos
ATTACTAAAATTTTTCTCCTTTTATTTTAGCTTCAGTTCTGCTATAATCCAAATCTTAAACGAGGCTGTCCCCAGGTTGTAGTGAGAATAAAAAGAAGAGTTGGGATTAAAAATGCATCTCTGGTGTCTTCATTGGCTTAAGATTTCAAAAAGAAGCACTATAAAGCAGGGGGTAATGTGCATAATCACAATTTTGATTTTCTGGCTGACACTAGTGGAGAAAGTGCATTTTTACTTTCAGCAAATTTAAACATGCCTCTAATAAGAAAACCCTCTACTAGCCACATAAATGATGATACAACTACCCTGATCAGAGGTGGTTTTTCTCCTCCATCATCAATGTCATTTAGACCAACAGAACAAATTGCAGTGGATCAACGTACTATTTTAAATCAGTTGACCACAGTCCACGGGCACTCTCAAAGCAGCTACACTGAAGCAAATGGCCGTGTTGTGAACTTCATTACAACTACAAGTTCTACTTCTCAGAACAGCAACTTGTCTCCCATACAGACCAATTATTTTGTACTAATGGTGGATCCTTCTAATTTTCCAAAAAGTTATCACTACATATCTGCCAATGAAGGTCATTTTTCTAAACTTCAACCAGGGAGAACCAACAGTTTCCAGTGACAGTGATAGCTGATACATCAACTACTACTCTTTAAAGGCCAACTCATCAGCCATCTTCAGGTTATGAACGTCATCCTAATTACAACTGATCTACCAGAGGATAACCAGATTATGCAGGATAACAAAGGTTAATATTAATGTTGGCAAATGTCAACAACTATCTGCAATTTTCTTATTTGAACAACAAACATAGATGTGTACCTGCATTTTCCTATATTTTTTTTAAAATAGAGTAAAGAGAAACGGGAGACTAAGTTACCATTTAAAGAAAAAAGAGATATTTGATTGATATGATCATTTGATGGAAAAATTTGGCTGTAAATTTAAATAATTTCTTTAAAGGAAGAAGAGAAAATGGAAGAATTTAGAAAAAGGCTAAAATATGTAGAGAGGGAAAAGTACTAAGTGGTTTCTGGTTCATCCTGGAAAGTATTAAACGTGTTAAGTCAGGATAGGTTGCAACGGAAGATAAATACAGGAAGCAGCCAGGATTCACGGTCTCTATTATCTCATCCCTGGAATCATAAGGGTCACATGATGTAGTCTCAGATGGGACATTCAGCATGTGGTAGAATTTAATAAGTATTTTTATCTATGGTCTTCTTTGTGCTGTTCTCATAGCATTTCAATTGGTGCTTTTATTCCTGCCCTGAAAAATCTACGCTATATTTTGTAGTCAATACTTTACGTTGCTTTTATGTTCCAGCCAAAGTCAAGCTTGTATCCTCAGGGTGGCATTTAATGCCTTTCCAACTCTAAGCCCACAAACTCAACATAGTTTAGTCATTTATTAATAGATCTGGCATCTGACTACCTTCACAGATCTTTATGTTTCACTGTTTCTGGAGATATATCCAGGCAACTGCTTGTCAACAGAGTTAGCTCCAAATTCACAACTTTTGCTCCAGGTAATCCTTGGACTTAGGATGTCCTCCTTTTACCTACTTAGATTTTCCCAGTCTCAGCACAGAAACCACCACCTCCAGATGTTTTCTGTGTATCACCCTTTCCTTGTCTAACTTGGATACCAGCACAGTAAGCACATCACTTGCCACAGGATACATTTTATTATTTAGTGAATGAAAAATACATGTTGACTTTAAGCAAAATCTACTTTCCTGAAACAACAAAACTCTCATGGTTTTCAAACTATTTCGTTATGGACTTTAGTCTTCACCACAAACTAGCTGTTTTCATATCACAAGGAATAGTCACTCAAGACAGTAATTTAAGGTAGGTACAGGAGACAAAGTATTATTTTCTTCTTAACTCAAGCCTCCAGAGGCCTAAAGCATTCCATTCACACTTGCTGTATTTTTTTTCCTGTCTCTTCATCACCCACCCACCCCAAAATAGCTGATTCTCTTCCCCTTATCAATAAATATAGTCTTCTAATTAATTTACTTTTTAGAATCAGAGATTTGTCCAGAAGAGACAGTGTCATTGCAAACATTTAATGCAGGAATATACACCCCACATAAATTGTGCCATTTCAAACCTTCACACAGTTAGTATCTATGTGGTACTAGACGCTTGGTTGTGGTGGTCATATTCAGTAACCAAATTGCAATCTTAAATGTGTGGACTAAAAAGAGGTGAGGGTGGTAGATTTAAAAATTTGTCCAACTGCAAGAATGCCAAATTTATACAGATATTAGGAAATATAAAATATTCATGGAATACTTTGTTTATATCCCATTAATTTAAAATAAAACGTGGAGCATTTTCAGAATGTGAAATGCCATGTAATGCTGGAAAATTGTAGGCAAGTTCATGGAGCCTAAGGCTTCTGCTCACAATCATGCAGCCAGTGTCAGCTGATAAGACTGGAATGACAACATTGAGTCCTGAAAATGTGTCACCATTTGTGAAAAAGCTTTTGATAATCTGGAGAATGGGCAAATGGGCCAGGGTTAACTCTAGCATCATCCCACCAATATGACTTTTACCAAGAGAAGAAAAGAGCCCACTTGCAGCAGGAGATCTGTGTCTGGACAGCAGTGGTTTTTCCTAAAACAGAAACATCAAACTTTTAAGTTTGTCAGCTCAACTCTGATGGTGAATATTTTGTTGCTACATTAGCAGACTGGGGTTCAGATGGGCCGGTTAAACAGCTACTTTCCAGTTCTATTATCACACAGTGGGTCTTACTGTGATCATAATAACAAGTTTCTATACTGATAATTCAAACTCTTCAATTTAATTTCAAAATTAGAAATCCTAAAAAGAATATTATTTGTTTGTCCATCTGTAGTTTTCTACCTGGGAAAACCTAGACTATTGGCAAAACTACAAAAGTTGGCTGGTGTTTGAAATCTATTCTCTGAGCTCTGGCCACTGAATTCTTCCCACTAAATACTACAAATATGAGTACCACTGTGTGTGTGTGTGAAGATGAATTGTTAAGCTGTAACTAAGTTTGTCTTAGTTGAGTCATCAGTGAATTATTCCTCTGCATCTGGCAGAATCTCTGTGAATTAAGAGTTTCATTGAGACACCAGATTTTCTTCTGATCAGGGAGAGGTAGATTATATTTCTCCCAGTATACTAATTTTTACCTGTTCACTTAATCCCAAGCTAATGCTAGGGCCAAGCCACTGAACCCTTGAATTGGACAGAGGCATATACATTCTCCAGTCCCCAGAGCCCAGCACAGGACAGTGTCTCCTTTTTAATTTAAGCTTATGTCAAATTTTTTTCTTTTAATTCTCATTGTTGACACAACTTATTTTGTCTTTGAACACTCCTTGACTAATTTATTGAGGCTGAACTGCTGATTTATTCCCTTTAAGCTACAAATTGCAATAACCTTTCTTTCCTTGACTACCTGGATTAGAGTGAGCGTAGTCATCATTTTGAAAGCAGTCCTCAGTACTAAAAATGCAGAACCTTTACACTTCTTTGCCCAGCACTTCAGCGATAATGTTTGTTGTGGATCTGAGGAATTATCCTCACATCCCATAATGCAACCATGAGAAAACAGCACATTTTTATCCCAAATCAAGTTTTTGTCTGTATTGCATTCCCATTGCAAAAGAGTTAAGAATTATAGGAGTTCTGAGATTTTACCATTCTGAGATTTTTAGCAACCTAGCATGTTTATTTCTTACAGATGCTCTCGTGGAAATGAGACTTTCGGTCTGAGACAGTGAACTTTTGCATTCACAGCAAGAGCAGTCAGTTTTAAATTTGTATCCATTCCCTAATCTCAGATGAAGAAACAAAATGAAATTTTGTTGCCTACAGAAGCAGTGGGCTAACATGATGAAAGTTTAAGGCATGGTAAAACACTAATTTTATTCATATCTTTATGTATAATTTAGTGGAATCACTTATTTAATTGTATCTTAACTAGGATAAGTATATCATGACTAAAATTAACTTGCTGCAAAAACAATCATGAGAAATGACATGGGAAAAAGTGACCAGTGACTTTCCATTTTTTCTTCCGCTTTTATTGAGATATAATAGGCATAAAACACTCTGTAAATTTAGGGGCACAGGATAGTGATTTGATTTACAAGTATCATGATATAAATATCATAGCAACTTTAGGGAGATTTCATTATCTCATTTAGATACAATTGTAAAGAAATACAATTTCTCTTTTGGTTGTGATGAGAAACATTATGGTCTACTCTCTTAACAACATTGATATAGAACATAAAGCAGTATTAATTGAAATTTTCATGTTACTACGGGGCATCCCTAGAACACGATTATTTTTCGGCTGGATGTTTAAAGCTTTTGAGTGCATTAATCAAATCCTCCATTCCCAACCCCTGCCTCTGTTAACTACAAATCTAATTTTTTTCTATGTGTATGTTGGTTTGTTTTTGAAGTGTACTTTTATCTATAACACTGTGTTAGTTTCTCTTATACAACATACTGTTTGCTGTTTTTAATATATTTCAAACAGATCACCAGAATATATCTAGTTATGATATGTTGCTATTTAAAGATATTTAATAGTTATTGGCTATTTCCCATACAGTACATTTCTTGTCCCTGACTCATTTAATTTGCAACTGGAAAATTTTCTCCCTTAAATTCCTCAAATTTTCTTTTCCTCACCCCATTTCCCTCCTTCTTCTGAACAACCTGTTTCTTTCTATATCTATAATTAATTTTCTGAGTTGTTATGTCCATTTGTTTTAAATTCCAAATATGAGTAAAATCATTCAACATTTGTCATCATTTTTTGACTTATTTCACTTAGCATATTACACTCTTGGTCAACCCATTTATTGCAAATGGCAAGAACTTATTCTTTTTAGAGCTGAGTAATATCCCATTGTATTTTTATGTGTGTGTGTGCATATATATATATATATACCTATATATGTGTATATATATATAATGCATATATATATAAAGTGTGTATGTGTATATATATAGAGAGATTAATCTGTACTTAAGATGGGTAGATATATATACTATAAACACACATCTTATTTATCCATCATCTATTGATGAGCAATATATTTGCTTCTATATTCTGTCTATTGTGGATAATGCTACAGTGAATATAGGGTTGAATTTATCTTTTCTAATTAGTGTTTTTATTTTCTTGGAATAAGTATCCTGATATGTATACTTTGGATTAAATTTCATTATTAATTTTTATTCAAAGCTCCATGTTGTTTTCCACAGTGGCATCACATATTTACATTCACTCCAGCAGTGCATCAGGGTTGTTTTTCTTTCATCCTAACCAACACTTATGTTTGTTATCTTTTTGATAATAGTCATTCTGACAGGAGTGACGTAAAATCTCATTGTGTTTTGGACTTGCATTTTTCTGATTGTCAGTGATGTTGATCGGTTTCATGTGCCTGGTGGTTACCTTTCCCCGACTGTTTATTCATTTTTTGGAATGGGCTTAATGACCATAAGTGTCTGATTTCATTTTCAGGCATTCTGTTGTGTTCCATTATTCTGTTTGTTCTTTGCCACTACCATATTCTTTTTAATACTGTAGTTTTGTGTTATAGTTTAAAATAAGGGACATTAACACATCCTCTTTGTACTTTGTTAAAGTTGTTTGTGTTTTTAGTTTGTTTGTTTTCTTTCCTTTCTTTCTCTTTTTTAGTGATTTCATCTCTTTTGTGTTTACATGTAAATTTTAGAATTATTTTTTGTAAGTGTCTGAAAATGCCCTTGGTATTTTGATAGGCACTGAATTAAATTTGTGTATTTTGATGGCTAATATTATCATTTAAACAATAGTATTTCCTCATCTATGAACACATTATATACTTTCATATGTTTGCATTAACTTCAATTTCTGTTGTAAATATTTTATAGTTTTCTGAGTACAGGTCTTTTACTTCCTTGGTTGTATACATTTCTTGATATTTTTTTGTAATGCAACTGTAAATGTGACAGTTCCCTCACTTTCTCTAACTGTTAGCTTGTTCTTTGTGTGTAGAAATGCAAGATTTCTCTATGTTAAGTTTACATTCGAAAATTTTACCTAATGCATTGATAAGCCCTAGTAGGTTTGTGGCGTCTTCTTTAGTACTTCTGTTTAAAGTATGTCATCTGCAAACAGATACTTTTACTCCTTTTCTTAATTAGCTATATTTTATTTACTTTTATTTTGAATAGCTATGGCTAGAATTTCTATACTATACTGAATAAAAGTGGTAAGAGTGAGCATTCTTCTCTTCTTTCTGCTCTTATTGAAGATGCTTTAAGCTTTTAATCAGTGAGTGTCATGTTAGTGAGTTTCTTGTGATATATGACCTTAACTGTGTTGAGGTATGTTTCCTCATGCCCACTATGAGGAGGAATATATTCATAAATAGATACTGAATTTGTCAAAACATTTTATGACTCTATAGAGGTGACCATATAATTTTTATTCTTCAGGTTGTTTGTGTGGTGTATCATACTGATTAATTTGTGGGTATTCAATCACTTTTGCATCCCTGGAATAAATGGACTTAATCATAATGTATAGTCCTCTTAATGTATTGTTGGATTTGCTAACAATTTAGTGGTGATTTTTGCATCTATGCTTATCAGTAGTATTTAACCTGTAATTTTTTGAGGTATTTGTTCCAATTCTAGTTGAAGTGTGATACAGAAATGTGGGGTAGAAAGCCTACTTTCCTCTTGAATTTTTTGGAATACACTGAGAAGTATAGACGATATCTCTTCTCTAAATGTTTGGCAGAAATCACGTGTGAAGCTGTCTAGGACTGGAATTTTGTTTCTTGTGAGATTTTTTTAAATACTTATTCAATTTCTTTAGTGATAATCTGTTCATATTTTCTTTCACATTCCATTCTGGAGATTAAGTCTTTCTTAGAAATGGTCCGATTCTTCTAGGGTTTCCATTTTATTCGCATATAATTTGTTGTATCATATTATGATGCTTTGTATTCCTTTAATATAAGCTGTAACTTCTAATTAGTTTCTGAGCTTATTAATCTGTAACCTTCTTTTTTGCTCATGTGTCTGGTTAAAGTTTATCAACTTTATTTATTTTCAAAAGCCATTATTTAGATTGATTAAATGTTTGCATTTTTATTCCTTATCTTATTTAATAATGTTCTGTTTTTTCAGGTGACTTTCCTTCTACTAACAAGTTTTATTTATTATTTTGCTATGTCCTTGGTGGTAAGAGTATGTTATAAGAGAGAGATATTTCTTATTTGGATATGTGGGATTCTTTTGCTATAAGCATCCCTATTAATACTGCTTTTGTTATACCCCATGGATTTTGTTTTTGTTGTCATTTTTCTTTATATATATTTTCTTTGATTTATACAGCTATCTAGTTGTTGTTAATAATGTTTGATTTATCCTCCACACTTTAGTATTTTTCTGAGGTTTTTTCTTTTAGTAAATTTCTATTTTCACAGAATCCATAAGTTTCTTCACACAAGGAGAAAATTAATAAAATTTATACATACATGTGAAAGACCCAAATTTTCTAAAATTATTTTTAAAAATGAACAAAGCTGTGGGTATTACCCTCTCTGAGTTTAGAACATACTACAAAGATATAGTAATCAATACTTCAAGATATGGCACTTATAAAAACACATAGATCAATGGAACAAAATAAAGAGTCCGAAAATAAACCCACACACATATGGTTAGTTAGTCTACAAAGATGGAGGCAAGAGTATACAATGGGAAAAAGGCAGACTCTTCAACAAGTAGTTCTGAGAAAACAGGACAGTACATGTAAAAGGAAGATGTAAAAGCACTTCCTTCCATAGTATAAAAAATGAGATAAAAATGGATTGATTTCCTAAATGCAAAGCCCAAAACTATAGAATTTCTGACATAGAACAGCAGCAGAACTGACATTGAGATAAATCATAGCAATAGTTTTTGGTGTCTCCAAATTGAAAAAAAAGGAAAAGTAGCAATTACAGTTTTTTGTTTACTGAGGAAAAAATAGATGTACTCTGCGATTCAGGGATTCTATTTCTTGGAAAAATGTGAAGTGCAAAAACTTTTGCAGAGCAAAGGAAACTTTCAACAAGACATATGATGACAGACAGAAGAGAAGGAAAAATTTCAGACAATGAGACCAGCAAGATGTTAATATCCATAATATATATATATATATATATATATATATATAGCATATTAGACTCAATATTTAAAAAATAAAGACCCCAAATTAAAAACAGTTGAAGAATCTTCATGGAAACTTTTCAAAAACAGACATGTGGATGATTTTCATGCTCATAAAAATAAACATAACGTTGTTATTCATTAGGAAAACATAAATCCAAACCAGAATGAAATATAATCTTACAGCAACCAAAATGGCCATTAACAAAATGTCTACAAATGACAAACATTAATAAGAATGTTGAAAAGAGGGAACCCAGGTACACTGATGGTGAAAACATAAATTGATGCATCCACTATTCTGAAACTGTGGACAGTGCTCAGAAAACTAGAAATAGAAGCATTATATGTTGCAGCAATTCCTGTTTTTGGTATAAATCAGAGAAAAAAAGAAAAGATTAAGTTAAAAGATATATTACCCCCAATATTCTTAACATCATCATTTAGAAGCCAAGGGTAGAAGCACAAATCAACTGCCCATCAACAGTTGATTGGCTGAAATAGATGTGAGATATTGATAACATAATAAATACTTCATCATTGTATATTAAAAAGTAAAATTCTGCACTTTGGAACAATGTGACTGGATCCAGAGTGTGTTGCACATAGGAAAATAAGTCATACAGAGAAAAACACTCTACATTTTCACTTAAATGAGGAAAATAAAGAGATAAGATAAATAATCATTAAAAAAACAGAAAAAGAATCACATATATATGTGTAGTGTAACAACTAGTGGTTTCCTGTGGGGAAAGGGAAGAAGGATGGAGAAGACAGAAATGTGCAAGCTACAAGTAATAAACTTGAGAACCAAAAGGACTATATTTACAGCACAGAGAATTATTTTAATAATTTAATTGATTTTAAAGAGAGTATAGGGATATATTTTAGTAAAATGTGCATGTAGCTGGGAAAAACATTGAAGAAAAGAACTCTTGAAAATCAAAATATTTTGTAGTACTATGATAAAAAGGGAGGTGATTTGTTCACTTTCTTTAGTGTTCTTATAATGTCCTTAGTAGAATTTAAGCTTTTAATTGAAAAAGTATATACTTTTAAAAGTGACAAAAGTTTAAACTATTTTTGTTTCTCCCCTTACATCTACAGTCAGTAAAACATTCACATCTGAACAAAAATAACTACAACACAAAACAATACTCCAGAACGCATGTGAACAGGTGAAGTTCAGTGGAATAAAACACACAAAGGAGGCTGAATTGAGGGAAGAGCAGAGTTGGTGTCTGCAACCAAGGTCCCCTGAAAAGGATATCTGAGTCCACAATTTCAGAGAACCCAGAAGAAACAGGGTCTCAGGGGTTCACACAGTTTCTGCCCCCAACTGCACCAGTACTCATAATCACAGGTAACTAGGAGGGAGCTATAATGGAGTCAGAAATTCCATCGTTCCGACACTCAGGCATTCATGAAACTGTCCCTACTCCCCTTTCACAGTGGTGGAGACAAGCTACCTTGCAACACTGGACATGGCAAAGGCACTTGCCTGATTACAAATACCCACCTGCCTTTACACATTTCTTCAATGTGTACACTGATTCTCAATGGATATAAGAAAAAAGGAAGGGTTCACTCTCCCAGTGACAAGAGTGGCATTAAATACCAGAGAAGTCTAAGAAGTGACTATGAAAGCACACCTTTTATCCAGATATTAGCGACTAAAAGTGCCATTTTGAAATATTATCAGAGGTATCTCAGGTAAGTAAAACCAAATATTGTGCAATAATGCAAGTTACCAGAAAACAAAAGCAAGGACTCCAACTCCCATTGTGCTATTTAGTATCATAAGAGCAATAATAATTCAAGATCATGATCAATCACAGTAACATTATAGGGCACGCACACACACAGATAGACACACACAGACACCAACACAGACACAGACACACACGCAAACGCACCTGCAGACACACACACACAATGTCAACCCTGCAGCAAACAAACTTAAAGTCATGGTATATTGCCATATAACTAATAGAGAATCCAAATAGATGTCATACAGGAACTCAATACAAAAAACAATACTAAGAAAGCAGTTTAGTGAGCTCAGGAATAAAATAAATGATGATAAGAAATACATTACCAAAGAGGCTGAAACTATAAAATAACCAAATATTATTGGAGGACCAGGAGAACTTAATAAATGAGATGAAGAATGCAACAGAAAGCATTGGAAGTAGAGCGTCTTTGTGGAAGAGAGATTAGCAAACTCACCAATACAAAACTAGATATGATATGAGAGGGCAGAGATACAAGATATTAAAAAGTGAGGTAATTCAACAGTAGGCATTGGACTTCCACAGAAACTGCACATTAGAGTGGAATCCTTGAGGGAAATGACAGTTAGAAGGCAGCTGATGGTTTATTTAAAGAAGTAATAGTCGATAAATTCCCAAACGTGTGTAAGGAACTGATATACATTTCTGTGAGACAACAAAACACCAATAAATTTAAGACTAAGGGACCTCCTTCAAGATACGTCATATGCAAATTGGCATGTCAATGACAGAGTAAAATTTTAAAGGCAGCCAAAAATAGTTATGATAATCTGCAAAGGAACCCCCATTAGGCTCTCAGCATATTTCTGAGCCAAAAACATACACCAAGGGTAAAGAAAATTATATTTTCAAACTTCTGAAATAAGAAATCACTCACCCAATAATACTTACAATGTTATCACTTAGATATAAAGTGAAAGTAAGGACATTAGCAGAAAAACGAAACCTGAATGAGATGAAAAAACAAAACCGAGATACCTTGTAAGAGGTGTAGAAAAGAAGTCTTCTAAGAAATATAAAATTGCAAACATAAGCAAAACATTGAACAAAATGCTAAGGAGAGACCACGAGAAAGATGCAACAGTTTTTTTGTGTATGTTCTTATATGCTACTATACTTTATGGATTAAAGAGAGAAAAATAGGAAATCAGGGGAAATAAATATAGATACTTCAAACTGGTATCATGTTCACAAGAGTAATAGAAATAATTTGAAACAGTAATCATAAAAAGTAAAGAGTAAAATAAAACAATATTTAAGAAAGATGCTATCAGCAGAAAAAGGACTAAATTATACATATGTTTTATTTTTTATTCAAGTACAGTAGATGTGCAATATTGTGCAGTTTCAGATGTACATCATAGTGATTCCAACTACTTTGTAGATTATATTGCATTATGAATTATTACAATAATTGTAACATACAATTATTTTAAGCTATTGTGTATAATTCCCTAATCTATACAGATAATCCTTGTTGCTTCTTTACATAATGTATACTAATTTGTATCTGTCAATGTCCTACCATTAAATTCTCTTTCCCTTCCACTTTGGTAAACATTAATTTTTTCCCAAATCTTTGAGTCTGCTTAAGTCTTGTCTATCTAATCTCTTTACCTCTCCATCATGTCTCTATCTATCTATCTATCTATTTATTGATCTATCTATCGAGATATCATGTATGTATATATCTATACTTCTATTTATTTATCTGTCATCTATCAAAATATAGCTATACATAGATGTACACAGATATTTGTTATTCTTTATATTCCACATATAAATTATACTATATACATTGTCTTTGTCTAAGTTCCTTCACTAAGCACAATATTTACTTTGTCTTTCATGATGCTGAAATAGCAATGTGTTATACTTTTTCATGGTTGAGTAATATTCCACTTTTATTTATAGAAACATCATATCTTCTTAAGTCCATAGTCTACTGTGGACTCTTGGATTGCTCCCATGTCTTGCATATTATAAACAGTGGTTTTGTGATTATTTGCTCTTCTCAATTTAGGGTGTTTTCCCCAGATTTTTCCTAGGAGAGGTATTACTGGGTTATAAGGTAGTTAACTTTATTTTTTAAACAAATCTGAATACTCTTTTCCTTATAAATTGTACCAATTTACATCCCTACCAAGAGTAAACAAGAGAATTCTTACCTCCACATCATCTCCAACTCTTACTATTTGTAGGCTAATTGATAATAGCCATTTGACCATTGTGAAGTGATACATCATTGTGGTTTTGATTTGCAATTACCTAATAATTAATAATGTTGAGAAATTTTACCAATTTCCTGTTACTCATCTGAATATTTTCTTTGGAAAAATATTAACTTAGGTACTCTGCTGTTGTTTTTGATTGGGTTTTTGTTTTTCACATTGAGTTGTGTAACCTATATCCATGTTAAATCTATTAACCTACATCTATTAACCCCTGGTCACTTGCATTGTTTGCAAATATGTCCTCCAATTACACAGGCAGTGTTTTCATTTCATTGGTAGTGTCCTTAGCTGTGCAGAAATTTTCAAGTTTGTTTAGGTCCCAATTGCTTATTTTTGCTTTTATTTCTTTTGCCTTAGGAGACTGATATAAGAAAATATTCCTATGATGTATATCCAATAGTGTATCACCTATATTCCCTTCTAGCAGTTTTATAGTATCAGGTCTTACATTTATGTCCTTAATACACTTGGAGGTTTTTTTTTTTGTATATGATGTCAAGGAATGCTCTCATTTCACTGTTTTACATGTAGATGTTCAGCTTTCCCAACACCATCGATTGACGAGACTGCCTTTTCTCTAATGTGAACTCTTGCCTCTCTTATTATAGATTCATTGCTCATAGGGGTGTGGAAGTTTTTCTAGGCTCTCTATCTTTTTTTTATTATATCTCTGTGACAATGCCATACTCTTTTTATTATTGTAGGTTTGTAGTATAGTAAGTTATCCAGGAGGGTTATACCTCCAGATTTGTTGTTTTTTCTCAAGGCCATTTTGGTAATTTTTAATGGTTTCATGTAAAACTTAGAGTTATTTATTTTCTGGTTCTGTGGAAAATACTTCAGCTTCGTAAAAGGAATTTCACTAAATCCTTAGGTTTCTTTGTGCAGTGTGGCCATGTTAACAATATGAAATCTTTCAATCCAAGACCACAAGACATCTTTCCATTTCTTTGAATCATTTTTAATTTCTTTGTCAATTTTTTTATTTTCAGTGTGTAGATCTTTCACATATGTGGTTACATTTATTCCTAGATATTTGGGGGAATGGGGTTTTAAATATTATTGCTTTCAATGTCCATTATATGATATCTCATGATTAATGTTTACAAATGCAAGAGACATCTTTACATTGATCTTGTACCCTGCTCCCTTGATGAAATTATTTATTGTTCATAATAGTCAGTGTGGAGCCCTTAGGACTCTCTGTGTAGATTTTTATTCCTTCATTACTAGTGACAATTTTGCCTCTTTCTTTCCATTTGTGTTTCTTTTACATCATTTTCTTTTCCTTTTCCTTTCTTCTAATACTATTGAACAGAAGTGGTGATATTAGGAATCCTTGACTTGTTCCCGATTTTACCCAGAAGACTTTCAGCCTTTCCCTTGAGTATTATAAATTGTTATAAATGGCCTTTAGTATGTTGAGAGATGTTCCCATTTTACTCACTTTCATGAGAGTTCTGATGATGAAAGTATATTGAATTTTGTCAAATGCTTTTTCTTTGTGTATAGACATGGTCTTTGAATTTTGTCCTTCCTTTATTAGATATGTGTCAAGCTGTTTGACTTCTGTATTTTGAACCATCCTTGTAACTCTGGAAGGAATCCAACTGATCATCGTGTATAATCCTTTCTATGTATTGCTGGATTAATTTGTTGAAGTTCTTCGAGGATTTTTGAATCTATATTCAACAAGGATATTGGATTTTCATTTACATTTCTTTTTTTTTTTGGTAGTGTCTTTGACTGGTTTTGTTATAATGGTAATGGTGGCCTCATGGAATAACTTTGAGAATTTTCCTTCCTCCTTCATTTTTTAAAATAGTTGGGGGTAAAGAGGTTTCAATATAGGAATCTAGTCATTTTGTTCAAGGGGTGTTTTTAAAATTGTACATTTTATTTAACTTATACTAATTGCTCTATTCAAGTTCTCAGTTTTATCTTTATTCATTCTTGGCAGGATGTACATTTTTAGAAATTTGTCCATTTCTTTCAGGTCGTCCAGTTGGTTGTCATGTAACAGCTCAGAGTGCTTACATAATCTTTTATTGTATTTCTGTAATATCAGATATTATTTCTACTGTTTCATTTCATATTTCGTTTGGGTCCAGTCTCTGTATTTCTTTATAAGCCTGGCTAAATGCTTTCCTGTTTGTTACTATTTTAAGAAAAATTAAAGCTTTTGATTTTATGATTTGCAATTTAAATTTCAAATTTTATTTTATTTATTTTCAACCTAATCATTAAAGATTTCTCATTCTACTGCCATGGGTTTTGTTTGTTCTTATTTCTTGTTATTTTGGGTGGTATGCTTGGTCCTTTGTGTTAGGTTTTTCTTGTTCCTTGAAGAAGGCGTTAATTGTTCTAAACTTACCTTGTAGATTTGTCTTTCATGCATCCCATACATTTTATGAAGCTGTGTTTACATTGTAATTTGTCTCCAGGTATGATTTTATTACCTCTTTGATTTCATCATTGACCTTGTTTTATTGTATTTTTTTAAAAGATGTGGTTTGACCTCATGTTCGTGCTTTTCCTATTCTTCTTTCAGGAGTTGATGCATAGTTTCATACTTTTGTGTATGGAAAATACTTGCTAAAATCTATATTTGCTTAAAGTTCCTGAGGCTTATTTCATGACATAATATGTGGTTAATTCCTTAGTTAACATCCTGTACACACTTGAATAGTTTATGTGTTCTGCTTTTCTAATGCAGTGTCCAATATTTCACTTAGGTTCAAATGATCTAACATGCTATTAAGACCTCTGTTTCCCTACAGATATTCTTTCTGGATGATCTGATCATAACAATAGTGTGGTGTTATACTCACCTACTACTATTGTTTCATAATGAATTAATTCTTTCATGTCTACTAAAATTTCTTTTTATATTTAGGATCTATGGTGTTGCACCATATATAATTTAATGAGTGTAATTCCCACTTTTATTTTATCGATCTCTTTTCCTTTATATAATCTAATATTTCTTTCATTTTGGCCCTTATTTTCAAACGTATTTTGTATGAGTTGAGCTTTGCAATCTGCACTTTCTTGTCATTTCCGTGGAATAACTTTTCCATTTATTTCCAGACTATGTTTTCTTTCACCATAAACTGAGCCTTTTTGGGGGGAAGCAAAGAGAGTGGAGAATAATGATGCTCATAGCTCAACCTTTCCCATGAATGCATAAAGTCTCACATCCACAGAGACACTCAGCTAACCAGAGAACCTGCAGAACTGTGACAGAACCTTGTCCTCTTCAATAGATAAAGATACGAGAAATCTGGTAGTAGAAAGGGAAGAAGATGAATAAAAGGCAAAACAGAGTGGGACAGGTACCAAGGTGAAGGAGCAGCAAAGAAGGACTGGTGCTCATTCACTGTGTCTCCCCTCTCCAACTAAGAGTCTGGCAGGAGGGAGGGGGAGCCTCCAAGGCTTGGACCTGTACAAAGTATAAGTTTACTGACAGAACTAAGTTAAACAGGTACAGAGGATCCCTGTGAGACACAACAAATGATGCAGCCTGGAAGCTGGGGGAGGGCCATGCTGCCCGAGCTGGGTGGTAGATGGGGATGGCTGCACAGTGTCAGCCCGGGGAAATTGAGTGGTCTTTGTACCATGGCTGTCGGTGCACAGGGCAGAACAACCTGGGCCCTACATAAAACAACAGGGCTGATGTGCCCTGTGGGGGGAAGTGTGCATTCCCCATCTCTGAAAATCCACAAAAGTTTCTAGGTGAAGAGAGCTTTGGCTCAGACACAGCCGCCATACCCTCTGGTGCTTTGCATCCAGGTGGCAGTGTGGGCAAAAACTGCATCTACACCTAAGGACTTAGCAGCCTCAAGGGCCAGACGGAGACTTGTCTATAGCCTGAGGCAGATGGGATCCTACTGTAATGATTCCTCAGGGAACTTGTCCGCGAAGACAAACATGGAGCTGGATTTTGGCCCAGACCAGGGACAGGGCTGTCCCTCAGTATTCCCTGAGACCACTGCCGGTGTGCAAACCTGAGGCAGAGTGTACAGTGGCACAGAGCAGCAGAGTGATAGACACACTGAGGGGGCATGTGGCCCCCCACATTTTGGGCTGGAATGTAGCCACTGACCATGGTGCTGGGAAAAGGCATGATGCTCAATCCTGCCTGGTCCGTCTGCAACATCAGAATGCAGCATCGGGCAGGGCAGTGACAAGCCAGCCCAGAGTAAAGAGAACTGCACCTGACCCAGTGTTGGATGTAGGAATGATCTGCTTGCTGACATGCCCTGGGAGTAGCATAGATGATGGCTCCAATGGAGGGCTTCTGGAAACAGTAAGCTGAGCTTCCAAAACAGGAAGAATACAGAAAGAGTTCACATTAAAAGTACACAGTTTCCAGGAGGACACTGACCACCCCCATGTTTTAATCTGTTTTTACCAGTTCCCTTTTCTATTATCCCCCTAATTTCTACTTCTTATGCAATTATGTAAACCCTAATTTAAATCCCTTTGAAATTTTTAAAAATATTTTTATTATTATTATTTTTCAAAACTCTGCTTCAATTTGCTTTTCTATTATTCATTATACAATGTCTTCAAACTTTTTTATCCCTTCTTTAAAATTCTTCACCTCTCACTCCCTTTTCTCTTTTCTATGTTGTATTACTACTTAAGCATTAGGTAGATAAACTCCTTTAGGACCACAGTAGATAACTGATACTCCAAAAACCACAGTGCCTGAGAGGTAGGAGCAAGATGAAGGAACAGAGAAACCATTCCCAATTAAATGCACAGGAGAAATTCCCTGAAAGAATGATCAGTGAAATAGACAGTGATATCCTACTAGATCAAGATTTCAAAAAAGGAGTGATCAAACTAGTGATGGAAATAAAAGAGATAGTGTTTAGAAATATAAAATATGTCAGAAATGAAATGGAAGCTTTAAAGAAGAGCCAAATAGTATAGGTAAACACGTGCACTGAGATGAATAATGATCTAAAGGCATCACAAAGCTGACTAGATAACAAATATGAATGAATTACTAACATAGAAGACAGGACAATGGAAAACACCCAATCAGAAGAGCTACAAGAGAAACAAATGAAAAAAGCATAAGGGACCTATGGGATAATAGAAAGCATGCCAATCTTGGCGTGATAGAAGTCAGTCCCAGAAAGGGAGGAAAGATCAAAGGGGATTGCAATGTTGTTTGAAGATATCATGACTGACAACTCCCCAAACTTAAAGAAGGAATCAGATATCCAAGTACAGTAAGCTCAGAGTGTCCCAAACAAGAAGAATGCAAATATAACTACCAAAATTATATAATTAAGATGGTCAGAGTCAAGGATAAAAAAATCATCCTAAAGGCAACAAGAGCATAGCAAAGAGTGAGTTACAAGGGAATCCCCGTAAGGCTCACAGCTGATTTCACTACACAAATACTACAGGTCAGAAGGGAGTGGCAAGATATATTCAATGTCCTGAATGAAACAAATGATATGCCATAGGATATTATGACCAGCAAGGCTAACCTTTATGTTAGAAGGAGACATAAGAATTTCACAGACTAGAAAAAGCTTCAAGAGTTTAGCAACACTAGACTCATGCTTAAAGAAATATTGAAAGGTTTTGTCTAAAAAGAATAGAAGCAGGATGCTACAGAAATATGAAACTCACAGCTGGAAAGGTGATAACTCATGAACTTCAAATAAAAAATCACTTAATTTTAAAAGGAGATATACAAATCTTTGAGAGTGGGAGAGGGAGGCAGGAAAATAGAGAATTTTTTTTTGGTCTTTCATTTTAAAATTTTTTGTTCTCAGTAGGATGGGTTTGAGATAATGTTACTATGGTTTTAATAAAAGCAGTTATAATAATGGTCTAAAAGACATAAAAAAGGGTAACAAGAATACAAAAAGTTATCAGAGAGTAACTAAAACTAAATAAAATTCATGATAATACAAAGGAAAATTACCAAACTATTAAACGAAAATGAAAAGAACAAAGAGGAAATACTAAATCAACTGGAAAATGAGGTGAAAATGGCAATAAACTCACATCTATCATCGATTAATGTAAATGTTAATTGACTAAATGCTCCAGTCGAAAGTCATAGAGTGGCATGCTGGATAAGAAAGCAAGAACCTTCAATATGCTGCATAAAAGAGACCCACTTCAGAGAAAAGGACACATGTAAATTGAGAGTGAAAGGATAGAAAAAGGTTTTCCATACAATTGGAGAAGCCAAAAAAGCAGGTGTTGCAGTACTGATTGAAGACAAAATAGTTTTTTAAACAAAGGCCATAAAGTAAGATAAAGAAGGACATTTTATGATGATTGAAGCAGTGATACAATATGAGGATAGCACACACGTTACTACATACGCACCAAATACAGGAGCACTTAAGTACATAAAATAATTACTAACAGATATAAAGGGGGATTTATATTTGGAGACTTCAACACTGCATTAACATCACTGGACAGATCATCGATACAGAAAATAAATCAGGCAAAAGAGAAGTTAAATAACACAACACAAATATTACACTTGGTGGATATTTTCAGAGCATTGCAACCCCCAAAATAGGATATACATTCTTTTGAAGTGCACGTGGAATATTTTCCAGGATTCATGATGTAATTGGGCACAAAAGAAACCTTAGCAATTCTAAGAATTTTTCAATTACCTCAAGCAACTTTACTGAACACAAACAATGCCATTAAGCTAGAAATGAACAACAGAGAAACAAAGGAGAACTAAAGGAAAACATGGAGATTAAACAATATGTTATTAAAAAACCAATGGTTCAATGAAGAAATCAAAGCTGAAATGAAAAAGTACCTTGAGACAAAATAAAATGAAAGCAAAACCACACAAAATTTATGGGACACAGCAGAAGCAGTGCTGAGAGGGTAGTTTATAGTGATACAGGCCTTCCTCATAAAAGAAGAACAATCACAAATAAACAATTTAACCCAACAGCAGAATGCACTAGAAAAAGAAGAACAAAAAACCACAAAAGGCAGCAAAATAAAGGAAATCATAAATATTGGGGAGGAAATAAATAAAACAGATATTAAAAACACCATAGGGAATAATTCAACGAAACCAAATGCTGGTTTCTCTAAGAAGTATGTAAAATCAACAAAGTTCTGTCCAAACTCAAATAAAAGAAAAGACAGAGAGCACTAAGAGTAAAATAAGGAAGGAGAATGGAGAAATTAAAACTAATTAAAAAGAAATACAGAATATCATACAAAAATATTATTAAAAGTATATGGAAATAAACTGGAAAACCTAGAGGAGATGGATAAGTTTCTGGAAACATACTGTCCACCAGAATCAAGAAGAAACTGACCCCTTGAACAAGCAGAGCACTAGAAATGAAATCAAAATAGCAATATAAAATTTCCTTACAAAAAGCAGTCTAGGACCGGACAGATTCACGGAGGATTTCTACAAAAGATACAAAGAAGAACTCATACCATTCTTTCTCAAACTATTCCAGAAGATTGAAAAGGAAGGAATACTCCGAAAGTCAAAGATGAAGCCACAATCACCCTGATACCACAACCAGGCAAAGACACTACCAAAAATAGAATTATAGGCCAATATCACTTATGAACACAGATGCCAAAATCCTCACCAAAATAGTAGCAAATAGAATCCAACAACACAGATAAAAGATTATACATCATGATCAATTGGTGATCATGCCAGGGACACAGGTGTGGTTCAACATAAGCAAATCAATCAGTGTAATACAGCACATCAACAAGAGAAAGGATCAAAACCACATGATCATCTCAATAGATGCAGGAAAAGCATTTGTTAAAATTCAACATCCACGTATGATAAAAATTCTCACCAAAGTGGACATAGAGGGAATATATATCAGCATCATGAAAACTATAGAAAACAAACCTACAGCCAACATAGTACTCAATGGTGAGAAAGTCAAAATTTTCCAACTAAAATCTGGGACAAGACAAGGATTCACACAATCACCACTCCAGCTCAATATAATCTTGAAAGTCCTAGCCACGACAATCAAACAAGAGAGAGAATTAAAACGGATGTAAATTGGAAAGGAAGAGGTAAAAGTCTCACTATATACATATAATATGTTATTATATATAGAAAACCCTGCGAGATCCAGACAAAAACTTCTAGAGCTGATCGAAAAATTCAGCAAAGTAGCAGGTTACAAGATTAAGGTTGAAAAATCAGTGGCATATATTTACGCTAACGATTCAGATAATAGTATAGAGCTACAGTCAACATGACATCACTGTGTTGGTAGGAAAACAGACATGTAAGCCAAAGGAACAGAATAGAGAGTGCAGAGATGAACACAGAAACTTTTGGTCAATTAATCTTTGACAAAGTAGGCAAGAAAATACAATGGAATTGGGACAGTCTCTTCAGCAAATGGTGTTGGAAAAACTAGACAACAGCATGGAAATTAATGAAGCAAGAACACTCCCAATGAAGCTAGAACACCATAGACAAAAATACTCAGAATGGATCAAAGATTTAAACATAAGCCAAGATAAAATCAACCTCCTTGAGGAAAATAAAGGCAAAACGTTATCTGACATAAGTATCGAAAATCTTCTTGTAGAAGAAATGCAAACAAGAATAAACAAATGAGACATAATGAAACTTACAAGCTTCTGCACAGTACAGAAACCGGAAGTGAAACAGGAAGACAACCTACGGAATGGGAAAAAAATTTGCATATGAAACCGTCAAAGTCTTGATCTCCAGAGTATATAAGCAGCTCATCCAACTGAATAAGAAAAAATAAACAACACGATCCAAAAAAGGACAGAAAACCTAAACAAGCGTTTCTCCAAGGAAGAGATACAAATTATCAAAAGACACATCAGAAAATGTTTAATATCACTGATTATCAGAGAAATGCAAATCAAAACTACAGTGAGGTATCACCTCACACTAGTCAGAATGGCCATCATTCAAAAATCCACAAATGACAAATGCTGAAGAGGTTGTGGAGAAAAGGGAACTGTCCTTCACTTCTGGTGGCAATGCAGTTTGGGTCAGCCACTGTGGAAAACAGGATGATGATTCTTCAAAAGCCTAGGAATAGACTTAACATTTGACTCAGGTGTCCCACTTCTGGGCATAAATCCAGAAGGAACCCTATTTCAGGATGACAGTTGAACCACAATGCTCACAGCCAGCAATATTTACATTAGCCAAGACATGGAAACAGCCTAAATGTCCATCAACAGTTGACTAGATAAAGAAGAGGTGGTATATTTATACAATGGAATACTATACAGCGATATAAAATGTCAACATAATGTCATTTTCAGGAACATGGGTGCTCCTGGAGAAAATCAGTCTAAGTGAAGTAAGCGAGAAAGAGAAAGAAAAATACCATATGAGATGGCTCATCAGTGGAATCTAAAAATAAAATAAAACAAAACAAAAAAAACCCAAATTCAAAACAGAAATAGACTCGCAGATATAGAATACAATGTTTTGGTTGTGAAGGGGTGGAGGGCGGGAGAGATACACTGGGAGGCCAAAATTGTAGAATAGATAAACAGGATTGTACTGTATAGCACAGGGAAATATATAAAAGATCTTACAGCAGCTCAAAGAAGGAAAAATGGGACAACAAATGTATATATATTCATTGAAACTGAAAAATTGTGCTCTGCATTGGAATTGGACACAACTTTTAAAATGACTCTAAACAAATAAAAAAAGTAAAAAAAAGAAAAAAATGATCCTAAATATTCCAGGTGCAAATATAAATTACAGAGGAAAAAATATGCAAAAGTGTAATAAAACCAAAGATTTTGTTTTATGTTTTCTTTTTAAGATAAGTAAAATCAAAAAACTTCTAGCCAGGTGCATCATGAATAAAAGAGAGATGCACAAAAGAAATAAAGTCACAAATAAAAGTGGAGAAATAACAATTGTTGCCTCAGTTATAGAAAAAAGTGTTCATTTTGTCAACACTTATATGCCAATAAACTGGACAAATTAGAAGAAATAAACAAATGTCTAGAAAGAGACAGGGATAAGGAGAAACAAATAATTTGAACAAACTGATTACTAGAAGAAAGATAGAATCTGCATTTAAAAAAATCTTTAAAAATTAGGGCAGATTTAAACAGCTCCCGTGGAGAACTGTGCAAAAATACAAAGCAGGACTTATACTCTTCAAACTATTCAAAAATATTGAAGATGTGGGAAACACCCAAATTAATTCTATGAAGATTTCATTACCCTGATAGCAAAGCCAACAAACAAAGTACAGTCAAAGAGATATTCAAGCCAATATACTTGATTGATTTTGATGCAAATATTCAACAAAATATTATTAGCAAACTAAATCCAGCAATACCAAAAATGAATCATACAGCATAATCAACTTGGTTTCATTGTAGGGCCACAAGAGAGGTTCAACATACACAAATCAATAAGTTTGATACACCACATAAACAAAAGAAAATGAGAAAATGGCGTGGCTATCCCAATAAATCCATCAAAAGCATTTCACAAAATTCAAAATTTATTCATTAGAACAGCAACAACGGCAACAACAGCAACAAAAACAACAAAATCAACAACAAAAATATAAACCTCTTACCAAAGTAGGATTCAGGAAATATATCTAAACAAAACTAAAGTCATTTATTACAGGACCACAGACAAAATAATATGCAATAGTGAAAAACTAAAAGCCAAATTAAGCAATACGACCTGAATGCTCACTCTCACCATTTCCATTCAACACAGTATGGGAAGTACTAACAACAGCAATCGGAATAGAAAAAAACTTATTCAAGTTGGATTGAATGAAGTAAAACTGTTATTATTTTAGATGACCTAATAATCTATATAGAGAACCCTAAAGATTCTCCACACCAGAACAACTAAAACTAATAAAGACATTTAACAAAGTTGCATGATTCATGATTAATATACAAAAACTGTCACATTTATTTACACTAAAAATTAAATATTCCATTATTTTAAAAAATCCATATGAAATCAGATCAAAAAATGAAAAACCTATGAAAAAACCAAGATAATAATATTGAAAGGACACTGATAAAGAAATTTGAAGATGATGCAAAGAAATGGAAAGAAATCTCAAGGTCTTAGTTTAGAGGAATTAATATTGTTAAAATCAACATAATACAAATATGTCTACAGATATAAAGTGATTCAGATCAAACTACATGATATTTTCCACAGAAATTAAAACAATCCTCAGATTTGTATGGAACTGCAAAAGTACCAGAACTGCAAAAGGAACAATGAGGAAAAAGGACAAAGCTGGAGACATAAAGCATAACCATCCTAGATCTCAGAATATATTACAAAAATACAGTTATCAAAACAGCACAATACTGGAAAACAAACAAATATCTTTATCACTGGAACAGAACACAGAGGCAGAAATAAAACATCACACATATGGTCAACTAAACTATGACAAAAGAAACAAAAATATACAATGCCAAATATACAGTCATCAGCAAGTGATGTTGAGAAAGTTAGACAACTACATATAAATCAATGAAATAAGAACACTCACCACACTGTGCAAAAATAAACTCAAAATGTTTTAAATATCTGAATCTAATACATGACACAATAAAACACATGGAAACTAACATAGGCAAAACAATAGATAAATTGTAAAATTTTCCTATATCATTCTCCCAAGCTGAAAACAATAAAAGCAAAATAATCAAATATGTCCTAATTAAACTTAAAACTTCTACAGAGCATAATAAACAGAGTCAAAAGATGAGCTTCCAAATGGGAGAAAACATTAGGAAACAATGCAATCAACAAGAGGCTAATTTCTAAAATACACACATCGTTCATACAACTCCATTTCAAAAATCTACAAACAACTCAGCCAGAAAATGAGCAGAAGTCTATTCTCTAAAAAAGGCACACAGATGACAAACAGGAACCTAAAAACTTGCTCACATTGCTAATCATTATACAAAGGCAAGACAAAAATAAAATAATGTTTTACCTCACACTATTGAGAAGGGTTGTCATCAAAATGTCTACAAATAATAAAGACTGTGAAGGTTGTAGAGAGAAAGGGACACTCCAACGCTCTTGGTGGTAATGAAAATTGGTGCAACCACTTTGGAAACAGTATGGATTTTCCTTCAAATAATAAAAATAGACCTATCATATGACCCAGCAATCCAACTCCTGGGCATATAAATCATAAAACCTCAAGACAAAGAATCCTAGGATAAATCATAAGAAGTACACTTGACTTAATATGATTCTACATATGTCTCCTCTGGCAAGGGAAGCAGAAGCAAAACTAACAAAATATGATTGTATCAGTCTACACAGATTTACACTGCAGAAGAAATGACCAATAAAATGAAAACTCAACCAACACAATGGGAGAATATATTTGCAAGTGATATTTTCCATTCAAGTGTTAATATCCAAAATACAGGGCAAACTCACACAACAACAACAAAAAAGACCAAACAATCTATTCAAAAAAAAAAGTCCATTGGAACTGAATAGATCAATCTGAATCAATTATCTGTAGAAAACATAGAGTTGGCTAAATGACACATGAAAATATTTTCAGAGTTATAAATTTTTAAGAAAGTTATAAACCAAAAATGAGACAAGACCTCACACTTGTCAGAAGGCTTTCATCAAAAAGAAAAGAAATAGATGTTGGTGAGATTGTGGAGAAATATTACACCGTGGACACTGTTGATAGGAATGCAAATTATTGATTCCACTGCATATATACATCAAATTTTCTTCATCCATTTTTCTGTCAAGGGATGTTGGGTTGTAGGCCCCTGTCTGAAGGCTCTAGAGAATAAGCCCATGGGCTGAACTGATAAACAAACTGTGAGGAATGTCACATATCCAGGGTGGATAAGAAATGGCCTACTCAATGCACCCAGTGTGGGTGGCTGGATAGCCTATGCTGGATAAGATCCTCAGAGGAGGACAACGAAAGACAGGCACAGCCAGCTGGATAAGAGATGTCCTACTTAATGAAGTTCCGTGATGAACTTTAAAACAATCCTTTATCATTTAATTTTCTGTGCTTATGCGGGAGCATGGGGACAAAAACAGCTTAAGATTATTAACATTGTTATAACTTAGATGATATGTGAGGCATTGTGCAAGTCCTATATAAACCCTTTTTCTAAGAATCAATAAAGAGAGAACTGCTTCACTTCTCTCCACACAGTGTTTGTGTGTATATGATATCGTGCCACTGACAGGGTTAATTAATTTATTTTGAGTACCTTAAAAGGATGTTGCATTATGTATAATATTATTTCTGCACCTATTGAGATGATTATGTGAGTTTTATTTCTCATTCTATTAGTGTGGTGTGTCACCTTTATTGAGTTGAATATTTTGAAGTTTCCTTAAACCCAGGGATAAATCCCTTTACTCATGTATGTGTATGATACGTTAAATGTGTTGTTGAATTCATTTTGCTTGTATTTTGTTGAGAATTTTGGTACATATGTACATCAGGGAAAATATTCTATATTTTGCTTATAATGTCCTTTCTAGCATTTTCATGCAAATAAAGCTGGCATCATTAAACAAATTGGGATACTTTCATCCCCTTCAAATTCTTGGAAGGTTTGGGGAAGAATTGGTGAGAAATTTTCTTCAAATGTATGACAGAATTAACCAGTAAAGTCATCTTGTAAATATTTTCTGGTTTGAGAGGTTTGGATAACTGATTTACTCATACAAACTTTTGCTCTATTTAAATTTCTAATTTCTTCTTGATTCAATATTGGAAGAGATAAGTTTCTGGGAATTTGTCTTTTGTACTAGGTCTTTCAAATTGTTGGCTAGTGGTAATTTCTTATGATGCTATGCATCACTACATCAGTTGTAATATCTCCTCTTTTATTTCTAATTTTATTTGAGTCTTTTTTTTCTTAGCCAAACTAAACGTTTGTCCACTTTATGTTTAAAACAAACAGACTTAGGTATTTTTTTCTTATCTTTTCATTTGTTTCTCTTGTTATTTGCCTTACTCTCATTCATTCAGTTTTCTTTTTTATTCTTTCTGTTTTCTCCTAGATTCTTGATATGTAAAGTTAAGTAGTGTGATTCTTTGTATTTCTTTTATTATTAAATACTATTTATTTATTTATTTATTTATTTAAATTACTTATTTACTTATTTATTCATTTGTTTATCATTGAAGTACTGCCATTTACAATGTGTCAATCTTTGGTGAATAGCATAGTGTCCCACTTCATGCATATATTTGTGTGCCCATTAAATTTAACTTCACAATATTTAACATACTGCCCTGTGTCATACAAAAGACATTTTGAATAAATCTATTTTTATACATAGTGGATAACATTTATAATTCTACAGCTCTCAAATATATCCTCTCCTAGCCCCTTTCAGCAGTAACCATAAGATGATTAAGTAGATCTGCAAGTGTGTTTCAGTTTTGTAGATGAAATCATAGTGTTCTCATCCAAATTTTTTTTTAAGGTTCTACATACTTCATGTCGTGTATTATTTTTCTGTCTCTTTCTGGCTTACTTCAATTTGATAAACACATTATGGGGACATCCATTTTGCTGCAAACATAATTGTTTTATCATTTTTTCTGGCAGAATATTATTCCATTGTGTAAATATGGCATAAATTCTGTATACTGTTATCTGTTGATGGACAATTAGGGTGCTTCCATGTCGTGGCTGTTGTATATAGCACTGCTTAAAACATTGGGGTGCAGGTGACATTTTGAATCAGGGTTCTCTTTCATATATACCCAGAAGTGGGATTGCTGGATTTTATGTTAAGTCTATTTTTATTCTTTTGAGGAATCCCCATCTTGTTTTCCACAGTGACTGCACCAAACTACATTCCTACCAACAGTCTAGGAGGGTTCACTTTCTCTGCAGCTTCCTCAGCATTTATTGTGGGTGGACTTTTGAATGATGGCCATTTTGACTATTGTGAGGTGATACTTCATTAGAGTTTTGAATTACCCTTCTCTGATAATGATAGTGAGCAATTTTTTTTCATATATCTGTGTGGCATTTGTATGTCTCTACTGGAGAATTGCTTGTTTAGGGCTACTGCCCATTTTCAGATTGGGTTTCTTTTTTTTAAGTATTTTTATTAGGTTGTTTGAACCCTTTATATTTTGGAAATTTAGCCTTTGTCAGTTGCATCACTTCTAAATATTTTCTTTAATCCTTTAGGTTGTCATTTTACATTGTTTATGTCTCCATTTGCTGTGCAAAAGCTTATAAGTTTAATTAGGTCCTATTTATTAATTTTGCTCTTACTTCCATTACCTGGGTAGGCTTTTCTAGGAGATCATTGCTGAGATTTATCTCAGAGTGTTTTGCGTATGTTTTCTCATAGGATATTTACTGTGTCTTGCCTTACATTTAAGTCTTCAAGTCATTTTGAGATTATTCTTGTGTATAGAGTGAAGGAGTGTTCTAACCCTATTACTCTGCATGCTTCTATCCAGTTTTCCCAACACCAGTTGGTGAAGAGATGGCCTTTTCTGTGTCATATTCTTGGCTACTCGGTCAAAGATTAAATTCAACTTAGGCCTGCACATTTATTTGTAGGGTCTCTATTCTGTTCCACTGATCCATATGCCTGTTTCGGTACCAATATCATGTCGTTTTTATTATTGTAGCTCTGCAATAGTGTATGGAGACCAGGCAGGTTATTGCTCCAGCCTCTTACTTTGTCTTCAATATTGTTTTGGAAATTATGGATCTTTATTTTATGTATATAATTCTTATGATCATTTGTTTCAGTCCTAAAAAGAAATGTTTTGATTAATTTGATAGGAACTCAGATTAAGTCTGTGGATTGCCTAGGGTAGTATGGCCATTTTAGCAATATTATTTCTTCCATTGTGAGACCTTTGGGTATCTTTTCAATTCTTCAAATCTTTCTTGATTTCCTCAATCAATGTTTTCTTGTTCTCCAAGTACAAGTCATTCACCTCCTTGGTCAGAGATATTCTTAAGCATATTAAAATTTTGGGTGCAGTAATAAAATGGGTTGTTTCTATGCTTTGTTTTCCTGTTGATTCAATGGTAGTGTAAATAAATGTATTTGGTTTTTGTACATTAATCTGGCTACCTTGCCCAGTTCCTTTTTTATCCTAAGTATTTTTTGTGAAGCTTTTACAGTTTTCTATATATAGTGTCATGTCTTCATATCATGACAATTTTACCTCTTCTTTTCCAGTCTGAATCCTTTTATTTGCTTTTCTTGCCTGATCATTGTGGCTAGGAATTCCAAGACTATATTTAATTGAAATTGAGAGAATGGGCATCCTTGTCTTGTCTCAGGTTTTTGTGGGAAGGGTTCCAGGTTTTCAACACTGAGTATTTTGCTGGGTATAAGTTTGTCATAAATAGCTTTCTTTATGTTGAGATATGGTCCCTCTATACCCACTGTGATAAGAACTTTTATTGCAAATAGATGTTAAATTTTGTCAAATGCTTTTTCTGCATCTACTGATATGATCATATCATTTTTGTCTTCTCTTTTTTTGATACGGAGTATCACAATTGATTGATTGATTTGAATATGTTCAACCATCCTTGTGTTCCTGGGATGAACCTAACTTGTCGATGGTTCATGGTCTTTTTTTTACATGCGCTTGGATTTTGTTTGTTAATAATTTCTCAAGGATTTTCCTTCTATGTTTATCAATGATATTGGCCTATAGTTTTCTTTTTGGGTAGTGTCTTTGGTTTTGGTATCAAGTTGCTCTTGGCCTTATGGTGTGAGTTTGGGAGTACTATCTCCCTATCAATCATTTGGAAGAGTTTGAGGAGGACTGGTATGGATTTTTCTTTGTATATTTCATCAATATCACCGTTGAAGCTATTTGCGTTTGAATTTTGTTTGCAGAGATTTTTTTTTATTTTATTGATAATTCTATTCCAATTCTGGTGATCTGTGTGTTCAAGTGTGTAACTTCTCCCCTTGATGCAATATTGGTGGGCTGAATGTTTTCAAAAACTTCTCCATTTCTTCCTGGGTATCCAGTTTGCATACAGTTGCTCATGGTATTCCCTTATGATTTTTTGTAAATTTGTTGTACTCTTCATAGTTTCTCCATTGTCATTTCTAATTTATTTGTGTTCTCTCTCTTTCTTGTTAGTGAGCGGGTCCAGAGATTTGTCAATTTTGTTTACTATTTCAAAATAGAGATTGATTGATTTTTTCTATTTTTTATTTCAATTATTTCTTCCTTGATCTTTATTTTTTCCCTCTTTCTGTTGACTTTTGGTTTTGTTTGCTCTTCTTTTCTTGATTAGTTTACCTAGAACGTTAGATTATTTATTTGAAATTCTGGTTCTATTTGAGGAGGGCCTTGTCACTATGAACTTCCCTCTTAAGCCTGTTTTAACAGTATTCCATAGAATCTGTGCAGTGTTTTGTCATATTTCCGAAGATATTTTTTAATTTCTACTTTTATTTCATCACCTCCCCCCTTGTTTCTGTGTCATGTTTTTTAATATGGATGCTGTCATTTTTTCTCCCTGTTTTTCTGTGATTGAATTCTAGTTTCATGGTATTATACTCAGAAAAGATGCTTGAAATAATTTTTATCTTCTTAAATTTGTTGAGGCTTCTTAAGTGCCTGAGTACATAATCTTTCATAGGAAATGTTCCTTGTGCACAGGAAAAGAATATATATTCTGTTTTGGGGAGAAGTACTGTTTTGAAATTATCAAGCATCTCCAATTATTTTATAATTTATTTTAGTATCTTTGATCCCTTTTTAATTTTCTGTGTGAAAGACCAGTCCAGTGATGGTAATGGGGGGTTATAGTCTCCTAATTTGATTGTGTTCCCAGGGATTTCTCTATTTTTATCTATTAGTGTTTGCTTTATGTATTTAATTGCTCCTATATTGAGTGCATATATCTTAATGAGTATAATACCCTCATTTTGATTTGTTCCTTTAATCATTATATCATGTCCTTGTTTATCTTTCTCTATGGTCAGTTTGTAAAGTCTCTTTTTGTGAAGTCAATACTGCTAGTCCTGCTTTCTTGTCATGTGCATTTGCTGGAATATATTTTTCCACCTTCTGACTTTCAATGGATGTGTGTTCCTCTTACTAATGTGGGTCTCCTCTATGCTTCATAATGTAGGGTCTTGTTATATTATCACATATGACTATATATCTTTTGTTTGAAGCACTAAGTCCATTGACAATTGTGATAATTATTGATAGACTGGTGTTTATTTCCATATTAAACTTCATTCTCCAGTTGATATGATATTTTCTTTTTGTTCATTTCTTTTTGTTTTTGTTGCTTGATCAGTTTCATTTTATTACCTTGGTTTCTTTATGTCTTTGTGACTTCATTGTAAGCTTTTGACTTATCATTACCTTGTTTTGTATGTATATTGACACGTACTATATTTGTTTATTTTAACTGATAAGAACACAAACTCAAACCCATCCTACAGAGAACAGAAACAAGACAAAAAACACTCTGTATGTTCCTGTTTCACTCTTTGACCCTTAAAATTTTTGATGTCCTTTTTTACAACATCATATTTTTTCTGTTGTAAGTCACTGTAGATATTGCCTTATAATTATGCCTTTCTCTTTTCTATAGCATCCTGCTTCTTTATTATTTAGAGTAGATCTTTCTTTAATTCTTTTCTTTTGCTAATTCTTTAAGTATTTGCTTGTGTGGAAGTTATTTATCTCTCCTTCTATTCTAAAAGATAGCCGTGCTTGATTAAGTATCTTAGATTACAGCTTTCTTTCATTCAGGACTTTGAATATGTCTTGCCACTGTCTTCTGCCTGCTGTTTTTGTGTAGGAAACGAGTTTACAAATATGTATATAATTATATATAAATGTAAAGAACACCTATAAATGAAGATAACAAATATGGTGAAATCTTATACATTAAAAAACAGGAAACATTCATAAAGGAAATTTAAACTGGTCGAAAGAAATGAAATGATCTCTTAAGTTAAAGCTGTGAAACAATGTGTCTTATACATTAAAAAACAGGAAACATTCATAAAGGAAATTAAAACTGGTCGAAAGAAATGAAATGATCTCTTAAGTTAAAGCTGTGAAACAATGTGTTTGAAACAACTATACTACACAAAGCAATCTACATTTAGTGTGATTCATGTCAAAATACCCATGAGATTTTCCAATATATAGAACAAATAATTTTAAAGTTTATATGTAACCACAATGATCATGAGTTGCCAAAATAAACTTTAAAAAGAGTATTAAATGTAATGGTGTAAACCTCTCCCATGTTAAACTGTCCTACAAAGCTTTAATAATTAAAACAGCATGATACCGGCTCAAAAACAGACACCAATCAAAAGAAGAGAATAGAGCAACCAGATATAATCCCTCACACGAATGATCAATTAACCCATGTAAAAGGAAGCAAGAGTATAAAATGAAGAAAAGACATTCTCCTCAATATGTAGTGCTGGGGAGATTGATCATATGAAAGATAGATTAAAGTATTTCCTCACATTATATACAATCAATGAGCACAGAATATCTTTTATTTATTTTGGTTTACTTATGTTTCTTGCACCTTTAATTTATAGATCTATGTTTAGATCTTTTATTTCACTTACCAAATGTATTCCTCTTTTATAATATTTTTAACATAAATTTACACAAAATAGTTTTCCTAATTTCTCTTCCTGATAATGTGTTGTTACTATACAAAAATGCAACGGATATTTGTATATTGATTTTGTGTTCTGCAAGTTTACTAAGTTTGTTCATCATTTCAAACAGTCAATGGAGGAGTCTAAGGAGTTTTCTATCTATGCATAATTATGTCATCTGTAAAAACTTCACTGCTTTACTACATGTTGGATGAATTTTATACTTTTTCTTGACTAGTTGTTCTGGCTAGGACTACTAGTAGTGTAATTTAGGACTTGTGAAAATGAGCTACTTTTTCTTATTACTGGACCAGAGGAAAACCTTCCTGCATGTTAACATTGAAATTGATATGTCATGGATTTTTCATATATGGCTTATATTATTCTTAGTTACATTCTATCTAGAGTGAATTTAAGAATATTTTTATAAAAAAGTTAAGATGAGAACTGTCAATAATTTTCCTACATATTTTAAGATTGTTATTTTTGAATTCTTTGTTTTTTAAATGGATGGTATCACATATATTCATTTGTATATGTTAAATAATATTTATGAATCAGGACTAAATCCAACTTAACAATAGTTTATACTACGTATAATATGCCATGAATTCAGGTTGCTAATATTTATTTAGAATGAAATTTACAGATACTGAAGGAAAACTTTACATTGTAGCTTGAAGGTACATTTATTTATTTAAAAATTATATCTCTCATTTTGAATTTGGTTTAATTTTAGTGGAATTTATTTCTAAATAATATATAATTTTGGTAGAACTGGATTTACTACAGTTAACTGATTCAGAACATAGCTATTATTTACAATTAGTGCACAAAACACTTGCCTTAAAATGCCGTATTATACTAACAAAGTCAACTGTTTCTGGACTGAGAAACATATTGCTTCCTAAAATGCAAGACCTGGCCTTTCCACCCCAAACGACATATAGTGTTACATCTTTGTTTTTTGATTGTTTGTTTGCCCCAAAATGGAGGCAACGTTTATTGAACCCAGGATCTTTTGCATAAGTCTATTTTTCAATATCGTTTTGGAACACTTAACAGAAACCCCAAGAGTATGTACTACAAAGATGACAAGAAAATTTACTACTTCTAGGGACTGGTAAACTTCTGAGTGAAAGAATGGCAAACAAAAAAACATTTGTAAATATACAATAAGACTGTCTCTTTTGCATTTTTAATGTTGAATATTAAATTACATTGGTTTTAATTATAGCACTGAATTAAATTTAAAACAAAATTTCCCCCTGTGGGATTTTTAAATTTGATTGATTAGATTAATCTAAATTTATTTCATAAATATTAACCATTTATTTATAAACATAACACATAAACTGATATTTATTCAACTAATGTTTTGAATATAGAGCTACTTATTGTAAAGTACACAGATAAATACCTACTTCCATTTCCAAATTAAATTATGTTTCAGTTTATTTACAAATGATGATGGAAATAGTTATACATATTCTGTACAGGTTTTACACAAATTTCACTCTAAATTCCAAAACTTTAAAATTATTTTATATATTTTCTGCATTATTTATTCTCTGTTTACCAATCTGTTATAAATTTGTGTACAAATGTATGGAGATAGATTTTATTTAATAGACCCAAAAATTAAATTATTTAAAAAGATTTTGTTGGGTAAAATTTGCAGATCAAAGTGTAAAAATAAGCATCATATATGCTTCATTTTAACTGGATGAATGAGAAGTAAACACTGGCTGAAAGTTACACTTGAGTTGCTAGGAGACCAGTCATTTTGTGATGTCACAGCTACTCAGGTTGAGAACAATTTTGATGGCCTAGCAGTTTATCTGTGCAGGCCTGCCAAAGCAGCATTTGAAGCTGCAGTGCTCAAAATCATGCAGATTAGAAAAGTAGCTGTAGAAAAATTTATATATAATGACACATATTTCTTCAGAAATTCAAGATGTGTCTCGTAAAGACGGACCAAGTGTTTCAGGAAATTCCGGTTGATCTCTATTGTGTGATCAAACAATCTCTGGAGACTTGGACTTGAGATCTATGATTGAAGAAAATGCTTTTCAGACTTTGTCTGATGAATTCTTGATAAAAAGGCCATTTTACACAAATTCTGTCTCTGAATCAGATGAAGATAATGATTTTCGTTCTCTGACATTTCCAAGAAAACTCTGGAAAATGGCTGGGAGTGACCAATTTAAATCTGTCTGGTGGGATGATAATGGAACTTCCATAGTGATTGATGAAGATGTCTTTAAGAAGGAAGTTTTGGAAAGAAAGGCCCCTTTCAAAGTATTTGAAACTGGAAGTATGAAAAGTTTAGTTAGCCAGCTTAACCTTTATGGTTTTAATAAATTGTGGCAGAATTTTCAAATGTCTGCTTGTCTAGCAGACTTTCTGGCAGAAGAAAATAAGTCTCTGTTTTAAGCAAAGTATTCAGAAACTTTAGTTACCACATGGTAACTTATATATAAAATTTTATTTTGTACATCAGTCTATGGTAATATAAATGTAAAGATAAACTTTGAAAATTATATAAAACTACTAAGGCTAAAATACTTTATTTTTTCTAAAAAATGAGGACAGTGGCTAAAGCATTCAGATGATAAGAAACTTTGCTGGCAACTATGAATCTTAACAGAAATCTAAATAAAGGTATCAAAGCTGCTTTTCAAAAGTGGCATTCACTGTTACTGCAAATGCTAATCCTTTAAATTAATGACTATACTATTTAAATGTGTATTTTCCAAAAAGGATCTTCAAAATCATCAGCAATATTCATATTTTGATTATAATATCTTTGCATAGTAAACGTGAAATCTGAGGTTTTATAAGTTAGGCTTATTGTAGTGTTGTATTTTGGTTTAAACTATTATTTAAATCTTCCTACTTTGGTTGTAGCGGCAGTTCTATCATAATACAAATTTTAAACGAGGCTGTCCCCAGATTTTAGTGAAAATAAAAAGAAAAGTAGGGATTAAAAATGCCTCCCTGGTATCTTCATTGGCTGAAGATTTCAACAAGAAGCACTATAAAGCAGTGGGTAATTTGGATAATCATATTTCTGGTTTTGTGACTTACACTAGTGGAGAAAATGCATTTTTACCTTCTGCAAATTTAAACATGCCTCTAATAATAAAGCCCTCTACTAGCCACAGAAATGGTGATACAAGTAACCCGATGAGAGGTGATTTTTCTCCTCCATAATCAATGTCAGTTAGACCACCAGAACAAATTGCATTGGATCAATGTGCTATTTTAAATCAGATGACCACTGTCCACGGGCACTCTCAAAGCAGCTACACTGAAGCAAATGGCCGTGTTTTGAACTTCATTACAATTACAAATTCTAATTCTCAGTACAGCATCTTGTCTCCATAAAGAGGAATTATCCTGGACACATGGTGGAGCCTTCTTTTTTTCCAAATATATATCACAACATATCTGCCAATGAAGGTCGATTTTCTAAACTTAAACCAGGGATCAACCCATGGTTTCCTTGCCAGTGATAGTTGATACATCAGCTAACTCTCTTTCAAGGCCAACTCATTAGACATCTTCAGTTTATGAACGTCATACTAATTACAACTGATCTACCAGAGGACTAACAGATTATGCAGGAAAACAAAGATTAAAATTGATGTTGGCAAATGTCGACAAATATCTGCAATTTTCTTATTTGAACAATAAAAATAGATGATTACCTGTATTTATCTTATTTTTTTTAAATAGTGTTAAGAGTTCAATGGGAGACAAATTTACTATTTAAATAAAAAAGAGTTATTTGATTGATATGATCATTTGATGGAACAATATTGGAGTTAATTTAAATAATTTCTTGTAAGGAAAAAGAAAAAAAGGAAGAATTTGGAGAAAGACTAAAACATGGAGAGAGGGAAAAGTACTAAGTGGTTCTTGGTTCATCCTGGAAAGGATTAAAAGTGTTAAATTAGGATGGGTTGGAACAGAAAATAAATGCAGGAACCAGCCCAGGGATCATGGTCTCTCTTATGTCATGCCTGAAATCATAAAGGTCACATGATATAGCCTCAGATGGCACTTTCAGCCTATGGTAGAATTTAAGAAGTAATTTTATCTATGGTCTTCTTTGTGCTGTCCTAAAAGCATTCAAATTGGTTCTTTCATTTCCTGCCCTCAAGAGTCTACGCTATATTTTCTAGTCGATATTTAATGTTGCTTTTATGTTCCAGCCAAAGACAAGCTTACATCCTAAAGGTGGCACTTAATGCCTTTCCAACTCTAAGCACACAAACTCAACTTAGTTTTGTCATTTCTTTATAAATCTGGCATCTGAGTTCCTTGGCATATCTTTATGTTTCACTGTATCTGGAGATACATCCAGACAAATACTTGTCAACTATTTTAGCTGCTACCTCACCACTATTGATCCAGCTCATCACTGGACTTTGGGTGTCCTCCTTTTACCTACATAAATTTCCAAGTCTCAGCACAGAAACTACCTCCTTCAGATGTTTTCTGTCTATCCGCCTTTCCTTGTCTAACTTGGATACCAACACAGTAAGCACAGTACATGTCACAGGATGCATTTTAGTATTTAGTGAATGAAAAATACATGTGTACTTTAAGCAAAATCTACTTTCCTGAAACAACAAAACTCTCATGGTTCTCAAACTATTTATTATAGTCTTTACTCTTCACCACAAACTAGCTCTTTTCATAGCCCAAGGACTAGTCAGTCAAGACAGTAAGTGGAGGTAGCTACAGGAGACGAAGTATTATTTTCTTCTTAATTCATGCCTCCAGAGGCCTAAAACATTCCATTTTCACTTGCTGCATTTTTTCCTGTCTCTTCATCACCCACCCACCACAGAATAGCTGATTCTCTTCCCCATACCAATAACTATACTGACTTCTAATTAATTTACTTCTTAGAATCAGAGCTTTGTCCATAAGAGACACTGCTATTGCAAATATTTAATGTAGGTTTATGCACCCCACATAACTTGTGCCCCTTCTAACATTCACACAGGTAGTATCTAAGAGGTACTAGAAACTTGGTTGGGGTGGTCATATTCAGCAACCAAATTGCAATCTAAAATGTGTGGACTAGAAAGAGGTGAGGCTTGTGGAATTAAAAATTTGTTCAACTGCAAGAATACCAAATTTCTGCAGATATTAGGAAATATAAAATATTCATGGAAGAATTTGACAATTTCCCATTAATTTAAAATAAAAGGTGAAGCATTTTCAGAATGTGAAATGACCTGTAGTGTTGGAAAAATTGTAGGCAAGTTCAGGGTGTCTAAGGCTTCTGCTCATAATCATGCAGCCAATGTCAGCGGATAAGACTGGAATGGCAACATTGTGTCCTGAAAACATGTCACCAGTTGTTAAGAAAGCCTTTGATAATCTGGAGAAAGGGCAAAAGGTCCAGGGTAAGCTCTTGCAACATCCCATCAATTTGTCCTTTACTAAGAGAAGAAAAGAGACCACTTGCAGCAGGAGAACACTTTCTGGACAGCAGTGGATTTTCCTAGAACAGAAACATCAAGCTTTTAAGTTTGTCAGCTCAACTCTGATGGTGGCTGTGTTGTTGTTTATGTTAGCAGTCTGGAGTTCAGATGGGCTGGTTCAGCAGCTAGTTTCCAGCTCTCTTATCAGACAGTGGATTTTACCGTGATCATCTGAACAAGGTTCTATTATGATAAGTCAAAAGCTACAGTTTACTTTAAAAATTAGAAACCCTAAGGAAGAATATTGTTTGTTTGTCCATCTGTAGTTTTCTACCTGGGAAAATCTAGACTATTGGCAAAAGTACAAAAGTTGGCTGGTGCTTTGAAAACTATTCTCTGAGCTCTGCACACAAAACACTTCCCACTAAATACTACAAATCTGTCTACCACTTTGTGTGTGTGTGAAGATGGATTGTTAAGCAGTAACTACGTTTTTCTTAGTTGAGTCATCATTAAATTATTGTTCTGCATCTGGCAGAATATCTGTGAATTAAGAGGTTCATTGAGCCACCAGATTTTCTTCCAGTCAGGGAGAGGTATATTATATTTCCCAGTATACTAATTGTTACCTGTTCATTGAATCCTGAGCTGATGCGAGGGCCAAGCCACTGAACCTTGAATTGGACAGAGGCATATACATTCTCCAGTCCCCAGAGCCCAGCACAGGACTGTGTCTCATTTTTAATTTAAGCTTATGTTTAATTTCTTTTTTCTTCTAATTCTCATTGTTGACACAACTTATTTTGGCTTTGAACACTCGTTGACTAATTTAGAGTGACTGAACAACTGACTTATTCCCGTTCACCTAGAAATTGCGAAAACCTTTTTTCCTTGTACTACCTGGAATAGAGTGAGCATAGTCATCATTTTGAAAGCAGTCCTCAGTCCTAATAAACCAGAACCTTTATACTTCTTTGCCAAGCACTTGAGTAAGAATGTTTGTTGTGGATCTCAGCGATTATCCTCACATCCCATAATGCAACCATGAGAAAAAACACCACATTGTTATCCAAAATCATGTTTTTGTCATTATTGCATTCCCATAGTAAAACAGTTAAGAATTTTAGGAGTTGTGAGATTTTACCATACTGAGATATTTAGCAACCTAGTATGTTCATTTCTTACAGATGCTTTCGGGGAGATGAGACCATCGGTCAGAGATAGTGAACTTTATTTCTCAGAGAAAGAGCAGCCAGTTAAAAATTTGTATCCATTTCCTAATCTCAGATGAATACACAAAGTGAAATTTTGACGCCTACAGGAGCAGTAGGCTAACATGAAGGAAGTTTAAGTCATGGTAAAACACTTATTTTATTAGTATCTTTATGTATTATTTATTAGAATCACTTATTTATTAGTATCTTTACCTTGGATAAGTATATCATGACTCAAGTTTACTTGCTGCAGAAGAAGTCATGAGAAATGTTATGGGAATAATTCAATATTGACTTTCCATTTTTCCTTCTGATTCTATTGAGATATAATTTGTGTAGAATATTGTGTAAGTTTAGGTGAACAGGATAGTGATTTGATTTACAAGTTTCATGAAATAAATATCATAGCAACTTTAGGGAGAATTCATTATCTCATTTAGATACAATTTTAAAGAGATACAATTTGCCTTTTTGTTGTGATGAGAAAACATAGGGTCTAGTCCCTTAACAACATTCATATATAACATAAAGCAGTATTAATTGTAATTTTCATGTTAATTTGGGGCATCCCTAGGACACATTTGTTTTACAGCTGGCGGTTTGTGGCTTTGAGTGCATTAATCAAATCCACCATTCCCAACCCCTGCCTCTGTTAACAACAAATCTAATTTTTTCTCTAAAAGAATGTTAGTTTTTAAAGTGTACTTTAATTTATAAACTGTTTTAGTTCCTCTTACACAACATACTGTTTGCTATATTTAGTAAATTTCAAACTGATCACAAGAATATATCTAGTTACGATATGTTGCTATCTAAAGATATTTCATATTTATTTACTATACCCCATACAGCACATTTCTTGCCCCTGACTCATTTAATTTGCAACTGGAAAATTTTCTCTCTTAATTTCTGTCAAATATTTCTTTTTCCTCACACCTTTTTCCTCCTTCTTGTGAACAACCTGTTTCTTTGTATATCTATATGTCCTTTTCTGTTGTGTTATGTTCATTTCTTTAAATTCCAATAAGAGTAAAATCATACAGCATTTGTCATTCTCTTTCTGAATTATTTCACTTAGCATATTACCCTCTTGGTCTACCCTTTTTTTGCAAATGAAGAAATTATTCTTTTCATAGCTGAGTAATAACCCAAAGTATATTTATCTGTGTGTGCATATATGTATATATATATATATATATGTGTATATATATATAAATATAGATAAGTCTATAAAATATAAAAATAAAAATTATACATTGGTAGATATATATACTATAAACACACACTTTCTTTATCCATTATCTATTGCTGAACAATTAATTTGCTTCTATATCCTCTCTATTGTAAATAATGCTGCAGTGAATATAGGTTTGAATTTATCTTTTCTGGTTTTTGTTTTTATTTTCTTGGAATAAGTATCCAGATATGGAAATGTTGGATTATATTTCATTTTGAATTTGTAGATAAAACTGCATACTGTTTTCCACAGTGGCAGCACAAATTTACATTCAATCCAGCAGTGCATCAGGGTTGTTTTTCTTACCTCCTCACCAACATATTTAAGTGTAATTTTTTCAATAATATTCATTATGACAGGACTGATATACAATCTTTTTGTGCCTTGGACTTGCATTTTTCTGATGGTTAGTGATGTTGACCGGTTTCATATTCCTGTTGATTACCTTTCCCCACTCTATATTCATTTTTAGTAATGGGCTAAATGACCATAAGTGTCTGATTTCATTTTCAGGCATTTTTGTGTTCCATTATTTTCTTTGTTCTGTGCCACTACCATATCCTTTTTATTACTGTAGCTTTTTATTATAGTTTTAAATTAGGAAAGTGATACATCTTCTCTGTTCTTTGTCAAATATGTTTGTGTTTATTGTTTGTTTTCTTTCTTTTCTTTTATTTTTAGTGACTTTAATTCTTTTGTGTTTAAATGTAATTTTTAAAATTATTTATTATAAATTCTGAAAATGCCCTTCATATTTTGATAGGCACTGGATTTAATTAATGTATTTTCTTGGCTAGTACTTTCATTTAAACAATAATTTTTCTTCATTAATGTATACAGTATATCCTTTTATCTGTTTGCATTATCTTCAATTTCTGTTATAAATATTTTATAGTTTTCTGTGTACAGGTCTTTTACCTCCTTGGTTCAATATATTTCTAGAATTTTTTTTGCAATGCAACTGTAATTGAGACAGTTTCCTCACTTTCTCTATCTGTTAGCTAGTTGCTTGTGTGCAGAAATGCAAAATTTTTGTATGTTAATTTCACATTCTGAAACTTAACCAAATGCATTGATAAGGCCTAGTGGTTTTGAGGTGCCATCTATAGGATTTCTGTTTAACGTATGTCATCTGCAAACAGATACTTTTACTCCTATTCTTAATTAGCTATATTATATTTCCTTTTATTTTGGATAGCTATGGCTAGAATTACCAATACTATACTGAATAAAAGTGGTAAGGGTGAGCATTCTTGACTTCTTACTGCTCTAACAGGAGATGCTTTCAGCTTTTAATCAGTGACTGTCATGTTAGATGACGTCTTGTCATATATGACCTTAACTGTTTTGAGGTATGTTTCCTCATGCCCAATTTGAGGAAAAATATAATCTTAAATAGTTAATGAATTGTCAAAACATTTTATGACCCTATTGATGTGACTATAAAATTTTATTCTTAAATTTGTTAGTGTGGTATATCATATTGATTAATTTGCTGGTAATGAATCACTTTTGCATCCCTGGATTAAAATGGACTTAATCATAATATATAATCCTGTTAATGTATTTTTTGCTTTGCTAACATTTCAGTGATGATTTTTACATCAATACTTATCAGTAGTATTTTACCTGTAATTTTATCAGGTATTTGTTCCAGTTTTAGTAGTAGTGTGATACAGAAAGGTGGGGTAGGAAGCCTTCATCCCTCTCCAAATTTTTGGAATTCTCTGAGAAGTATAGGTGATAGCTCTTCTCTAAATGTTTGGCAGAATTCACCTGTGAAGCTGTCTAGGCCTGGAATTTTGTTTGTTGGGAGATTTTGTTTAATGACATATTCAATTTCATTAGTGTTAATCTGTTCAAATTTTCTATTTCTCATTCCATCCTGGAGATTATGTCTTTCTCAGAAATTGTATAGTTCTTCTAGGGTTTATGTTTTATTTACATAAAATTTGTTGTATCTTCATATGATGTTTTGTATTTCTATGATATAAGCTGTAGTTTCTCAATTATTTCTGAGCTTATTAATCTGTACTCTTTTTTACTGAGTCTGTTTAAAGTTTATCAATTTTATTTATCTTTCAAAAGCCATTATTTAGTTTGATTGAATGTTTCTATTTTTAATCATTACATTATTTATATTCTGAATTTTCAACTGTCTTTCTTTCTACTAACAATTTTTTTCCTATTTTGCTATATCTTTGTAAGATTATAAGAGAGAGATGTTTCTTATTTGTATAAGTGGGATTATTTGCTATAAGAATCGTTATTATTACTGCTTTTGCTATACCCAATGGACTTTGTTTTTATTGTCATTTTTCTTTATATATATTTCCTTTGATTTTTACAGCAATCCATATGTTCTTTAATATTGTATGATTTATCCTGCACATTTTACAATTTTTCTTAAGTTTTTACTTTGAATAAATTTCTATTCTCACAGAATCTATATGTTTCTTCTCAAAACAAGTAGAAAAATAATAAAATTTATACAAAAATAGGAAAGAACCAAATTTTCTAAAATTAACTTTGAAAAATGAACAAAGCTTTGGGTATTATCCTCCCTGAATTTATAACATACTACAAAGCTAGAGTAATCAAAACATCAATATATATTACTAAAAGAGACATATATATCAATGGAAAAAAATAAAGAGTCCAAAAATAAACCCACACACATATAGTCAATTAGTCTACAATGAAGGAGGCAAGAGTATACAATGGAAAAAAGGCAGTCTCTTCAACAAGTAGTTCTGGGAAAACTGGACAGTACATGTAAAAGGAAGATTTATGAGCACTTCCATCCATAGACTACAGAATAAGATAACAATGGATTAATTTCCTAAATGTAAAACCTGAAACTATACAATTTCTGACCAAAAACATGAGGAGAATGGACTTTGAGATAAATCATAGCAATATTTATTGGTGATCTGTCTCCCAAGTAAAAAAAGAAAAAGAAAATTTTCAATAACAGTTTTAAGTTTATGTAGGAAATACTAGATTTACTTCGTAATACAGGGATTCTACTTCTTGTGTAAGTGTGAAGTGCAAAACCTTTTGCAGAGCAAATGAAACCTTCTACAAGACATATGACAACACACAGAATAGAAGGAAAAAAATTCAGACAATGAGACCAACAAGGTGTTAATATCCATAATATATATGTAGCATATTAGACTAAGTATTTTAAAACACAGGCCCCAACTTTAAAACAGTTTAAGGATCTTCACAGAAATTTTTCAAAAACAGACATGTGGATGATTTTCATTCACATAAAAAGAAACATAACGTTGCTATTCATTAGGAAATCTTAAATCAAAACCAGAATGAAATATAATCTCACAGCAACCAAAATGGCTATTAAAAAAGGCTTCAAATGACAAACATTAATAAGAATGTCGATAAAAGGGAACCCAGGTATACATTTTGTGGAAATATAAATTGATGCATCCACTATTATAAAAGTGTAAACAGTGCACAGAAAACTAGAAATAAAAGCAATATATGTTGCAGCTTTTCCAGTTTTTGATATAAATCTGTAAAAACAAGAAAACATTAACTTTAAAGGATATATTACCCACAATGTTCTTAACATCATCATTTAAAATAGCCAAGGATAGATGCACAATTCAACTGCCCATCAACAGATGATTGACTGAAGTAGATGTGAGATATAGATAACATAATAAATACTTAGTCACTGTCATATTAAAAAATAAAATTCTTCCATTTGGAAAAATGTGACTGGACTCAGAAAGTGTTGTACATATGAAAATAAGTCATACAGAGAAAAACACTCCAAGTTATCACTTATATGAGGAAACTAAAGATATAAGAGAAATAATCATAAAGAAACAGGAACAGAATCACATATATATGTGTAGTGTACCAAGTAGTGGTTTCCTTTTGGGACAGACAAGAAGGATTGTGAAGACAGAAATATGCAAGCTACCAGTTATAATTTAGAGAAGCAACAGGGCTATATTTACAACACAGAGAAATATTTTAATAATTTAAATGATTTTAAAGAGATTATAGGCATATATTTTAGTAAAATTTACATGTATTTGGGGAAAACAATGAAGGAAATAACCCAGGAAAATCAAAATATTTTGTAGTACTATGACATTAAGGGGGGTGATTTGTTCACTTTCTTTACTTTTCTTATAATGTCCTAATTAGAATTTAAGCTTTTAAATGAAAAAGTATATTCTGTGAAAAAGTGACATACGTTTAAACAATTTTTGTCTCTCCCCTTAAATCTACAGTAAATAAAACATTCATATCTCAACAAAAATAACTAGAACACAAAACAAAACTCCAGAACGCATGTGTAAAGCTGAAGTTTGGTGGGCTAAAACACACCATGGAGGCTCAAATGAGGGAAGAGCAGATTTGGTGCCTACAACCAAGGCCCAATTATTAGAGTATCTGAGCCCACAGGCTCAGAGATCCCAGTAGAAACAGGGTCTCAGTGGTTCACACAGCTTCTTCCTCCAAATGCACCAGCACTCATGGTCACAAGTAACTAGGAGGGAGCCACAATGGAGACAGAAATTCCATCCTTCAGACACTGAGACATTCATGACACTGTCCTAACTCCCCATTCATATTGGTGGAGACAAGTTACCTTGCAACACTGGACATGGGAAAGGCACTTGCCTGATTCCAACTATCCACCTGTCTTTACACGTTTCCTCAATGTGTATACTGAGTCTCAAAGGATATCAGATAAAAGGAAGGGTTCACCATACCAGTGACAACAGTGGCATTAACTACCAGAGATGTCTAAAAAGTGACAATGAAACACATCTTTTATCCAGACAGTAGTGACTGGAATGTGCCATTTTGAAATATTATGAGGTAGCTCAGGTAAGTATAACCGAAAATTGTGCAATATTGCAAAATACCAGGAAACAAAACAAGGGCTCCAACTCAAAAACGGTTATTTAGTGTCCTTAGAGCAATAATTTACCAAGATCATGACCAATCACAGTAACATTATAGTGCATGCACACACACAGATACACAGACACAGACACCGAAAAAGACACAGAAACACACGAATACGCACACGCACACACACACATAATATCAACCCTGCAGCAAACAAACTTAAAGTCATGGTATATTGCCATATAATTAATAGAGAATTCAAATAGATGTCATACAGAAACTCAATACAAAAACAAAACTCAGATAGCAGTTTAGTGAGCTTAGGAATAAATTAAATGCTGATAAGGAATACATTACCAAAGAGATTGAAACTAAAAAATAACCAAACGTTATTGGAGGACCAGATGAACTTAATATCTGAGATGAAGAATGCAACAGAAAGCATTGGGAACAGTCTGCCTTTGTGGAAGAGAGTTTAGCAAACTCTCCAATACAAAACTAGAAATGATAGAGGAGCGCAGAGATACAAGATATTAAAAAGTGAGGAAATTCTACAATAGCCATCAGACTTCTTCAGGAAGTGCACTTTAGAGTGAAATCCTGGAGGGAGGAGAAAGTTAGAAGGTAGCTGATGGTTTATTTAAAGAAGTAATTGTTGATAACATCTCGAACCTGTGTAAGGAACAGATATACAATCCGTGAGCCAACAAAACACCAATAACTTTAAGGCAAAGAGACCTTCTTCAAGATACGTCATATGCAAATTGGCTAGTCAATGACAGAGTAAAATTTTAAAGACAGTCAAAAAATATTATGATAATCTACAAATGATCCCCCATTAGACTTTCAGCAGATTTCTCAGCAGAAAACTTTGGCCAAGGGTAAATTAAATGGCATTTTCAAACTACTGAAATATGAAGTCTCTCACCTAAGAATACTCTACCTTGCACAGTTATCACTTAGATATAAAGTGAAAATAAAGACATTACCAGACAAACAAAACATGAATGAGATGAAAAAAACAAAGCTGAGACACCTTACATGGGGTGCAGAAAAGAGGTCTTCTAAGAAATATAAAATGGCAAAAATATGCAAACATTGAAGAAAATGCTAAGCAGACACCATGAGAAATTTGCAACTGTTTCTTTGGGTATGTTCTTAAATGCTACTATACTCTATGGATTAAAGATAGAAAAATAGGAAATCAGGGGCAAGAAATATATATACATCAAACTGGTATCATTTTCACAAGAGTAAAGAAATAATTTGAGACAGTAATCATAAAAGGTAAAAAGTAAATCAATATTAAAGGAAGCTGCTATCAGCGGATAAAGGACTAAATTTTACATGAGATGTTTTATTTTTAATTGAAGCACAGTAGATGTACTGTATTTTGTAGTTTCAGATGTACAGCATAGAGATTCCAACCACTCTGTGGAGTATATTGCATTATAAACTATTACAGTAATTTTAACATTCAATTATTATAAGTTATTGTGTATAATTCCCTGATCTATACAGATTATACTTGTTGCTTATTTCCTTTATTTATACTACATTATATCTCTCAATATTGTACCATAAAATTGTCCTTCCCTTCCACTTTGGTAAACATAAACTTTTTCCCATATCTTTCAGTATGTTTCAATCTTGTGTATCTAAACTCTCTATCTCTCTTCCATGTCTCTATCAATAAAACAATCTATCTGTCTATCTATCGATCTATCTATCTTTTTATCTACCATGTATCTATGTATCTATCCTTCTATTTATCTGTCATTTATCAATAGATAGCTATAGATAGAAGTACATAGATATTTGTTATTCTTTAGATTCCACATATAAAATATATGATATACTTTTTCTTTGTCTAAGTTTCTTCACTAGGCACAAAATTTACTAGGTCCATTCAGGATGCTGAAATAGCAATGTGTTATACTTTTTCATGGCTGACTAATATTCCATTGCATATTTATAGAATCATCATATCTTCTTAAGTCCATACTCTACTGTGGACTCTTGGATTGCTTCAAAGTCTTGCATGTTAAAAACAGTGCTGTTGTGAACACTGGTTCTTTTCAATTTAGGGTTTTTTCCCCAGATTTTTCCTAGGAGAGGTCTTACTGCTTCATATGGTAGTTCTGTTTTAGTTTCTAAAGATATATGAATACTGTTTTCCATAGAAGATCTTCCAATTTATATTCCTACCATGTGTATACAAGAGATTTCTTACCTCCACATCATCTCCAACACTTTCCATTTGTAGACTTTTTTATAATAGCCACTTGAACAGTGTGAAGTGATACCTCATTGTGGTTTTGATTTTCAATTACCTAATAATTAGTAATGTTGAGCATTTTTATCACCTGCCCGTTACTCATCTGTAAGTTTTCTTTGGAAAAATATTAACTCAGTTACTCTGCTCTTGTTTTTGATTGGGTTTTTACTTTTCACATTGAGTTGTGTAACCTAAATCCATGTTACATCTATTAACCTACATCTATTAAACCCTGGTCACTTGCATTATTTGCCAATATATTCTCCAATTACACAGGCACTGTTTTCACTTCATTGATTGTGTCTTTAGCTGTGCAGAAATTTTCAAGTTTGTTTAGGTCTCACTTGCTTATTTTTGCTTTATATGTTTTGCCTTAGGAGACTGTTATAAGAAAATATTCCTATGATATATATCCAATAGTGTATCTCCCATATTCCTTTCTAGCAGTTTTATATTTATTAGGTCTTACATTTAGGTCCTTAATACACTTGTAGTTTATTTTTGTATATGTTGTCAGGGAATGCTCTCATTTCATTGTTTTACATGTAGATGTCCAGCTTTCCCAACACCTCCCATTGACGAGACTGTATTTTCTCCATTGTGTACCTTTGCCTCTTTTATCATAGATTCATTGCTCATAGGTGTGTGGAATTGTTTCTAGGCTCTCTGTTTTTATTGATTATATCTCTGTGTCAATGCCATGCTGTTTTTATTACTGTAGTTTTTTAATATAGTAATGTATCTGGTAGGGTTATATCTCCAGATTTCTTGTTTTTTGTCAAGATCATTTTGGCAATTATTAATGGTTTCATTTAAAACTTATAGTTATTTTTTTCTGCTTCTTTGGAAAATTCTACAGCTTCATAACATTAATTGCACTAAATTTGTAGGTTTCTTTGTGTAGTACAGCCATGTTAACAATATGAACTCTTTCAATCCAAGAGCACAAGACATCTTTCCATTTCTTTCAATCATTTTTAAATACTTTGTCAATGTTTTACAATTTTCAGTGTGTAGAGCTTTCACATATGAGGTTACATTGATTCCAAGATATTCTAGGGAATGGGATTTTATATAGTATTGCTTTCAACGTTCATTTTTGGGTATCTCATGATTAATGTGCAGAAATGCAGGAGACTTTTTACATTAATCTTGTACCCTGCTCTCTTGCTTAAATTATTTATTATTCATAACAGTCAGTTTGGAGCCATTCGGACTCTCTGTGTAGATTGTTATGCCATCAGTACTGGTGACAATTTTGCTTCTTTCTTTCCATTTTGTGTTTCTTTTTCTTCTTTTTCTTTTCCTTTTCCTTTCTTGTATTACTATGAAACAGAAGTGGTGAGAGTAGGAGTCTTTTTGTTGTTCCCGAATTTACCCAGAATGCTTTCACTTTTCCCCCTGATTATTATAAATTGTTATAAATTTCCTGTATTATGCTGAGAGATGTTCCCATTATACTCACTTTCATGAGAGTTCTGGTCATGAATGTATGTTGAATTTTGTCAAATGCTTTTTCTGTGTGTATTGACATGGTCCTGTGAGATTTGTCTTTCCTTTATTAGATATGTTTCATGCTGATTGACTTGTGTATGTTGAACCATCCTTGTGACTCTGGAAGGAATCCAACTCATCATCATGCATAATCCTTTCTCTATATTGCTGGATTAATTTGTAATTTTTCTTTTGAAGATTTTTGAATGTATATTCATCAAGGATATTGGCTTTTCATTTTCACTTATTTTTTGGTAGTGTCTTTGATTTTGTTATCAAGATAATGTTGGCCTCATAGAATAACTTTGGGAATTTTCCTTCCTACTTCATTTTTTGAAATACTGGGGAGGAAAGAGGTTTTAGTGAAGGCAACCAGGCATTTTGTTCAAGGGGTGTATTCAAAATTATACATTTCATGTAACTTATACTGATTGCTCTTTTCAAGTTTTCTGTTTTCTCTTTATTCAGTGTTTGTAAGATGTACATATCTAGAAATATGTCCATTAATCTTAGGGCATCCAATTGGTTGTCACACTACTGCTCATAGTGATTTCATAAACATTTTTTATTTCTGTAATATCAGATGTTATTTCTACTGTTTCATTTCTTATTTTGTTTGGGTCCACCCTGTGTATTTCTTGATAAGACTGGCTAAATGCTTAACAGTTTGTTAATATTTTTAAGAAAAAATATAGCTCATAATTTTAGGAATTTTAACTTATTTTTGATTTTTATATCATTTATTTTCAACCTATTAATTAAAGATTTCTCATTCTAATGCCTTTAGGTTTTGTTTGTTCTTACTTCTAGTTATTTTTGTTGGTATGCTTTGTCCTTTCTGTGAGGTTTCTCTTGTTCCTTGTAGAAGGCCTTAATCGTTCTAAACTTCCCTCATAGATTTGTCTTTGCTGCATCCCATACATTTTATGAAGCTGTGCTTTCGTTGTAATTTGTCTTTAGGTATGATTTTATTACCTCTTTGATTTCATCATTGACCTTGTTTTATTTTATTTTTTTAAAGGATGTGGTTTAATCGCATGTTTGTTCTTTTCCTGTTCTTCTTTCTAGAGTTGATGCATTGTTTCATACTTATGTGTATGGAAAAATACTTGCTGTAATCTATCTTTGCTTAAAGTTCCTGAGGCACTTTTCATGACATAATTTGTGGTTATTTCCTTAGATAACATCCTGTGCACACTTGAAAAGTTTATGTGTTCTGCTTTTCTAATGCAGTGTCCAAAAACCCAGATAGGTTCAAATGATCTAATATATTATTAAGACATCTATTTCCTTACAGATATTCTTTCTGGATGATCTGGCTATCAGAATAGTGAGGTGTTAAATTCGTCTATTATTATTTTTTATAATCAATTAATTCCTTCATGTCTACTAATATTTCTTTATATAGTTAGGATCTATGGTGTTGGGTCCATATATAATTTAATGAGTGCAATACCCTATTTTAACATTGATCTCTTTTTCATTATATAATCTCATATATATCTTTCATTGTGGCCCTTATTTTGAAATGTATTTTGTATGAGTTGAGCATTGCAATCTGCATTTTCTTATCATTTCCATGAAATAACTCTTCCATCTATTTCTAGGATGTGTTTATCTTCCACCATATAGTGAGACCTTTTGTGGTGGAGGCCAAGATTGTGGAGTAGAAGGATGCTCAATAATCACCCTTTCCCACAAATGCACCAAACTCACATCAACAGACCCACTCAGCTAACCAGAGAACCTGCAGAAATCTGGCAGAACATTGTCCTTTTCAATAGGTAAAGATGCTTAAAATCTGGTAGGATGAAAGGAAGAAAGAAAGAAGAAAAGGAAAAACAGAGTGGGACAGGTCCCACAGGGAGGGAGCTGCAAAAATGGACTGGTGCTCATTCACTGGGTCTCCACTCTACAACTGAGGGTTCGGCTGGACAGAGGGGGAGCCTCCAACGCTTGGATCTGTACAGAGTATAAGTTGACTGACAGAACTAAGTTAAACAGGCACAGACACCCAGCCCAAGGTGCAGCCCGGAAGCTGGGGGCAGGGCCATGCTGCATGAGCTGGGTGGAAGATGGGGATGGCTGCACTGAGGCAGTCTGGGGGAATGGAGGGGTCTTGTGTCATTGCTGTGGGTGTACAGGGCAGAACAACCTGGGCCTTCCATAAAACAACAGGGCAGATGTGCCCTGTGGGTGGAAGAGTGCATAACCATGTCTGAAAATACACAAAAGTTTCTAGGTGAAGAGAGCTGGGGCTCAGACACAGACACCATACACTCTGGTGTTTTGCACCCAGGCAGCAGCAGGGGCAATATCGGCATCCACGTCTAAGGACTTAGCAGCCTTAAGGGACAGACGCAGTCTTCTCTACAGGCTGAGACATATAGGATCATTCTGTCCTGGTTCCTCAGAGAACTTGCTTCACCAAGACAAACAAGGAGCTGGATTTTGGGCCAGACCAGGGACAGTGCTGTTCCTCAGTCTTCCCTGAGCCCACTTCTGGCATGCAAACCCGAGGCAGACCTTATAGTGGCACAGATCGATGGAGTAACTGGCACCCTGAGGGTCCGTGTGGCCCCCCAAATTTTCTGCTAGAATGCAGCCCCTGACCATGGTGCTGGGAGAGGGCGTGATGCCCACTCCTGCCTGGTCAGCCTGCAACAGCTGACTGCAGCATCAGGCAGGGCAGTGACAAGCCAGCCCAGAGTAAAGAGAGCTGCTCCAGATGCAGTGTTGGGTGTTGGAGTGATCTGCTTGCTGAGAGGAACTGGGAGCAACACAGTTGAGGGCTCCAATGGAGGGCCTCTGAAAACAGGAAGATGAGCATCCAAAACAAGATGAATACAGAAAGACTTCACATTTAATGTACCCAGTCTACAGGAGGACACAGACAACTGCCTTATTTTAATCTGTTTTTACGTGTTCCATTTTCTGTTACCCTATAATTTTTACTTCTTAGGCAATTATATATACACCTATTTTCATCCCTTTGAAATATTTAAAAATATATTTATTATTATTATTTTTCAACAATCTGCTTCAACTTGCTCTTATATTATACATTATACAATGTCTTCAAATATTTATTTCCCCTTCTTTAAAATTCGTTGTCTCTCTCTCTTTTTTCTCTTTTTTAAGTTGTATTAATTCATTGACATTAAGTAGAGAAACTCCTTTAGGACCAGAGTAGATAACTGTTATTCCATAAACCACAGTGCCAGAGAGGTAGGAGCAAGATGAAGAAGCAGAGAAACCAATCCCAATTAAAAGAATAAGAGAAATCCCCTGAAAGAACGATTAGTGAAATAGGTATTGATAACCTACTATATCAATATTTAAAAAAAGGAGTGATCAAATTACAGAAGGAAATTCAAGATAGTGTTTAGAGATATAAAACATGTTAAAAATGAAATGTAATCTATAAAGAAGAGCCGAGTAGAATAAGTAAACTCATTGACTGAGATGAGGTATGATATTAAGGTGTCGCAAAGCAGACTAGATAATGTAGAGGAATGAATTAGTGACTTAGAGGACAGTAAAATAGAAAGCACTCAATCAGAAGAGCTACAAGAGAAACAATGGGAAACAAATGAAAAAAGCATAAGGCACCCATGGGATAATAGAAAGCATGCCAATCTTGGAATAATAGAAGTTCCAGAAGGGGAGAAAAGATCAAAGGAGATTGCAAAGGTGTTTGAAGAAATCATGACTGAGAACTTCCCAAACTTAAAGAAGGAATCAGATATCCAAGTACAGGAAACTCAGAATGCCCCAAACAGGAAGAACCCAAATACACCCACAGCAAGTCATAAAATTAAGATGGCCAGCGTCAGGGATAAAGAAATGATCCTAAAGGCAGCAAAAGAATAGCAAGAGTGAGTTACAAGGGAATCCCCATAAGGCTCCCAGCTGATTTCACTACACAAATACTACAGCACATAAAGTAGTGGCAAGATATATTCAGAACCTTGAATGAAAAATGATATACCCTAGGATAATTTAACCAGAAAGGCTATATTTTATGGTAGAAGGAGACATAAAGGATTTCACAGACAAGAAAAAGCTACAAGAGTTTAGCAACACTAGACCCATGCTAAACGAATTATTGAACGCTCTACTCTAAAAAGAAAAGCAGCAGGATGCTACAGAAATATGAATCTCACAGCTGGAAAGGTGACAACTCATGAATTATAAATAAAATAAACACCAAATTTTAAAACAAGACATACAAATTATTGAGAGAGGGAGAGGGAGGCATGAAAAGGGAGTTTTTTTTCTTTGTATTTCCATTTAGAATTTTTGTTCTCAGTAGGATGGGTTTGAGATCTTGTTACTATCAGTTTAATAAAAGCAGTTATAATAATGGTATAAAATAATTATATAAAAGGGTAACAAGAAGACATTAACTTATCAGGGTGTCACTAAAACTAAATAAATTTCATGATAATTTCAAGGAAAATGACCAAACGATAAAAGGAAGATGAAATGAACAAAGAGGAAAAACCAAATCAACAGCAAAGATAAGGTCAAATGGCAATAAACACAAACATATCATAGATTATTGTAAATGTTAATGGACTAAATGCTACAGTCAAAAGTCATAGAGTGGCAGGCTGGATAATAAAACAAGAACCTTCAGTATGCTGCATACAAGGGACCCACCTCAGTGAGAAGGACACATATAGATTGAGAGTGAAAGGATAGAAAAAGGTATTCCATAAAAATGGAAAAGCCAAAAAAGCAGGTGTTGCAGTACTGATTTCAGACAAAAGAGTTTTTAAAACAAAGGCCATAAAGAAAGATAAAGAAGGACATTTTATAATGATTGAAGGAGTGATCCAAAATGAGGATAAGTCACTCGTTAATATATAGGCACCAAATAGAGGAGCACCTAAGTACATAAAATAATTACTAACAGATATAAAGGGGGATAGTGATGGGAATCTAATCATAGTTGGAGATTTCAACACTGCATTAACATAACTGGACTGATCATCGAGACAGAAAAGAAATTAGGCAACAGCAAAGTTAAGTAATACAATAGAAATATTACACAAGGTGGATATTTCCAGAGCATTGTACCCCCCACAAAATAGTATATACAACCTTTTCAAGTGCACATGGGACATTTCCCAGGTTTCATGATATAGTTGGGCACAAAAGAAACCTTAGCAATTTTAAGAAGTTAGAAATTACCTCAAGCATCTTTACTGACCACAGCACCATGAAGCTAGAAATCAACAACAGAAAAACAAAGGAGGACAATAGGAAAACATGGAGATTAAACAATATGTTATTAAAAAATCAATCGGTCAATGAAGAAATCGAAGCTGTCATGAAAAAGTACGTTGAGACAAAAGAAAATGAAAGCAAAACCACACAAAATTTAAGGGACACATCAAAAGCAGTGCTGAGAAGGAAGTTTAAAGTGATACAGGCCTTCCTCAAAAAAGAAGAACAATCACAAATAAACAATTTAACCCACCAGAATGAACAAGATAAAGAAGAACAAAAAAACCCAAAAGGCAGCAGAAGGATGGAAATCATAAATATTGTGGAGGAAATAATTATAATAGAGATTGAAAAAACCATAGCAAAAAAAATCACCAATCAAATAGCTGGTTTTTTAAAAAAGTAAGTAATTCCAAAACACCTCCAGCCAAACTCAAAAAGAAGAAAAGAGAGAGAACACAAATTAGCAAAATAAGATAGGAAAATGGAGAAATTACAACAAATAAAATTGAAATACAGAATATCACATGAGAAAATTATGAAAAGTTTATGGAACCAAACTGGATAACCTAGAGGGGACAGACAATTTTCTGGAAAAATGCTGTCCACCAAGAATGAATCAAGAACAAATGACCCACTGAACAAGCACAGCAGTAAAAATGAAATCAAAATAGCAATATAAAACCTCCGTACAAATATCAGTCCAGGACCGGACGGATTCAATGAGGAATTCTACCGAACATACAAAGAAGAACTCATAGCAGTGTTTCTGAAATTCTTCCAGAAAATTGAAAAGGAAGGAAAACTCCCAAAGTCATTCTATGAAGCCACAATCACTCTGATACCACAACCAGGAAAAGACACTACCAAACAAGAGAAATATAGGGCAATATCACTGATGAACACAGACACAAAAATCCTCACCAAAATAGTAGCAAATAGAATCCAAAAACAGATAAAAATTTTATACATCATGGCGAAGTGGGGATCATGTCAGGGACACAGGGGTTTTTCAACATATGCAAGTCATTCAATGTAATAGAGCACATCAACAAGAAAAAGACCAAAACCATATGATCATCAAAATAGATGCAGGTAAAGCATTTGATAAAATTCAACACCCATGTATGATAAAAAGTCTCAACAAGGTGGGCATAGAGGGAACATATACCAGCATCACGAAAGCTATGGATAACACACATACAGCTAGCATAGCACTCAATGGTGAGAAAGTTAAAACCTTCCCACTAAAATCTGGGACAACACAAGGATGCACACTATCAACACTCCAACTCAAGATAGTCTTGGAATTCCTAGCCACAGAAATCAAACAAGAGAGAGAAGTAAAAGGGATGCAAATTGGAAAGGAAGAGGTAAAAGTCTCACTATATGCAGATAATATCTTACTAAATATAGAAAACACTACAAGATCCAGACAAAAACTAATATAGCTGATCAAAGAATTCAGCAAGGTAGCAGGTTACAAGATTAAGTTTCAAAAATTAGTGGCATTTCTTTACGCATATGATTCAGTAATACTATAGAGCTATAGTCAACATTACAGCACTGTATCGGTAGGAAAACATACATATAGGCCAATGGAACATAATAGAGAGCCCAGAAATGAACCCACAACCTTTTGGTCAATTAATCTTTGAAAAAGGAGGCAAGAAAATACAATGGAATTGAGACAGACAATTCAGCATATGGTGTCGGGAAAACTGGACAGCAGCATGTAAATCAATGGAGCTAGAACACTCACAATGAAGCTAGAACACTACACACAGAAATATAATCAGAATGGATCAAAGACTTAAACATAAGTCAAAATACAATAAACCTCCTTGAGAAAAACTTAGGCAAAATATTATCTGACATAAGTCTTGAAAATTTTCTCGTAGAAGAAATAAAAGCAAGAAAAAACAAATGAGACCTAATGAAACTTACAAGCTTCTGCACAGTAAAGAAACCAGAAATAAAACAAAAAGACAACTAACAGAATGGGAAAATAATTTGCATATGATACCGACAAAGGCTTGATCTTCAGAGTATAAAAGCAGGTCATCCAACTGAATAAGAAAAAATAAATGACCCAATCCAAAAATGGGCAGAAAACCTAAACAAGCTACTCTCCAAGGAAGACATACAAATGATCAAAAGGCACATCAGAAAATGGTCAATATCACTGATTATCAGAGAAATGCAAATCAAAACTACAATGAGTTATCACCTCACACCAGTCTGAATGGCCATAATTCCAAAATCCACAAATGACAAATACTGGACAGGCTGTGGAGAAAAGGGAACCGTCCTTCACTGCTGGTGGCAATGCAGATTGGTGCAGCCACTGTGGAAAACAGGACGGAGATTACTCAAAAGCCTAGGAATAGACTTACCATTTGACCCAGGAATCCCACTCCTGGGCATAAATCCAGAAGAAACCCTACTTCAGAATGACACCTGCACCCCATTGTTCTTAGCCAGGAATATTTACAATAGCCAAGACATGGAAAAAGCCTAAAAGTCCATCGACAGTTGACTGGATAAAGAAGAGGTGGTATATTTATACAATGGAATACTAGTCAGCCATATAAAATGACAACATAATGCCATTTTCAGCAACACGGATATTCCTGGAGAAAATCAGTCTAAGTAAAGTAAGCCAGGAAGAGAAAGAAAAATACCATATGAGATGGCTCATTAGTGGAATCTAAAAACAAAGAAAAACAAAACAAAAAGGGCACAAATTCAAAACAGAAATAGACTGGCAGACATAGAATACAAAGTTCTGGAGGCCATGGGGCAGGGGGTGTGAAGAGATAGACTGGGAGGCCAAAACTGTAGAACAGATAAACAGGATTCTACTGTATTACATAGGGAAATGTATAAAAGATCTTAAGGCTGCTCAAAGACGATAAAATGGGACAACAAATATATATATGTTCATTGTAACTGAAAAATTTTTCTCTATGCTTGAATTGGAGACAACTTTGTAAAATCATTAAAAATAAATAAAAAAAGTTAAAAAAGGAAAAAACATTATCCTAAATATTACAGGTGTAAATATAAACTATAAAGAAAAAAACTTTGCTAAAGAGTAATAAAACCAAAGACTTTGTTTTATGTTTTCTTTTTGAGATAAACAATTCAAAAAACATCTAGCCAGGTGCATCATGAAGAAAAGGTAGATGCTCCAAAGAAATAAATTAAGAAATAAAAGAAGAGAAATTACTAATTTTACCTCAGATGTACAAAAAAGGGATCATTTTGTCAACACTTACATGCCAATAAACTGGACAAATTAGAAATAATATACAAATGTCTAGAAAGAGACAGAGATAAGGAGAAAGAAATAATTTGAACAAATTTTTTACCTGAAAAAAGATATAATCTGCATTTAAAAAAATTGTTGAATACAAGTGCAGATTTAAACAGCTCCCGTGGGGAACTGTACAACAATACAAAGCAGAACTTATACTCTTCAAACACTTCAAACATAGTGAAGATGTGGGAAACTCCCAAACTAATTCTATGAAGCTTTCATAATCCTGATAGCAAAACCAAAAAATAGTACGGACAAAGGGAACTTCAAGCCATTATATTTGATAGATTTACAGGCAAAAATTCTACAAAATATTATTAGCAAACAAAATCCAGCAATAACTAAAATGAATCATACACCATGATCAACTTGGACTCATTGCAGTGTCACTAGAGAGGTTCAACATACACAAATCAATCAGTTTGATACACCACATTGACAAAAGTAAAAGAGAATACATGGTCATCCCAATAAATCCATAAAAAGCATTCCATAAAATTCAACATTTATTTATTAAGACAGCAACAACAGCAACAACAACAAAAACAACAACAACAGCAACAACAACAGAAAACTCTTTCCAAAGTAGGATTCAGGAAACATATCTCAACATAACTAAAGTCATTAATTACAGACCCACCAACAACATAATATGCAAAAGTGAAAAGCTGAAAGCCAAATTAAGGAATAAGATAAGGATGCCCACTCTCACCATTTCTATTAAACACAGTATGGGAAGTTCTAGCCACAGCAATTGTACAAGAAAAAATGTTATTCAAGTTGAATTGAATGAAGTAAAACTGTTATTATTTTAGATGACATGATAATCTATATAGTGAAACCTAAAGATTCTCCAAACCAAAACAACTAAAACTAACAAAGACATTTAGCAAAGTAGCATGATTCATAATTAATATACAAAAACTGTCACATTTTTACACAAACAATGATATATTCCATAATTTTAAAAGATCCATATGAAATCAGATGAAAAAATGAAAAACCTATGAAAAATCCAACATAATAAAATGAATAGGACACTGATAAATAAATTTGAAGATGATGCAAAGAAATGGAAAGAAATCTCAGGGTCTTAGTTTAGAGGAATTAATATTGTTAAAATACACATACTAGAAAATATGCCTACAGATATAAATTGATTCAGATAGAAATACTTGATATTTTCTGCAGAACTAAAAAGAGTCCTATGATTTGTATGGAACTGCAAAAGAACCAGAACTGCAAAAGAACCAATGAGGAAAAAGAACAAAGTTGGAGGTATAACCCATTACCCTCCCAGATCTCAGACTATATTACAAAAATACAGTAATCTGACAGCACAGTGCTGGAAAACAACCGAAGATCTTTATCACTGAAATGGAACACAGAGGCAGAAATAAAACGACACACCTATGGTCAATTAAACTATGACAAAGGAAACAAAAATATACAATGCCTTAAAGACAGCCTTCAGCAAGTGATGTTGAGAAAGCAAGACAGCTACATGTAAATCAAAGGAATTAGAACACTCCTTCACACTGTACAAAAATGAACTCAAAATGATTTAAATATCTGAATCTAATACATAACACAAAAAACTTCTGGAAACTAACATAAGCAAAACAAGACATAATTTGTAGCAAAAATTTCTTATGTCAATCTGTGAAATATGTGAAAACAATAGAAACAATATAAACAAAAGGTCCTAATTAAATTTAAAAGCTTCTAAACTTCTAAGCTTCTAAGATGAAATTCCAAATGGGAGAAAACATTAGGAAACTATGCAATTAACAAGAGGCTAATTTCTTAAATACACACATTTTTCTTACAACTCCACTAAAAAATCTACAAACAACTCAGACAGAAAATGAGCAGAAGACAATTCTCTAAAGAAGACACAGAGATGACAAAGAGGAAAAGGAAAACATGCTCACATTGCTAATCATTATACAAAAATAAAAGGCAAAAATAAAATAATGATTTACATCACAATATTGAGAAGGGCTGTCATACAAATGTCTACAAGTAATAAAGAATGAGGTGGTTGTGGAGAAAATGGGACTCTCCAACGCTGTTGATGGGAATGAAAATTGGTGAAACCACTTTGGAAACTGTATGGAAGTTCATTTAAAAAATAAATATAGACCTATCATATGACACAGCAATCCAACATCTGGGCATATAAAACATAAATCCTGAAAACAAAGAATCCTAGAGGAAAACATAAGAATTACACTCTGACTTTGGACTTAATATGATTCTACATATGTCTCCTCTGGCAAGGGAAGCAGAAGCAAAACTAACAAGATATTATTGCATCACTCTAAACAGATATACGCTGCAGAAGAAATGATCAATAAAATGAAAAGTCAAGAAACACAATGGGAGAATATATTTGTAATTATATTTTCCAATCTAGTGTTAATATCCAATATATATGGCAAAGTCTAACCCCACAACAACAACAAAAACGACCAAACAATCCAATTAAAAAAAGTCCATAGGAACTGAATAGATTTATCTGAATCAATTTTCTATAGAAAACATACAGTTGGCTAAATGACACATGAAAATATGTTCAGAGTTTTAAATTATTAGGAAAGTCATAAACCAAGAATGAGACAAGACATCACAATTGTCAGAAGGTTCTCGTCAAAAAGAAAACAAATAGATATTGGTGAGATTGTGGAGAACATGGAACATCATGGACACTGTTGATAGGAATGCAAATTATTGATTCCATTGCATATATACATCAAATTTTCCTCATCCATTTTTGTGTCAAGGGATGTTGGGTTTATAGGCCCCTGTCTGAAGGCTCTAGAGAATAAGCCCATGGGCTGAATTGATAAACAAGCTGTGAGGATTGTCTCATATCAAGGCTGGATATGAAATGGCCTTCTGAATGTATCCAGCATGGTTGGCTGGATAGCCTATGATGGGTAAGATCCTCAGAGGAGGACAACCTAAGACAGGCACAGCCGGCTGGATAAGTGATGGCCTACTTAATGGAGTTCCGTGATGAACTTTAAAACAATCCTTGGTCATTTAAAACCCTGTGCTTACTGCAGGAGCATGGGGACATAAATAACAAGATTATTAACATTGTTATAACTTAGATGATATGTGAGGCATTGTGTAAGTCCTATATAAACCCTACTTCTAAGAATCAATAAACAGAGAATTGCTTCGCTTCTTTCCACACAGTGCTTGTGTGTATATGATATCCTGCCAATGACAGGGTTAATTTAATTTGTTGGGAGTATCTTAAAAGGATGTTGCATTATATACAATGCTCTTTCTGCACCATTTGAGATGATTATGTGAGTTTTATTTCTCATTCTATTAGTGTGGCATGTCACCTTTATTGATTTGAATATTTTGAAGTATCCTTAAACCCAGGGATAAAACCCTTTACTCATGTATGTGTATGATACATTAAATGTGTTGTTGAATTCATTTTGCTTGTGTTATGTTGAGAATTTTGGCACATATGTTCATCAGGGATAATATTCTATATTTTGCATATAATGTTTTTTCTCTCATTTTTATGCAAATAAAGCTGGCATCAAAAAACTTGTTTGGAATCTTTCACCCCTTTCAAATTCTTGGAAGATTTACAGAAGTATTGGTGAAAAATTGTCTTCAAACGTATGACAGAATACACCAGTAAAGTCGTCTTGAAATTTTCTCTGGTTTGGGAAGTTTGAATTATTGATTTACTCATACACACTTTTGCTCTATTTAAATTTCTTATATCTTCTTGATTCAGTATTGGAAGACATATGTTACTGGGAATGTGTCTTTTGTTCTAAGTCATTCAAATCATTGTCTAGTGGTAACTACTTATGATGCTTTGCATCTCTACAGCATCAGTGGTAATATATTCTCTTTTATTTCTAATTTTATTTTCTTAGCCAACGTAAACGTTTGCCACTTTATGTTTAAAAGAAACAGACTTAGGTTTTTTTTTATATTTACAAATGTTTCTCTTGCTATTTGCCTTCCTCTCATTCATTCAATTTTCCTCTTTATTTTTTCTGTTTTCTCCTACATTTTGAGGTGAAAAGATAAGTACTGTGAATCTTTGTATTTCATTTATTACTGAATATTTTTATTTAGATACTATTTATTTATATGTTTATTTTTTATTTAAATATTTATTTATTTATTTATTTACATATTTATTCATTTATTTATCATTGAACTACTGCCATTTTCAGTGTGTCATTCTGTGGTGTATAGCACAGTGTTCCCGTACATGCTAACATTTGTGTACCTATTAAATGTTACTTCATGGTATTTAACTTACTGCCCTGTGTCATACAAAAGAAATGTTTAAAAAATGTATTTTTATATATAGAGCATAACATTTATAAATCTAAATATCCCTAGTATATCCCCTCACAGCCCCTTTCTGCCGTAATCATAAAATTGTTTAGTAGGTCTGCGAGTGTGCTTAAATTTTTAGATGAAATCATTGTGTTCTCATCCAAATTTTTTTTAACATTCCACATATTTCATGTCATGTGTTATTTTTCTTTCTCTTTCTGTCTAATGTCAATTAGAATGACAATTTTTGGGGACATCCTTTTGGCTGCAAATGTCATTATTTTATCATTTTTTATTGCAGAATATTTTTCCATTGTGTAAATATGGCATAATTTCTGTATACTGTCATCTGTTGTTGGACAATTAGTTTGCTTCCATGTTGTGGCTGTTGTATACAGCACTGCTGAGGACATTGGGGTGCATGTGTCTTTTTGAAACAGGGTTCCCTTTGATATATACCCAGAGGTGGGTTTGCTGGTTCGTATGTTAAGTTTATTTTTATCCATTAGAGGAATCCCCATACTGGTTTCCAAAATGACTGAACCAAACTACATTCCTACCAACAGTGTAGGAAGGTTCCCTTTCTCCAAAGCTTCCCCAGCATTTATTGTTTGTGGACTTTTGAATGATGACCATTGTGACTACTGTGAAGTGATACTTCATTATACTTTTGGATTGACCTACTCTGACAATGATAGTGAGCAATTCTTTTTTCATATATCTATGTGGCATTTGAATGTCTCTATTGGAGAATTGCTTGTTTATGGCTTCTGCACATTTTCAGATTGGGTTTCTTTTCTTTTTTTAATTATTATTAAGTGGCATGAAGTCTTTATATCTTGGAAATTAAGCCTTTGTCAGTTGCATCACTTCTTAATATTTTCTTTAAACCTGTAAGTTGTCATTTTGTTTTGTTTATGGTTCCCTTTGCTGTGCAAATTCTTATAAGTTTTATTAGGTCCCATTTATTAATTTTGCTCTTACATCCCTTCCCTGGGTAGTCTATTCTAGGAGATCATTGCTGAGATTTATCTCAGAGTGTTTTGCCTATGTTTTCTTCTAGGTGATTTACTGTGTCTTCCTTATATTTACGTCTTCAAGCCATTTTGTGTTTATTCTTTTGTATTGAGTGAAGGAGTGTTCTAACTCCATTGCTCTGATGCTGCTATCCAGTTTTCCCAACACCAGTTGGAGAAGAGATGGTCTTTTCTCTGTCATATTCTTGGCTACTCTGTCAAAGGTTAATTGAACATAGGGCTGTTGATTTATTCCTAGGCTCTCTATTCTGTTCCATTGGTCCATATGCCTGTTTCTATACCAATATCATGTCATTTTCATTATTGTAGCTCTACAATAGTGTATGGAGACCTGGTGGGTTATTCCTCTAGCCTCTTTCTTTTACTTCAATATTTCTTTGGAAACTATGTATTTTATATGACTCTATGTAAATCTTCGGATCGTTTGTTTCAGTCCTAAATAGAAATATTTTGCATAATTTGATAGGAAATCAAATTTTCTTGCCTGAACGTTGTGGCTTGGAGTTCCAAGACTATACTGAATTGAAATTGTGAGAATGGGCAACCTTGTCTTGTCTCAGGTTTTTGTGAGAAGGGTGTCAGTTTTTCACCATTGAGTATGTTGTTGGCTATATATTTGTCATAAATAGCTATTATTATGTTGAGATATGGTCTCTCTGTATACTCTGTGATAAGAAATTTATTTGCAGATAGGTTTTAAATGTGATCAAATGATTTTTCTGCATCAACTTAGATTATCATGTGGTTTTTTGTCCTCTCTTTGGTGATATGGTGTATCACAATTGATTGATTGATTTGCATATGTTACACCATCCTTGTGTTTCTGGGATGAACCTAACTTGACCATGGTGTATGATCTTTTTTTACATGCTGTTGGATTCTGCTTTTTAATAATTTCTTAAAGACTTTTACATCTATGTTTATCAATGATATTGGCGTATAGCTGTCTTTTTAGGTAGTGTCTTTGTGTGGTTTTGTTATCAGGTTTATGTTGGCCTTATGGTGTAAGCTTGGGAGTACTCTCTCCATATCAATCTTTTGGAAGAATTTGAGGAGGACTGGTATGGATTTTTCTTTGTATGTTTGGTCAAATTCCACAGTGATACTATTTGGGTCTGAATTTGTGTTTGCAGAAATTTTTTATTTTATTGGCAATTCTATTCCGTTTCTGGTGATCTGTCTGTTCAAGTGGTCAATTTCTTCTTGATGCAATATTGTTGGGCTGAATGTATCCAGAAACTTCTCCATTTCTTCTAGGTTTTCCAGTTTGTTTCCATAGAGTTGCTCATGGTATTCCCTTATGATATTTTGCAAATTTGATGTACTCTTTGTAGTTTCCCCAATTTCAATTCTTATGTTATTTGTGTTCACTCTCTTTTCTTGTTGGTGAGCCTGCCCTGAGTTTTGTCAATTTTGTTTAGTATTTCAAAAAAGAGTTTGATTTTTTTCTATTTTTTAGACTCTATTTCAATTCTTTCTTCTTTGATCTTTATTATTTCCATCTTTCTGCTTACTTTTTGTTTTGTTTGCTCTTCTTTTCATGATTAGTGTACATAGAACATTAGATTATTTATTTGAGATTGCTCTTCTACTTTGAGGAGGGCCTTGTCAGTCTGAACTTCCCTCTTAAGCCTGCTTTATTTGCATTCCATAAACTTTGCATAGGGTTTTGTCATATTTCTCGATATTTTTTAATTCTTATTTTACTTCTTCAACTCCCCTAATTGTTTTAATACCATGTTGTTTAATCTAAATGCTGTCATTTTTTTCTCCCTGTTTTTCTGTGATTGATTTCTACTTTCATTGTATTATTCTCAGAAAACTAGCTTGAAATAATTTTTATGTTCTTAAATTTGTCGAGGCTTCTTCTGTGCCTGAGTAGAAAATCTTTCCTAGAAGATGTTCCATGTGCACTAGAAAAGAATGTATATTCTGTTTTGGGGAGAAGTACTGTTTTGAAAATATCAACGAACTCCAATTATTTCATTCTATCTTTCAATATCTGTGTTTCCTATTTAATTTTCTGACTCAAAGACCTGTCTAGTGATGGTAATGGGGAATTATAGTCTCCTACTGTGATTGCGTTCCCTCCGACTTCTCCCTTTTTATCTATTAGTGTTTGCTTTACGTATTTAGGTACTCCTATATTGAGTACATATATCTTAATGAGTATAATTCCCCTCATTTTTTATTGCTCCTTTCATCATTATAACATGTCCTTGTTTATCTTTCTCTATGGCCTTTCATGTAAAGTCTATTTTGTGTGAAGTCAATACTGCTAGTCCTGCTTTCTTGTCATGTCCATTTGCATGGAATATATTTTTCCATCTTCTGGCTTTCAATTGATGTGTGTTCCTCTTACTAAATTGGTTCTCTTGTATGCTTCATAATGTAGGGTCTTGTTATATTATCCCATCTGACAATATATATCTTTAGATCGAAGCAGTTACTCTATTAACAATTGTGATAATTATTGATAGACTGCTGTTTATTTCCATTTTGAGCTTCATTTCCCAGTTGATTTTGTATATCCTTTTTGTTCATTTCTTTTTCTTTTTGTGGCATGATAAGTTTTCATTTATAATCTTGGTTTCTTTTTGGATTTGTTACTTCATTGTAAGCTTTTGATATATGGTTACCCTGTTTTGTATGTATATTGACCCGTTACTATATATGTTTATTTGACTGATAAGAATACAAATTCTAACCCCTCCTACAGAGAATAGAAACAAGAAGAAAATACTATGTATTGTCCTGTTTCACTCTGTGAGAATTAAAAATTTTGACTTCCTGTTTTACAGCATCATGTATTCTATTGTATGTCATTGCAGCTATTGCCATTCTAATTATGCCTTTCTCCTTTCTATAGCCTCCTGCTTCTTTTCTTTAGAGTAGATCTTTCATTATTTCTTTTCCTGTTGCTAAATTCTTTTAGTATTTGCTTTTATGGAAGGTATTTATCTCACCTTCTATTCTAAAGGATAGCCTTGCTTGATAAATTATCTTAGATTACAGCTTTCTTTCATTCAGGACTTTGAATATGTCTTGACACTGCCTTCTGCCTTATATTTGTGTAGGAAACGTGTTTACAAATATAATGTATATAATTATATATATATGTATATATGTAAAGAATACCTAGAAATGAAGCTAAAAAATAAGATGAAAACCTCTACATTAAAAAATAGAAAACATTGATGAATGAAATTAAATCTTATCCAAAGAAAGGAAAAGATCTCTTATGTTAATGATGTGAAAGTATGTGGTTGAAAAAACATTCTACCCAAAGCAATCAACATTTACTGTGATTCATGTCAAAATACCCATGAGATTTTTCCATTAAATAGAACAAATATTTTCAAAATTTATATGTTGCCACAAAATCATGAGTTGCCAAAATAATCTTGAAAAATAGTATTAAATCTAATAGTGTAAAATACTCTGATGTTAAAGGGTCCTATGAAGCTTTTGTAATTTAAATAACATGATACTGAATCAAAAACAGAGAGCAATCAATAGGAGAGAATAGAGCAACCAGATATAATCTCTCACACCTATGATCAATTAACCCATGAAATAGGAACCAAGAGTATAAAATGAAGAAAAGACATTCTCCTCAGTAAGTAGTGCTGGGGAGATTGAACATGTGAAAAATAGATTAGAGTATTTCCTCACATTGTATACAATCCATGAGCACAGAATATCTTTCATTTACTTTGTTTACTTATATTTCTTGCATCTTTAATTTATAGATCTATGTTTAGATCTTTTATTTCACTTATCAATTTTATTCCCATTTTATTCTTTTTAGAATAAGTGTGCACATAATTGTTTTCCTAATTTGTTGTTAGTATATAAAAATACAATAGATATTTGTATATTGATTTTGTATTCTGCAAGTTTACTAAGTTTGTTGACTGTTACAAACACTCACTGGAGAAGTCTATGGGGTTTTCCAACTTTGTATAATTATGTCATCTGTAAAAATTTTACTGCTTGTTTACAAGTTGGATGCCTTTTATAATTTTTCTTCACTAGATTTTCTGACTAAGACTTCTAGTAGTGCAATTTAGGACTTGTGAGAATAAGCTATTTTTTCTTATTACTGGACCAGAGGAACAGCTTCCTGTATGTTAACATTGAACTTGATATTAGTCCCGGGTTTTTCATAAATGGCATTTTTTATCTTTAGTTATATTCTATCCAGAGAGAATTTGTTAAGAATTTTTTGTATACAAAAGTTAAGATCAGTTCTGTCAATAATTTTCCTACATTTTTTGAGATTCTTTCTTTTGAATTCTCTGTTTTCTAAGGGATGGTATCACATTTATTGATTTGCATATGTTAAATAAATTTTGTGGATCAGGACTAAATCCAACTTAACTATAGTTTATAATACTTAAAATATGCAATGTATTCAGGTTGCTAATATTTATTTAGAATGGAATATACACATACTGAATGAGAAATTTACATTGTAGCTTGAATGTACATATATTTATTAAAAAAATTTTCACTCAATTTGAATTTGACTTATGTTTAATGGAATTTATTTCTAAATAATAAATATAAATTTTGGTAGAACTGGATTTACTACAGTTTACTGATACAGAACATAGCTATTATTTGCAATTAGTGCACAAAGCAGTTCCCTTAAAACACCGTATTATAATAACAATGCCAACTATTTCAGGACTTGGGAACATATTGCTTCCTAAAATGCATTACCTGGTCTTATCCATCCCAACCCACATATAATGTTATTTCTTTGTTTTTTGATTGTTTTTTGGTTGCCACTTAATGAAGTTACTGCTTATAGAACCCAGGATATTTTGCATAACTGAATTTATTAACATCATTTTGGAACACTTAACAGAAGACACAAGAGTATGGATTATAAAGATGACAAGAAAATTTATTCCTTCTAGGGACTGAAAACCCTCTGAATGAAAGAATGTCAAAAATAAACATTTGTAAATGTACAATAAGATTTTCTCTTGTGTAATTTTAAAGTAGAAAATTAAATTACATTTGTTTTAATTATAGCACTGAATTACAAATTGAAACAAAAATTCCCCCCTTTGGGATTTCTTAAATTTGATTGAATATTTTAATCTAATTTTAATTCATAAATATTTACCATTTATTTACAAACATAACAAATAAACTGATATTTATTCTGCTGATGTTTTGAATATAGAGATACTTATTTTAAAGTACACTGAGAAATAAATACTTCCGTTTCCAAATTAAATTTTGTTTCACTTTAATTACAAATGATAATGAAATTGTTATACCTTTTTGGTAAAGGTTTTACTGAAATTTCACTTTAAATACCAAAACTTTAATATTATTTTATTTATTTTGTGCATATTTATACTCTGTTCACCAATCTGGTATAAATTTGTGTACAAAAGGAAGGAGATTGGTTTTATTTCAAAGAACCCAAAATTAAATTATTTCAAAAGATTTTGTGGGGAAAATATTTGCACATCACATTATAAAAATAAACATCCTGTATGTTTCATTTTAACTGGATGAATGAGAAGGAAACACTCGCTGAATGTTACACTTTGGTTGCTAGGAGACCTGTCATTTTGTGATGTCACAACCACTCAAGTTGAGAACCATTTTGATGGCCTAGCAGTTTAAATGTGCAGGCCTGCTAAAGCAGCATTTGAAGCTGCAGTGCTCAAAATCATTCAGATTAGAAAAGTAGCTATAGAAAAAGTTATTTGAGATGGAACATATTTCTTCAGAAATTCAAGATTTGTCTCGTAAAAATAGACAAACTGGTTCAGGAAACTCCGGTAGATCTCTATTGTGTGATCAAACATTCTCTGAGGACTTGGACTTGAGGTGTATGATTGACGAAAATGCTTTTCAGACTTTGTCAGAAGAATCCTTGATAAAAAGACAATGTTACACACATTGTGTCTCGTAACCAGATGAAGATAATGATTTTCATTCTCTGACACTTCCAAGTAAACTCTGGAAAATGGCTTGGAGTGACCAATTTAAATCCATCTGTTGGGATGATAATGGAACTTCCATAGTGATTGACGAAGATGTCTTTAAGAAGGATGTTTTGGAAAGAATGGCCCCTTTCAGAATATTTGAAACTGGAAGTATGAAATGTTTAGTTAGACAGCTTATCTTTTATGGATTTAGTTAAGTACGGCAGAATTTTCAAAGATCTGCTTGTCTAGCTGACTTTCTGGCAGAAGAAATAGAAGTCTCTGTTTTAAGCAAGATATTCAGAAAATTTAGTTACGTCTTGATTACTGATGTATAAAATTTTATTTTGTACATCACTCTGTGGTAATATAAATATGAAGGTAGGTTTTGAAAATTGTATAAAACTACAAAGGCTAAAATTCTTTATTTTTTCTAAAAATGAGAACAGTGCCTTAAGTATTCAAGATTTTGAGAAACTTTGCTAGCAACTGTAAATCTTAGCAGAAACCTAAATAAAGGTATTAAAGCTGCTTTTCAAAATTGGCATTCACCGTTACTGCAAATGCTAACTTCTTAAATTTGATGACTATACTATTTAAATGTGTATTTTCCAAATAAGGAACTTCAAAATATCGTTATCAGTTTTCATATTTTGATGATATTATCTTTGCATAGTAAAAGTGAAATCTGAGGTTTTATAGGTTATTCTTATTATAGTCTTGTGTTTTGGTTTAAAATATTACTAAAATCTTACTCCTTTGGTTGTAGCTGCAGTTCTATCATAATCCAAATATTAAATGAGGCTTTCCCCTGCTTTTAGAGAGAATAAAATGAAGAATTGGGATTAAAAATTCCTCTCTGGTATCTTCATTGGCTCAAAATGTCAACAAGAAGCACTTTAATAGAGGAGGAAATGTTCGTAAACATAATTCTGATTTTATGGCTGACACTAGTTGAGAAAGTGCATTTTTACCTTCTCCAAATTTAAACATGCCTCTAATAAGAAAGCCCTCTACTAGCCACATAATTGGTGATACAATTACCCCGATCAGAAGTGATTTTTCTCCTCCAACATCAATGTCATTTATACCACCAGAACAAATTGCAGTGGAACAACGTGCTATTTTAAATGAGATGACCACAGTCCACGGGCACTCTCAAAGCAGCTACACTGAAGCAAATGGCTGTGTTTTGAACTTCATTACAACTACAACTTCTACGTCTCAGTAGAGCATCTTGTCTCCCATACAGAGCAATTAATTTGGACTGATGGTGAAGCCTTCTACTTTTCAAAATAGATATCACAACATATTTGCCAATAAATGTCATTTTTCTAAACTTCAACCAGGAAGCAACCCACGGTTTCCAGTGACAGTGATAGCTGATACATCAGGTACCTCCCTTTCAAGGCCAACTCATCAGCCATCTTCAGTTTATGGATGTCATCCTAATTAAAACTGATCTTCCAGAGGACAACCAGATTATGCAGGATTACAAAGATTAAAATTGATGTTGGTAAATGTCGACAAATATCTGCAATTTTCTTATTTGAACAATAAACTTAGATGTGTAACTTTATTATCCTTATTTTTTTTTAAATAGTGTAAAAAGTTAAACGTGAGACTAAGTTACCATTTAAAGAATAAAAGAGGTATTTGATTGATATGATCATTTAATGCAACATATGGGTATAAATTTAAATAATTTCTAAGGAAGAAGAAAAAAATTGAAGTATTTGTAAAAAACTAAAACATGGAGATAGGGTAAATTACTAAGTGGTTTCTGGTTCATCCTGGAAAGTATGAAAAGAGTTAAGTTAGGATATATTAGAACAGGAGATAATGCAGGAACTGGCCCAGGGATCATGGTCTCTATTATGTCATGCCTGGTATCATAAAAGTCACATGATATAGACTCAGATGGCACATTAAGCATGTGATAGAATTTAAAAGCAATTTTATCTATGTTCTTCTCTGTGCTGTTTTCAAAGCATTCCAATTTGTGATTTCTTTTCCTCCCCTCAAGAATCTACACTATATTTTCAAGTGAATATTTTAAGTTACTTTTATGATCTAGACAAAGACAAGCTTACATCCTAAAGGTGGCACTAAATGCCTTTCCAACTCTAAGCCCACAAACTCAACATAGTTTAGTCATTTCATTATAGATCTGACATCTTGCTAATTTGGCATATCTTTATGTTTCACTGTTTCTGGAAATACATCCAGGCAAATGTTTATGGACCATATTAAATAAAACCTCACAACTTTGGCTCCAGCTCTTCCTTCGACTTAGGATGTCCTCATTTTACCTATAAAGATTTTTGTAGTCTCAGCAGAGAAATCACCTCCTCAAGATATTTTCTGTCTATCCCCCTTTCCTTGTCTAAATTGGATACCAGCACTGTAAGCACAGAACATGCCACAGGATGCATTTTAGTATTTAGTGAAAGAAAAATACATGTTGACTTTAAGCAAAGTCTACTTTCCTGAAACAACAAAACTATCATAGTTTTAAAACTGTTTTGTTATGTTCTTTACTCTTCACCACAAACTAGCTCTTTTCGTAGCCCAAGGACTAGTCACTCAAAACTGTAATTGGAAGTATGTACAGTAGACAAAGTATTATTTTCTTCTTAATTCATACCTCAAGAGGCCTAAGGCATTTCATTCTCATTTGCTGGATATTTTTCTGTCTCTTCATCACCCACCCATCCCAAAAGAGCTGATTCTTTTCCGCATACCAGTAAGTATACTGATTTCTAATTAATTGACTTCCTAGAATCAGAGTTTATACAGAAGAGACAGTGCCAATGCAAACATTTAATGTACATTTATACACCCCACATAACTTGTGCCATTCTAACCTTCACACAGGAAGTATTTATGAGGTACTAGACCCTTGGTTGGGGTGGGTGAATTCAGAAACTAAATTGCAATCTAAACTGTGTGGACTAAAAAGAGGTGAGGGTGGTAGAATTAAATATTTGTCCAACTGCAAGAATATCAAATTTCTGCAGATACTAGGAAATATAAAATATTCATGGAAGACTTTGACTATTTCCCATTAATTTAAAATATATGGTGAAGCATTTTCAGAATGTGATATGCCCTGAAATGCTGGAAAAATTGTAGGCTTGGTCAGGGAGCCTAAGGCTTCTGCTCACAATCATGCAGCCAGTGTCAGCGGATAAGACTGAAATGGCAACATTGTGTCCTGAAAATGTGTCACCTGTTGTGAAGAAAGACTTTGATAATCTGGAAAATGGGTTAATGGATCAGGGTAAGCTCTAGAAACATCCAACCAATATGACCTTTACCAAGAGAAGAAAAGAGCCCACTTTCAGCAGGAGACCTGTGTCTGGACAGCAGTGGGTGTTCCTATAACACAAATATCAAGCTTTTAAATTTGTCAGCTCAACTCTGATGGTGGCTATGTTTTCGCTTATATTATCAGTCTCGGGTTCAGATGGGCTGGTTCAGCAGCTAATTACCAGCTCTCTTATCAGACAGTGGGTCTTACCGTGATCATCATAACAAGGTTCTACACTGATAAGTCAAAAGCTACTGCTTACTTTCAGAATAAGAAATCTTAAAGAAAAATATTGTTTGTATGTCCATCTATAGTTTTCTACCTGGGAAAAGTAGGCTATTTGCAAAAGTACAAAAGTTGGCTGGTGTTTTGAAAACTATTCTCTGAGCTCTGCCCACTGAATTCTTCCCATTAAATACTACAGATTTGTCTACCACTGTGTGTGTATGTGAAGATGGATTTTTAAGCAGTAACTAAGATTGTCTTAGTTGAGTCATCAGTGGATTATTCCTCTGCATGTTTCAGAATTTCTGTGAATTAAGAGTTTCATTGAGCCACCAGATTTTCTTCCAATCAGGGAGAGGTAGATTATATTTCTCCCAGTATACTAATTGTTACCTGTTCATTGAATCCCAAGCTGATGCTAGGGCCAAGCCACTGAACCCTTGAATTGGACTGAGGCATATACATTCCCCAATCCCCAGAGCCCAGCACAAGACTGTGTCTCCTTTTTAATTTAAGCTTATGTCCAAGTTTATTTTTCTTTTAATTCTCATTGTTGACACAACTTATTTTGTATTTGAACACCCAATGACTAATTTATAGGGACTGAACAGCTGATGTGTTCCCGTTCATCTACAAATAGCAATAACCTTTCTTTCATTAGACTACCTGAAATACAGTGAGCATAGTCATCATTTTGAAAGCAGTCCTCAGTCCTAATAATGCAGAATCTTTACATTTCTTTGCCAGCACTTGAGCGAGGATGTTTCTTATGGATCTCAAGTATTATTTTCACATCCCCTTATGCATCCTTGAGAAAATACCATATTGTTATCCAAAATAATGTTTTTGTCAGTATTGCATTCCCATTGCAAAACAGTTAAGAGTTGTAGGAGTTCTGAGATTTTACCATGCTGAGATTTTTAGCAACCTAGTATGTTCCTTTCTTACTGATGCTGTTGGGGAGATGAGACCTTTGGTCAGAGACAGTGAACTTGAACATTCACAGCAAAAGCAGCCATGGTTAACATTTGTATCCATTCACTAATCTCAGATGAATACACAGAATGAAATTTTGACGCCTACAGAATCAGTGGGCTGTTATCATGAAGAAAGTTTAAAGCATGATAAAACCCTAATTATATTAGTATCTTTATGTATAATTTATTAGAATCACTTATTTATTAGTATCTTTCTCTAAGATAAGTCTACCATGACTCAAGTTTGCTTGCTGCAAAAACAATCATGAGAAATGACTTGGGAAACAATGATCATTGTCTTTCCATTTTTCCTTCTGCTTTTATTGAGATATAATTGACATAAAACATTGTGTAAGTTTAGATGCACAGGGTAGATATTTGAGTTACATTATCATGAAGTAAATATTATAGCAACTTTAGGGAGAATTCATTATATCATTTAGATACAATATTAAAGAAATATAATTACTCTTTTTGTTGTGATGAGAAAACTTATGGTCTACTCTCTTAACAACATTCATATATAACATAAAGCATTATTAATTGTATTTATCATGTTAAAACGTAGCATCCCTTGAACACGTTTATTTTATGGCTGGAGGTTTGTATCTTCAGAGTGCATTAATCTAAATCTCCTTTTCCAACCCCTTCCTCTGTTAACTACAAATCTGTTTTTTTCTATAAGTATGTCTGTTTGTTTTTGAAGTGTAGTTTAATGTATAACACTGTGTTCATTTCTCTTACATAACATAATGTTTGCAAATTTTAATACAATTCAAATTGATCACAAGAATAAAACTAGTTATGATTTGTTGCTATTTAAAGATGTTTCATAGTTATTGACTATTCCCCATACAGTACATTTCTGGTCCCTGACTCAATTAATTTGCAAGTGGAAAATTTTCTCTCTTAATTTTCTTCACTATTTCTTTTTCTTCACCACATTTCCCTCCTTCTTGTAAACAACCTATTTCTTACTATAACTCTAACTCCTTTTCTGTTTTGTTATGTTAATTTGTTTTAAATTTTAATATGAGTAAAATAATTTAGCATTTGTCATTATCTGTCTGAATTATTTCACTTAGCGTATTATCCTCTTGGTCTACCCATTTGTTGCAAAAGACAAGAACTTATACTTTTTAGAGCTGAGTAATAACCCATTGAAATTTTATGTGTGTGTGTGTATATATATATATACTGTATATATATATTTAGTGTATGTGCATATATATATAAATATAGATAAATCTTTAGTTGATAGATGGTTAGATATATATATTATAAACAGACATTTTCTTTATCCATCATTTATTGATGAGCAATTAGTTTACTTCTATATCCTGGCTATTGTAAATAATGCTGCAGTGAATATAGGGTTGAATTTATCTTTTCTGTATAGTGTTTTTATTCTCTTGGAATAAGTATCCTGATATGGAAATGTTGGATCATATTTCATTTTTTTTTGATAAAACTCCAGAGTGTTTTCCACAGTGGCAGTAAAAATTTACATTCACTCAAGCATTGCATCAGGGTCCTTTTCCTTACATCCTCACCAATATTTATATTTTTTATCATTTTGATCACTGTCATTCTGACAGGAGTGACATAATTTCTCATTGTGTTATGGACTTGCATTTTTCTGATGGTTAGTGATGTTGACCATTTCATGTGCCTGTTAATTATCTTTCCCCCACTATATATTCATTTTTTTTGTAATGGGCTAAATGACCATTACTGTCTGATTTCATTTATAGGCATTCTGTAGTGTTCCATTATTCTCTTTGTTCTGTGCCCCTACCATATTCATTATTGTAGCTTTGTATTAAGGTTTAAAATCAGGGACAGTAATACTTCCTCTTTGTTCTTTGTAAAATTTGTTTGTGTTTTTAGTTTGCTTTCTTTTCATTTCTTTTCTTTTTAGTGATTTCAACTCTTATGTGTTTACATGTAAATTTAAGAATTATTTTTTGTAAGTGTCTGAAAATGCACTTTGTATTTGGATAGGAACTGAAATTAATTTGTGTATTTTCTTCGCTAGTACTGTCATTTAAACAATATATTTTTCCTAATGTATGAACACAGTATATCCTTTCATCTGTCTGCATTAGCTTAATTTCTTTTATAAATTTTTTATAGTTTTCTGGGTACAGGTATTTTACCTCCTTGGTTGGATACATTTCTTGATTTTTTTTTGTAATGCAACTGTAAATGAGACAGTTTCCTCACTTTCTCTATCTGTTAGCTTGTTGTTAGTGTGTATAAATGCAAGATTTCTGTATGTTAATTAACATACTGAAATTTACCAAATGCATTGTTAAGCCCTAGTAGTTTTGTGGCGTCTTATTTAGGATTTCTTTTTAAAGTATTTCATCTGCAAACAGATACTTTTACTCCTTTTCTGAAATAGCTATATTTTATTAACTTTTACTTTGGATAGCTATGGATAGAATTTCCAATATTATACTGAATAACAGTGGTAAAAATGAGCATTCTTGTCTTCTTCCTGCTCTTACAGGAGATGCTTTCAGGTTTTAATCAGTGAGTGTCATGTTAGCTGAGTTCTTGTCATATAAGACCTTAACTGTGTTGAGGTATGTTTCTTCATGCCCACTTTGAGGAGAAATATAATCATAAATAGATACTGAATTTGTAAAACATTTTATGACACTTTTGAGGAGACCATATAATTTGTATATTTCAGTTTGTTAGTTTGGTGTATCATATTGATTAATTTGTGGGTAATGAATCACTTTTGCATCCCTGGAATAAAAGGGACTTAATCATACTGTATAATACTTTTAATGTATTGTTTGATTTGTTAACAATTTAGTGATGATTTTTTCATGTATGCTTATCAGTAGTATTTAACCTGTAATTTAATGAGATATTTGTTCCTGCCTTAGTAGTAGTGTGATACAGAAATGTGGAAGCCTCCCTTCCTCTGCAAATTTTTGGAATTCTCTAAGAAGTATAGGTGATAGCTCTTCTCTAAATTTTTGGCAGAAGTCACCTGTGAAGAAGTCTAGGCCTGTAATTTTGTTTCCTGGGAGATTTTGTTAATTACTAATTCAATTTCATTAGTGCTAATCTGTTAATATTTTCTATTTCTCATTCCATCCTGGAGAATACGTCTTTCAAAAAATTGTCCATTTCTTCTAGGGTTTCCATTTTAATTGGCATATAATTTGTTGTATCATCTTATGATGCTTTGTGTTACTTTGATATAAGCTGTAACTTCTCATTCATTTTTGAGCTTTTTAATCTGTACTCTCTTTTTTGCATGTTAGTCTCATTAAAGAATATCAGTTATATTTATATTTCAAAAGCAATTATGTAGTTTGATTAGATGTTTCTATTTTTAATACTTTTTAGTATATATTCTGACCTTTCAGCTGTCTTTCCATCAACTAACAAGTTTGTTTATTACTTTTCTACATCTTTTCTTTGTAAGATTATGTTATAAGAGAGAGAGATGTTTCTTATTTGTATAAGTGGGATTATTTTGCTATAAGCATCCCTATTAATACTTCTTTTGCTATACCCCATGGAATTTGTTTTTGTTGTCATATTTCTTTACAGGTATTTCCTTTGATTCTTACAGCAATCCATTTTTGTTTAATATTCTATGATTTATCCACCACACTTTACAATTTTTCTCAGGTTTTTCCTTTCATTAAATTTCTTTTATCACAGAATCCATATGTTTCTTCACAAAACACAGAGAAAAATAATAAAATTTATATAAAATTGTGAAAGATCCAAATTTTCTAATATTATCTTTGAAAAATGAACAAACCTGTGGGTATTATCCTCCCTGACTTAAGAATATACTTCAAAGTTACACTAATCAAAACATCAAAATATATCACTTAAAGAGTCACATAGATTAATGGAACAAAATAAAGAGTCCTAAAATAAACCCACACTCATATGGTCAGTTAGTCTACAATGAAGGAGGCAAGAGTATACAATGGAAAAAGGGAAGTCTCTTCAACAAGTAGTCCTGGGAACACTGGACAGTACATGTAAAAGGAAGATGTAAGAGCACTTCCTTCCATATTATACAAAATAAGATAAAAATGGATTAATTTCCTAAATGTAAAACCTGAAACTACAAAATTTCTGACCAAGAACAGGAGCAGAACTTCCTTTGAGGTAAATCATAGCAATATTTATTTTTGATCTATCTCCTAAGTATAAAAGAAAAGGAAAACTAACAATAACTGTTTTTAATTTTACTGAGGAAATAATAGATTTACTTTGTGATAAAGGGATTCTACTTGTGTAAGTGTGAAGTGCAAAACATCTTGCATAGCAAAGGAAACCTTCAGCAAGATGTATGACAACACACAGAATAGAAGAAAGAGTTTCAGACAATGAAACCAACAAAGTATTAATATCCATAGTATATATATAGCATATTAGAATCAAGAGTTAAAAAACAAAGACCCCAACTTAAAAACAGTTCAAAGATCTTCATCGAAACTTTTCAAAAACAGACATGTAGATGATTTCATGCACATAAAAAGAAATATAGCTTTGCTATTATTAGGAAATCCTAAATCAAAACCAGAATGAAATATAATCTCACAGCAACCAAAATGGCTATTAACAAATAGTCTACATATGACAAACATTAATAAGAATTTCGATAAAAGGGAACCCAGGTACACTGTTGGTGGAAAAATAAATTTATGCATCCACTATTATAAAAGTGTGGACACTGCTCAGAAAACTAGAAATAGAACCACTATATTTTGCAGCAATTCCAGTTTTTGGTATAAATCTCAAAGAAAATGGAAACATTAACTTTAAAGGATATACTAGCCCCAATGTTCTTAACATCATCATTTATAATAGTCAAGGGTAGAAGCACAACTCAACTGCCCAACAGAAGATGATCAGATGAAGCAGATTTGAGATATAGATAAAGTAATAAATACTTATTCATTGTCATATTAAAAAGTAAATTTCTGCCATTTGGAACAATGTGTCTGGACCCAGAGAGTGTTGCACATAGGAAAATATGTCATACAGAGAAAAACACTCTATGTTACCACTTTCCTTAGGAAACTAAAGATATAAGGGAAACAATCTTAAAAAAAACAGGAACAGAATCACATATATATGCGTACTGTACCAAGTAGTGGTTTCCTGTTCAGACAGGGAAGAAGGATGAAGAAGACAGATATGTGTAAGCTATTAGTAATAAATTAGAGAACCAACAGGGCTATATTTACAACACAAAGAAATATTTTAATAATTTAATTGATTTTTAAGAGATTACAGGGATATTTTATAGTAAAATGTGCATGAAGGTGGGAAAAACATTGAAGAAAAGAACCCAGGGTAATCAAAATATCTTGTAGTACTATGATATTAGGGGAGGTGATTTGTTCACTCTTTTTAGTGTTCTTATAATGTCCTTAGTAGAATTTAAGCTTTTAATTGAAAAAGTATATACTTTAAAAATTGACATAAGTTTAATCTATTTTTGTCTCTACCCTTATATCTACAGTCAGTAAATCTTTCACATCTCAACAAAAAGAACTACAACACAAAACAAAACTCCAGAACACATGTGAACATGTGAATTTGGTGGACTAAAACACACAAAGGAGGCTGAAGTGAGGGAAGAGCAGATTTGGTGTCTGCAACAAGGCCCCTTGACTAGGATATCTGAGTCCACAAGTTCAGAGAACCCAGCAGAAACACGGTCTCAGTGGTTCACACAGCTTCGGCCCCCAACTGCACTATTACTCATGGTCACATGTAGCTAGGAGGGAGACAAAATGGACACAGAAATTCCAACCTTCAGACACTCAGACATTCATGACTCTGTAACTTCTCCCCATTCACAGTGATGGAGACAAGGTACCTTGCAACACTGGACATAGCAAAGGCACTTGCCTGATTCCAAATACCCACCAGTCTTTACAAATTTCCTCAATGTGTACACTGAGTCTCAAGAGATATCAGATAAAAGGAAAAGATCGCCTTCCCAGTGACAAAAGTGACATTAACTACCAGAGAAGTCTAAGAAGTGACAATGAAAACACATCTTTTATCCAGACAGTAGTGACTGGAAAGTGCCATTTTGAAATATTATCAGAGGTAGCTCAGGTAAGTAAAACCAAAAATTGTGCAATATTGCCAACTACCAGAATACAAAACAAGGACTCCAACTCCCAATCTGTTATTTAGTGTCATCAGAGCAATAATTTATCAAGATCACGACCAATCACAGTAACATTATAGGGCATGAACACACACAGATACACAGACACAGACACCGACAGACACAGACACACACATGCACACGCACCTGTGCGTGCACACACACACACAATGTCAACCATGCAGCAAACAAACTTAAGTCATGGTATATTGCCATATAACTAATAGAGAATCCAAATAGGTGTCATTCAGAAACTCAATACAAAAAACAATACTAAGAATGTAGTTTAGTGAGCTCAGGAATAAATGAAATGATGATAAGGAATACATTACCAAAGAGACTGAAACTATAAAATAACCAAACATTGTTTGAGGACCAGGAGAACTTAATAAATGAGATGAAGAATGCAACAGAAAGCATTGGAAGTAGACTGTCTCTGTGGAAGAGAGATTAGCAAACTCACCAATACAAAATTAGAAATGATAAGAGAGGGCAGAGATACAAGATATTAAAAAGTGAGGAAATTCTACAGTAACCATCAGACTTCTTCTGGAAGTGCACATTAGAGTGGAATCCTGGAGGGAGAAGAATATTAGAAGGAAGCTGATGGTTTATTTAAAGAAGTAATAGTTGATAAATTCCTGAACCTGTGTAAGGAACTGATATACATGTCCGTGAGCCAATAAAACATCAATAACTTTAAGACAAAGGGACCTCTTTCAAGATAAGTCATATGTAAATTGGCAAGTCAATGACAGAGAAAAAATTTTAAAGGCAGCCAAAAAAATTATGATAATCTACAAAGGAACCCCCATTAGGCTCTCAGAAGATTTCTGATTGGAAAACATAGGGCAAGGGTAAATAAAATTACATTTTCAAACTTCTGAAATAAGAAATATCTCACCCAGTAATACTTACACAGTTATCACTTAGATATAAAGTGAAAACAAAGACATTACCAGACAAAGAAATCTTGAATATGATGAAAAAAACAAAACCGAGACACCTAATAAGGGATGAAGATAAGACATCTTCTAAGAAATATAAAATGGCAAATATATGCAAAATATTGATCAAAATGCTAAGGGGATACCACGAGAAATTTGCAACTGTTTCTTTGGGTATGTTTTTAAATGCTACTATACTACATGGATTAAAGAGAGAAAAATAGGAAATCAGGGGCAATAAATATAGATACTTCAAACTGGTAACATGATTACAAAAGTAAAAGAAATAATTTGAGTCAGTAATCATAAAAGGAAAAGAGTAAAAATAAATCAATATTAAAGGAAGCTGCTATCAGCTAAAAAATGACTAAATAATACATGAGGTGTTTTATTTTTAATTGAAGTACAGTAAATGTACTATATTGTGTAGTTTCAGATGTACAGCATAGGTATTCTAACCACTTTGGTGATTATATTTCATTATGAATTATTAAAATGAATTTAACATACAATTATTTTAAGCTATTGTGTATAATTCCATGATCTATACAGATTATCCTTGTTGCTTCTCTCCTTTATGTATACAACTTCTATCTGTCAATGTTCTACCATTAAATTCTCTTTCCTTTCCCTTTGGTAAACATAAGCTTTTTCCCATATATTTAAGTCTATTTAAGTCTTGTCTATCTAATCTCTTAACCACCCTATCATGTCTCTATCTATCTATCTATCTATCTATCTTTCTATCTATGTATCTAACTTTCCATTTATCTCTCATCTATCTATCTATCTATCATCTATTTATCTAGCTTTCTAACATGTATTATCCTTCTAACTATCTGTTTATCTGTCATCTATCAACAGATAGCTATAGATAGATGTACACAGATATTTGTTATTCTTTGTATTCCACATATAAATTGAACTATATTCTTTTGTCTTTGTCTAAGTTACTTCATTAAGCACAATATTTTGTAGGTCCATTCATGATGCTGAAATAGCAATGTGTTAAACTTTTTCATGTCTGAGTAATATTCCATTTCATATTTATAGAAACATCATATCTTCTTAAGTCCATAGTCTACTGTGGACACTAGGATTGCTTCCCTGTCTTGCATATTATAAACAGTGCTGTTTTGAACATTGGTTCTTCTCAATTTAGGTTTTCTTCACCAGATTTTTTCTAGGAGATGTATTACTGTGTCATGTGGTAGTTAACTTCTTAGTTTTTAAACAAATCTGAATACTGTTTTCCATACAAGTTACAAAAATATACATTCCTACCAAGAGTATACAAAAGATTGGTTACCTCCACATCGTCTCCAACACTTTCTATTAGTAGAATTTTTCATAATAGCCATTTGACCAGTTTTAAGTGATATCTCATTGTGGTTTTTATTTGCAATTACCTAATAATTAGAATTGTTGAGCTATTTTATCACTTGCCTGTTACTCATCTGTATGTTTTCTTGGGAAAAATATTAACTCAGGTTCTCTGTTCTTGTTTTTGATTGGATGTTTGTTTTTCACCTTGAGTTGTGTAAACTAAATCCATGTTACATCTTTTAACCTACATCTATTAACCCCTGGTCACTTGCATTGTTTGCAAATATGTTTTCCAATTATACAGGCAGTGTTTTCATTTCACATATAGTGTCCTTAGCTGTGCAGAAATTTTCAAGTTTATTTAGGTCCCACTTGTTTATTTTTGCTTTGATTCTTTTGCCTTAGGAGACTGAAATATGAAAATATTCCTATGATATATATACAATAGGGTATCACATATATTCCATTCTAGAAGTTTTAGAGTATCAGGTCTTATATTTAGGTCTTTAATTCACTTGGAGTTTATTTCTGTATATGATGTCAGGGAATGCTCTCATTTCAATGTTTTACATGTAGATATCCAGCTTTCCAAACACGATCCATTGACGAGACTGTCATTTCTCCATTGTGTACTCTTGCCTCTTATATCATAGATTCATTGCTCATAGGTGTGTGGAATTATTTCTAGGCTCTCTATCTGATTTTATTGATTATATCTCTGTGCAAATGCCATGCTGTATTTATTACTGTAGGTTTGTAGTATAGTAAGGTATCTGGGAGGGTTATACCTCCAGATTTGTTGTTTTTACTCAAGATCATTTTGGCAATTTTTAATGGTTTCACATAAAACTTATTTATTTTCTGGTTCTGTGGAAAATACTACAGCTTCGTAACAGGAATTGCACTAAATCTGTATGTTTCTTTGTGTAGCTCGGCCATGTTAGCAATATTAACTCTTTCAATCCAAGAGCACAAGACATCTTTCCATTTCTTTGAATCATTTTTAATCTCTTAGTCAATGTTTTATAATTTTCAGTGTGTTGATCTTTCACATATGTGGTTACTTTATTCCAAGTTATTCGGGGTATAGTGTTTTAAATATTATTGCTTTCAAGGTCAATTATATGGTATCTCATGTTTAATATGTTGAAATGCGAGACTATTTTACATTAAACTTTTACCCTGCTCCCTTGATGAAATTATTTATTGTTCATAATAGTCAGTGTGGAGCCCTAAGGACTCTCTATGTAGATTGTTATACCATCAGTACTGGTGACAATTTTGCCTCTTTCTTTCCATTTTGCATTTCTTTTACTTCTTTTTCTTTTTCTTTTATTTTCTTCTATTACTATTGAACACAAGTGGTGAGAGTAGGAATCCTTTTCCTGTTCCCGAATTTACCCAGAATTCGTTCAGCTTTTCCCCTGAGTATTATAAATTGTTATAAATGGCCTTTAGTATGTTGAGAGATGTTCCCATTGTACTCACTTTCATGAGATTTCTGATGATGAATGTATGTTGAATATTGTCAAATGTTTTTTCTTTATGTATTGACAGCATCTTGTGAATTTTGTCCTTCATTTGTTAGATATGTGTCACGCTGATTGACTTGTGTATGTTGAATCATCCTAGTGAATCTGGAAGGAATCCAAATGATCATCATGTATAATCCTTTCTATGTATTGCTGGATTGATTTGTTGATGTATTTCAAGGATTTTTGAGTGTATATTAATCAAGGATATTGGATATTCATTTTCATTCTTTTTTGTTAGTGTTTTGACTGATTTTGTTATCAGGGTAATGGTGGCTTCATAGAATAACTTTGGGAATTTTCCTTCCTCCATCATTTTTTAAAATACTTGGGGGTAAAGAGGTTTTAGTGAAGGCATCCAGGCATTTAGTTCAAGGGGTGTTTTTTAAATTATAGATGTTACTTAACTTATACCGATTGCTCTTTTCAAGTTCTCAGTATTCTTTTATTCATTGTGGTCAGGCTGTACATTTCTAGAAATTTGTCCATTTCTTTTAGGTCGTCAAATTTGTTGTCATGCAATAGCTCATACTGCTTTCATAATCATTTTTTGTATTTCTGTAATATCAGATGTTATTTTTACTGTTTCATTTCTTATTTTGTTAGAGTCAAGTCTCTGTATTTCTTGATAAGCCTGGCTAAATGCTTAACTGTTTGTTAATATTTTTAAGAAAAATTAAAGCTGTTGATTTTTCGATTTTTAATTTATTTTTCAAATTTTATTTTATTTATTTTCAACATAATTATTAAAGATATCTCATTCTACTGCCTTTGGGTTTTGTTTATTCTTATTTCTTGTTATTTTGTGTGGTATGCTTTGTCCTTTGTATGACGTTTTTCTTGTTCCTTGTAGAATACATGATTTGTTCTCATCTTCCCTCTTAGATTTGTGTTTGCTGCATCTGATACGTGTTATGAAAGTGTGTTTTCATTGTAATTTGTCTCCAGGTATGATTTTATTACCTGTCTGATTTCATCACCTCTTTGATTTCATCATGGACATTTTTATTTTATTTTTTAAAGGATGTGGTTTGACTTCATGTTTGTGATTTTCCTATTCTTCTTTGTAGTGTTGATGCACAGTATCATACTTTTGTGTATGGAAAAATATTTGCTGTAATCTATATTAGCTTAAAGTCCCTGAGGCTCATTTCATGACATAATATGTGGTTAATTCCTTAGATAACATCCTGTAAACACTTGAATAGTTTATGTGTTCTGCTTTTCTGATGCAGAGTCCAATAGCTCACTTGGGTTCAAATGATCTAATATGCTGTTAAGACCTCTGTTTCCTTACAGATATTCTTTCTGGATGATTTGGCCATCAGAATAGTGAGGTGTTCAACTCATCTACTATTATTGTTTTATAATGAATTAATTCTTTCATGTCTACTAAAATTTCTTTTTATACTTAGTATCTATGGTGTTGGGTCCATATATATTTTAATGAGTGTAATACCCTTATTTTAACTATTTTTCTTTATATAATCTCATATTTTTTTCATTTTTGCCCTTATTTTAAAACATATTTTGAATGAGTTGAGCATTGCAATCTGCACTTTCTTGTCATTTCCATGGAATATCTTTTCCATTTTTTCCAGACTATGATTATCTTCCACAATAAAGTGAGACTTTCTGTGGGGGATGCAAAGATGGTGGAGAAGAAAGATGCTCGTAGCTCACCCTTTCACACAAATGCACTAAGAGTCACATCCACAGACCCTCTCAGTTAACCAGAGAACCTGCGGAACTCTGACAGAACATCGTACTCTTCAATAGATAACTATGTGAAAAATCTGGTGGGAGAAAAGGAAAAAAGAAGAAGAAAAGTCAAAACAGAGTGGGACAGGTCCCACGGGGAGAGAGCATCATAGAAGGACTGATGCTCATTCACAGTGTCTCCCCTCTCCTACTCAGAGATCGGCAGGTTGGAGGGGGAGCCTCCTAGGCTTGGACCTGTACAGAGTATAAGTTGACTGACAGAACTAAGATAAACAGGCACAGAGAATCCCTGTGACACCCAGATGAAAACCCCCAGAAACTAGGGGCAGGGCCATGCTGCCCGAGCAGGGTGGTAGATGGGAAATGGCTGCACTGTGGCAGCCCAGGAGAATGGAGTGGGCTTTGTGCCATTGCTATGGGTGAATAGCACAGAACAAATGGGCCCTTCATAAAACAACAGGGCAAATGTGCCCTGTGCGGGGAAGGGTGCAATTCGCATCTCTGAAAATCCACAGAAGTTTCTAGGTGAAGAGAGCTGGGCTCAGACACAGCCACCATAGCCTCTGGTGCTTTGTACCCAGTTGGCAGTGGAGGAAAAACCTACATCTACACCTAAGGACTTGGCAGCAAGAAGGGCCAGACTGAGACTTGTTGACAGCATGAGGCAAATATGATCCTACTGCCTTGGTTCCTCAGATAACTTGTCTGCCAAGACAAACAAGGAGCTGGATTTTGGCCCAGACCAGGGACAGGGCTGTTCCTCAGTCTACCATGAGCCCACTTCTGGTGTGCAAACCCGATGCAGAGCGTACAGTGGCACAGAGCAGCAGAATGATCTGCACCCTGAAGGGGTGGGTGTACCCTCAAATTTGAGCTGGAATGCAGCCCTTGACCATGGTGCTGGGAGAGGGCATGATGCCCAATCCTGCCTGGTCAGTCTGCAACATCTGACTGCAGCATCGGCAGGAAAGTGACAAGCCAGCCCAGAGTAAAGAGAGCTGCACCTGAACCAGTGTAGGGTGTAGGAGCGATCTGCTTGACAACATGCCCTGGGAGCAGCACAAATGAGGGCTCCAATGGAGGGCCTCTGGAAACAGCAAGCTGAGATTCCAAAACAGGATGAATACAGAAAGAATTCACATTAAAATTCACACTCTCCAGCAGGACACAGACAACCCCCTTGTTTTAATCTGTTTTTACCAGTTCCATTTTCTATTACCCTCTTAATTTTTACTTCTTATTCAATTATATATACCCCCATTTTAATCCCTTTGAAATTTTTTAAAATAATTTAACTATTATTATTTTTCAAAACTCTGCTTCAACTTACTTTAACATTATTCATTATACAATGTCTTCAAAGCTTTATTTCTCTCTTCTTTAATATTCTTTACCTCTCTCTCTTTTTTTCTATTTTCTAAGTTGTATTACTACATAGGCATTAGGTACATATACTCCTTTAGGACAACAGTATATAACTGATACTCCATAAACCACAGTGCCAGAGAGGTAGTAGAAAATTGAAGAAGCAGAGAAGCCATTCCCAATTAGAAGAACAAGAGAAATCCCCTGAAAGAATGATCATTGAAATAGACATCAAAAACCTACTAGATGCAGATTTCAAAAATGCAGTGATCTAAGTACTGAAGGAAATAAAAGGGATAGTGTTTAGAGATATAAAATATGTCAAAAATGAAATGGAAGCTATAAGGAAGAGACGGGTAGAATAGAACCCATTGACTGAGATGAGGAATGATTTAAAGGTGTAGCAATGCTGACAATTTAGTGCAGAGGAACGAATTAGTGACTTATAAGACTGGACAATAAAAAGCAGCCTATCAGTAGAGCTACAAGAGAAACAACAAGAAACAAATTAGAAAACCATAAGGAACCTATGGGATAGTAAAAGCATGCCAAACTTGGCATGATAAATGTCACAGAAGGGGAAGAAAGATCAAAGTGGATTGCAAAGGTTTTTGTAGATATCATGACTGAGAACTTCCTAAACTTAAAGAAGGAATCAGATATCCAATACAGGAAGCTCTGAGTGCCCCAAACAGGAAGAACCCAAATACACCCATACCAAGACATATAATTAAGACTCCCAGAGTAAAGGATAACGAAATGATCCAAAAGACACCAAGACAATAGCAAAGAGTGTGTTACAAGGGAATCCCCATAAGGCTCCCAGCTGATTTCACTGCACAAATACTACAGGCCAGAAGGGAGTGGCAAAATATATTCAAAGTCCTGAATGAAAAAAATTGTATACCCTAGGATACTTAAACTAGCAAGGCTATTCTTTTTGGTAGAAGGAGACATAAAGAATTTCACACAGAAGAAAAATATTCAAAAGTTCAGCAAAACTAGACCCATGCTAAAAGAATTATTGAAATGTCTTCTCTAAAAGGAAAAGCAGCAGGATGCAACAGAAATGTGAAACACACAGCTGGAAAGGTGATAATTCATGAATTACAAATAAAATAAACACAAAATTTTAAAACAAGACTTGCAAATCATTGAGAGTGGGAGAGGGAGGCAGGAAAATAGAGAATTTATTTTTTTGGTCTTTCCATTTAAAATATTTTGTTCTCGGTAGGATGGGTTTGAGATCATCTTACTATCCGTTTAATAAAATCAGTTATAGTAATGGTCTAATGGACTTATAAAAAAGGGTAACAAGAAGACAAAAACTTACCAGGGTGTCACAAAATCGAAATAAAATTCATGATAATACAAAGGAAAATGACCAAACAATAAAAGGAACATGAAAGGAACAAAGAGGAAATACCAAATGAACTGCAAAGATAACGTGAAGTTGGCTATAAACACAAGCCTATCATCAGTTATTGTAAATGTTAATGGACTAAATGCTCCAGTCAAAACTCATTGAGTGGCAGGCTGGATAATAAAGCAAGAACCTTCAATATGCTGCATACAAGAGACTCACTTCAGAGAGAAGGACACATATAGATTGAGAGTGAAAGGTTGGAAAAGGGTATTCCATATAATTTGAAAAGCCTAAAAGCAGGTGTTGCTGAACTGATTTCAGACAAAATAGTCTTTAAAACAAAGGCCATAAAGAAAGATAAATAAGGAAATTTTATAATGATTAAAGGATTGATACAATATGAGAATAAAACACTCATTAATACATATGCACCAAATACAGGAGCAACTAAGTACATAAAATAATTACTAACAGATATAAAGGGGGATTCATATTTGGAGATTTCAAAACTGCATTAACATCACTGGACAGATCATCGAGACAGAAAATAAATTAGGCAACAGAAAACTTAAATAATACAATAGAAATATTACACTTGGTGGATATTTTAAGAGTATTGCACCCCCCACAAAATAGGATATACATTATTTTCAAGTGCATGTGGGATATTTTCCAGGATTCATGATGTACTTGGGCAGGAAAGAAACCTCAGCATTTCAAAGAAGATAGAAATTACCTCAAGCTTCTTTACTGACCACAATGCCATGAAGCTAGAAATCAACAAAAGAGAAGCAAAGGAGAACAATAGGAAAACATGGGGATTAAACAATATGTTATTCAAAAACCAATGGGTCAATGAAGAAATCAAGGTTGAAATGAAAAATTAACTTGAGACAAAAGAAAATTAAAGCAAAGCCCCACAAAATTTATGGGACACAGTAAAAGCAGTGCTGAGAGGGGTGTTTGTAGTGATACAGGCCATCCTCAAAAAAGAAGAACAATCACAAATAAACAATTTAACCCACCAGCAGAATGAACAAGAAAAAGGAGAACAAAAAACCCCAAAAGGAAGCAGAAGGAAGGAAATCATAAATATTGGGGAGGAAATAAATAAAATAGAGATTAAAAAGTCCATAGGAAAAAATCAACCAATTCAAAGCTGGTTTTTCCAAAATGTAAGTAAAATCGACAATCCTCTGGCCAAACTCAAAAAGAAGAAAAGTGAGAGAGTACAAATTACCAAAATAAGAATGGAGAATGTAAAAATTACTACAAAAAATTAGAAATACAAAATATCATACGAGAATATTATGAAAAGTATATTGAAACAAACTGTAAAACCTAGAAGGGATGCACAAGTTTCTGGAAACATACTGTCCACCAAGACTAAATCAAGACATAACTGATCCCTTGAAAAAGCAGAGCACTAGAAATGAAATCAAAATAGCAGTATAAAACCTCCCTACAAATAACAGTCCAGGACCGGACGGATTCACTGTGGAATTCTACCAAACATAAAAGAAGAACTCATACCTGTCCTTCTCAAACACTTCCAGACGATTGAAAAGGAAGTAATATTCCCAAAGTCACTCTGTGAAACATCAATACCACAACCAGGCAAATACACTAACAAAATCAGGATTATAGGCCAATATCACTGATGAATACAGACGCCAATATCCTCACCAAAATAGTAACAAATAGAATTCAACACAGAAAGATTATACATCATGACCAAGTGGGGATCATGCCAGGGACACAGGGGTGGTTCAACATATGGAAATCATTCAATGTAATACAGCACATCAACAAGAGAAAGAACCAAAACCACATGATCATCTCAATTGATGCAGGAAAAGCATTTGATAAAATTCAACAACCATGTATGATAAAAATTCTCACCAAATTGGGCACAGAGGGAATATATCTCCACATCATGAAAGCTATAGATAACAAACCTACAGCCAGCATAGTACTCAATGGTGAGAAAGTCAAATTCTTCCCACTAAAATCTGGGAAAGTAAAAGAATGCACAATATCATGACTCCTACTCAAGATAGACTTGGAAGTCCTAGCCACAGCAATCAAACAAGAGAGAAGTAAAAGTGATGAAAATTGGAAATGAAGAGGTAAAAGTCTCACTATATGCACAGAATTCGTTACCATATATAGAAAACTCTTAAAGATCCAGACAAAATTTACTACAGCTGATCAAAGAATTCAGCAAGGTAGTAGGTTACAAGATTTTGCTTCAAATATCAGTGGCATTTCTTTACACAAAAGATTCACATAATACTATAGAGCTATAGTCAACATGACAGCACTCTAATGGTAGAAAACCATACATATAGGTCGATGGAACAGAATAGAGAGCCCAGAAATGAACCCACAAAAGTTTGGTCAATTAATCTGAGACAAAGAAGGCAAGAAATTACAATGGAATAGAGATAGTCTCTTCAGCAATTGGTGTTGGGAAAACTGGACAGCAGCATGTAATTCAATAAAGCTAGAACATTCCCAATGAAGCTAGAACACCATACAAAATATATAAACTCAAAATAGAAAAATCACTTAAACATAAGACAAGATACAATAAAACTCCAAGAGAAAGATAAAGGCAAAGCGTTATCTCACATATGTCTGGAAAATTTTCTCGTAGGAGAGAAAAAACAAGAATAAATAAATGAGACCTAATGAAACTTACAAGCTTCTGCACAGTAAAGGAACCGGAAGTAAAACAAAAAGACAACCTACGGAAAGGGAAAAAATTTGCATATGAAACCGTCAAAGGCTTGATCTCCAGAGTATATAAGCAGCTCATCCAACTGAATAAGAAAAAATAAACAACCCAATCCAAAATTGGGCAGAAGACCTAAACAAGCAATTCTCCAAGGAAGACATACATATGATCAAAAGGCACATCAGAAAATGCTCAATATCACTGATTATCAGAGAAATGCAAATCAAAACTACAGTGAGGTATCACCTCACACCAGTCAGAATGGCCATCATTCAAAAATCCACAAATGACAAATGCTGGAGAGGCTGTGGAATAAAGGGAACCGTCCTTCACTGCTGGTGGCAATGCAGTTTGGTGCAGCCACTGTGGAATACAGGATGAAGATTCCTCAAAAGCCTTGGAATAGACTTACCATATAACACAAGAATCCCGCACCTGGGCATAAAGCCAGAAGGAACCCAATTTCAGGAAGACACCTACACCCCAAGGTTCATACCCAGCACTATTTACAATAGCCAAGACATGGAAACAGCATAAATGTCTATTGACATTTGACTCGATAAAGAAGAGGTGGTACATTTATACAATGGAATAGTAGTCACTCTTATAAACTGACAACATAATGCCATTTTCAGCAACATGGATGGTCCAAGAGAAAATCAGTCTAAGTGAAGTTAGCCAGAAACAGAAAGAAAAATACCATATGAGATGGCTCATGTGTGGAATCAAAACGCAAAACCAAACCAAACAAAAAAGGCATAAATACAAAACAGAAATTGACTCGCAGTCAGAGAATACAAAGTGTTGGTTGCCAAGGGTTGTGGTGTGGGAAGATATAGGCTGGGAGGTAAAAATTGTAGAATAGGTAAACAGGATTGTACTATATAGCACAGGGAAATATATAAAAGATTTTACGGCAGCTCACAGGGGAAATAATGGGACAACAAATGTATATATGTTCGTTGTACATAAAAAATTGTGCTCTAAAATGGAATTTGAGACAACTTTGTAAAATGATTAAAAACCAATTTAAAAAGTTAAAAAAAGAAAAAACATGATCCTAAATATTACAGGTGTAAATATAAATTATAGAGAAAAAACAACTATGCAGAAGAGTAGTAAAACCAAAGATTTTGTTTTTGTTTTCTTTTTAAGATAAGCAAATTCAAAAAACCTCTAGAAAAGTGCATCATGAAGAAAAGAGAGATGCTCCAAAATAATAAAGTCAGAATTAAAAGTGGAGAAATAACAATTGTTCCCTCAGATATACAAAAAAGGGAACATTTTGTCAACATTTACATGGCAATAAACTGGACAACTTAGAAAAAAAAGACAAATGTCTAGAAATAGACAGGAATAAGGTGAAACAAATAATTTGAACAAACTGATTTCTAGAAGAAAGATAGACTCTGCATTTAAAAAATTCGTTGAATATTAGTGCAGATTTTAACACCTCCCGTGGAGAACTGTACAAAAATACAAAGCAGAACTTATATTCTTCAACTATTCAAAAATTGTGAAAATGTGGGAAACTCACAAATTAATTCTATAAAGCTTACATCACCCTGAAAGCAAAGCCAACAAACAAAGTACAAGCAAAGAGAATTTCAAGCCAATAACTTTGGTTGATATAGATGCAAAAATTCAAAAAAAATATTATTAGAAAACTAAATCCAGAAATACTTAAAATGAATCATACTACGTGATCCACTTTAATTCATTACTGGGTCATAAGAGAGTTTGAAATTACATGAAATTAATCAGTTTTATACAGCACATTAACAAAAGAAAAAGGGAAAATTATGTGGTCATCCCAATAAATTGATAAAAAGCATTTCACAAACTTCAACTTTTATTCATTAAAACAGCAGCAACATCACCAACAACAAGAAAAATAGGATCAACAAAAACAGAAACCACTTACAAAAGTAGGATTCAGGAAATATATCTCAACATAACTAAACTCATTAATTACATAACAACAGACAACACAATATGCAAAAGTGAATAACTGAAAGCTAAGTTGAGGGATAAAGCAAGGATGCCCACTCTCACCCTTTCAATTAAACACAGTATGGGATGTCCTAGCAACAGCAATCGGACAAGAAAAAAATTATTCAAGTTGGATTGAATGAAGTTAAACTGTTATTATTTTAGATGACATGATAATCTATAGAGAGAACCCTAAAGATTCTCCACACCAAAACAACTAAAACTAATAAAGACATTTAGCAAAGCAGCATGATTCATGATTAATATACAAAAACTGTCACATTTATTTACACTAACAATGAAATATTCCATAATTTTAAAAAACCCATATGAAATCAGATCAAAATTAAAAATCTATGAAAAACCCAAGATAATACAATCAATAGGAAACTGACAAAAGAAATTTTAAGATGTTGCAAAGAAATGGAAAGAAGTCTCAAGGTCTTAGTTTAGAGGAATTAATATTGTTAAAATATACATACTACATAAGGTGTGTACATATATAAAGTGATTCAGATCGAAGTACATGATATTTTCCACAGAAATTAAATCAGTCCTAAGATTTGTATGGATCTGCAAAAGAACCAGAACTGCAAAAGAAACAAATGAGGAAAAAGAACAAAACCACAACCTTCCTATCTCAGACTATATTACAAAAACAGTAATTAAAACAGCACAATACTGGAAAACAAACAAACATCTATATCACTGGAACAGAACACAGAGGCAGAAATAAAACATCACACCTATGGTCAACTAATCTATGACAAAGGAAACAAAAATATACAATGCCTTAATTACAGCTTTCAGGAAGTGATGTTGAGAAAGCTAAACAGCTACATGTAAATCAATGAAATTAGAACACTCCCTCACACTGTATAAAAATAAACTCAAAATGTTTTAAATATCTGAATCTAATACATGACACAATATAACTCCTGGAAACTAACATATGCAAAACAAGACAAAAATTGAAGCAAAATTTTCTTATGTCACTCTCCCAAGCTGAAAACTATAAAAGCAAAATAAACAAATAGGTCCTAATTAAACTTAAAAGGTTCTACACAGCAAAATTAACAACATGTAAAGATGAACTTCCAAAAATGAGAAAACATTTGGAAATAATGCAATCTACAAGAGGCTAATTTCTAAACTACACATAACGTTCATACAACTCCATTTCAAAAATCTACAAACAACTCAGCCAGAAAATGAGCAGAAGGCATGTCTCTAAAGGAGACACGCAGATGACAAACAGGAACATAAAAACGTGCTCACATTGCTAATCATTATACAAATGCAGGACAAAAATAAAATAATGTATTAACTCACACTACTGAGAAGGGCTGTCATCAAAATGTCTGCAAATAATAAATACTCGGGAGGTTGTGGACAAAAAGGGACTCTCCAATGCTGTTGGTGGGAATGAAAATTGGTGCTTCCACATTGGAAACAGTATGGAAGTTCTTTCAATAATAAAAATAGACATATCATATGACACAGCAATCCCACTCCTGGGTATATAAAACATAAAACCTGAAAACAAGGAATCCTAGTGTAAAATATAAGTACACTCTGACATTGGACTTAATTTGATTCTACATATGTCTCCTCTGGAAAAGGAAGCAGAAGCAAAACTTACAAAATATGATTGTATCACTCTAAACAGATTTACACTAAAGAAAAAATGATCAATAAAATGAACAGTCAACCAACACATTGGAAGAATATATTTGCATGTGATATTTTCCAATCAAGTGTTAATATGCAAATATATGGCAAATTCATACACCATAACAACAACAAAAATGACCAAACAATCCAATTAAATAAAATATCCGTAGGAACTGAATAGATAGATCTGAATCAATTTTTTGTAGAAAACATACAGTTGACTAAATGACACATGAAAATATGTTCAGAGTTATAAATTATAAGGAAAGTCATAAACCAAAAATGAGACAAGACCTCACACTTGTCAGAAGGTTCTCATCAAAAAGAAAAGAAATAGATGTTGGTGAGATTGTGAAGAAAAAGTAACACCATGGACACTGTTGATAGGAAAGCAAAGTATTGTTACCATTGCATATATACATCAAATTTTCTTCATCCATTTTCCTGTCAAGGGATCTTGGGTTTGTAGGCCCCTGTCTGAAGGCTCTAGAGAATAAGCCCATGGGCTGAACTGATAAACAAACTGTGAGGAATGTCACATATTCAGGCTGGATAAGAAATGACCTACTCAATGTATCCAGTATGGATGGCTGGATAGCCTATGCTGGGTAATAACCTTAGAGGAGAACAACCTAAGACAGGCACAGCCGGCTGGATAAGAGATCGCCCACTTAATGAAATTCCGTGATGAACTTTAAAACAATCCTTGATCATTTAACATCCTGTGATTACTAAGGAGCATGGGGACATAAATCGTTTAAGATTATTTACATTGTTATAACTTAGATGATATGTGAGGCATTGTGCCTGTCCTATATAAAACCTTTTTCTATGAATCAATAAACAGTGAATTGCTTCGCTTCTGTCCACACAGTGTTCATGTGTATATGATATCATGCCACTGAGAGGGTTAATTTAATTTTTTGGGAGTATCTTAAAAGGATGTTTCATTATATATAAGGCTATTTCTGCACCTATTGAGATGATTATGTGAGATCTTTTACTCATTCTACTACTGTGGCATGTCACCTTTATTCATTTGAATATTTTGAAGTATCCTTAAACCCAGGGATAAATCCCTTTACTCACGTATGTTTATGAAACACTAAATGTGTTGTTGAATTCATTTTGCTTGTGTTTTGTTGAGAATTTTGGCACATATATTCATCAGGCATAATCTTCTATATTTTGCGTATGATGTCCTTTCTAGATTGGTTATGCAAATAAAGCTGGCATCATAAAACAACTTTGGAATCTTTCACCCCCTTCAAATTCTTGATAGATTTGGGGAAGAATTGGTGAAAAATTGTCTTCAAGTGTATGATAGAATTCACCAGTAAAGTCATCCTGTTTATTATTCCTGCTTTGGGAGTTTTGGATTACTGATTTACTCATACACACTTCTGCTTTATTTAGCTTTCTAATTACTTCTTGCTTCAGTATTGGAAGACATGTGTTTCTGGGTATATGTCTTTTGTTCTAGGTCATTCAAATCGTTGGCTAGTGTTAATTTCTTATCATGCTATGCATCTCTACAACATGAGTGGCAATATCAGCTCTTTTATTTCTACTTTTATTTGAGTCTTTATTTTCTTAGCCAACCTAAACTTTTGTCCACTTTATGTTGAAAGGAAACAGACTTAGGTATAATATTTTTATCTTTTCATTTGTTTCTCTTGTTATTTGCCTTGCTTTCATTCATTCAAATTTCTTCTTTATTCTTTCTGTTTTCTCCTAGTTTCTTGATGTGTAAAGTTAAGTAGTGTGAATCATTGTATTTCTTTTATTATTAAATATTATTTTTTACTTATTTATTTATTTATTTACATATTTATTCATTTATTTATCTTTGAAATATGCCATTTACAATGTATCAATCTGTGGTGTATAGCACAGTGTCCCCGTACATGCATAAATTTCTGTGCCTATTAAACTTTATTTCATGATATTTAACTTACTGCCCTGAGTCATACAAAAGAAACTTTGAAAACATCTATTTTTATATATATAGTGGATAACATTTAGAAATATACAGCTCCCAAATATATCCTCAACCAGTCCCTTTCTGCAGTAACCATAAGATTATTAAGTAGATCTTTAAGTGTGTTTCAGTTTTGCAGATGAAATCATAGTGTTCACATGCAAATTATTTTTTTCAGGTTCTACATATGTCATGTCCTGTGTTATTTTTCTTTCTCTTTCTGGCTAACTTCAATTAGAATGACACTTTTTGGGGACATCCATTTTGTTGCAAATGTCATTGTTTTATCATTTTTTATTGCAGAGTATTATTCCATTGTGTAAATAATGCATAACGTCTGTATACTGTCATCTCTTGTTGGACAATTAGGTTGCTTCTATGTCTTGGCTGTTGTATATAACACTGCTAAGAACATTGGGGTGCAGTTGTCTTTTTGAAATAAGGTTCCCTTTGATATATACTCAGAAGTGGTATTGCTGGATCATATGTTAAGTCTATTTTTATACTTTAGAGGAATCCCCACCCTGTATTCCACAGTGACTACACCAAACTTCATTCCTACCAACAGTGTAGGAGGGTTCCCTTTCTCTACAGCTTCCCCAGCATTTATTGTTTTTTGACTTTTGGATGATGGCCATTGTGATTATTGTGAAATGATACTTCATTATACTTTTGAATTGCCCTTCTCTGATAATGATAGTGAGAAATTATTTTTTCATAAATCTGTGTGGCATTTGAATGTCTCTATTGGAGAATTGCTTGTTTAGGGCTTCGGCCCATTTTCAAATAGGGTTTCTTTTTATTATTATTATTAGTTTGTATGAAGTCTTTATATTTTGGAAATTTAGCCTTTGTCAGTTGCATCATTTCTAAATATTTTCTTTAATCCTCTAGGTTGTCATTTTGTCTTGTTTATGGTTCCATTTGTTGTGCAAAAGCTTATAAGTTTAATTAGGTCCCATTTATTAATTTTGCTCTTACATCCATTACCTGGATAGGCTGTTCAAGGAGATCATTGCTGAGATTTATCTCAGAGTGTTTTCCATATGTTTTCTTCTAGGAGATTTACTGTGTCTTGCTTTACATTTAAGTCTTCAAGTCATTTTGAGTTCAATCTTGTGTATGGGGTGAAGGATTGTTCTAACTCCATTGCTCTGATGCTGCTATCCATTTTTCCCAACACCAGTTGGTGAAGAGATGATATTTTCTCTGTCATAATCTTGGCTACTCTTTAAAATTTTAATTGAACATAGGCCTGTAGATTTATTCATAGGCTCTCTATTCTGTTCCATTGGACCATATGCCTGTTTTGGTACCAATATCATGTCATTTTGATTATTGTAGCTCTGCAATACTGTAGGGAGAACAGGCGGGTTATTGCCCCAGCCTCTTTATTTGTCTTCAATATTGTTTTGGAAATTATGGATCTCTTAGATTCTATATAAATCTTATGATCATTTGTTTCAGTCCTAAAAAGAAATGTTTTTCATAATGTGATAGGAACTCAGTTTAAGTCTATGTATTCCCTTGGGCAGCATGGCTATTTAAACAGTATTATTTCTTCCATTACAAGACCATTGGGTATCTTTTCAATTGTTCAAGACTTTCTAGATTTCCTTAATCAATGTTTTATTCTTCTCCATGTATAAATCATTCACCACCTTGGTTAGAGCTATTTTTAATCATTATAGCCTTTAAGGTGCAGTTATAAAAGGGGTTGTTTCTGTACTTTGATTTCCTGTTGATACAATGGTAGTGTAAAGAAATGTAATTGGTTTTTGTAAATTAATCTGGCTACCTTACCCAGTTCCTTTTTTAGCCTAAGTAATTATTTTGTGAAGCTTCAGAGTTTTCTATATATAGTGTCATGTCTGCATATCATGACAATTTTAACTGTTCTTTTCCATTCTCAATAGTTTTACTTATTTTCCTTGCCTGATCATTGTGGCTAGGAATTCCAAGACTATATTGAATTGAAATTGTGAGAATGGACATCCTTGTCTTGTCTCAGGTTTCTGTGGGAAGGGTTTCAGTTTTTCACCATTGAGTATATTGCTGGCCATATATCTGTCATAAATAGCTATTATTATGTTGATATATGGTCCCTCTATGCCCACTGTGATAAGAACTTTTATTGAAAATAGATGTTAAATTTTATCAAATGCTTTTTCTGCATCTACTGAGATGATCATATCGTTTTTGTCTTCTCTTTTGTTGATATGGTGTATCACAATTGATTGATTGATTTGCATATGTTCAACTATTCTTGTGTTCCTGGGATGACCTTAACTTGTTCATGGTGCATGATCTTTTTTTTACATGATGTTGGATTCTGTTTGTTAATAATTTCTTAAGGACTTTTACATCTATGTTTATCAATGATATTGGCCTATAGTTTTCTTTTTGGGGTAGTGTCTTTGGTTTTCATATCAGGTTGATTTTGGCCTTATGGTGTGAGTTTGGGAGTACTCTCTCCATATCAATCTTTTGGAAGAGTTTGAGGAGGACTGGTATGGATTTTCCTTTGTATGTTTGGTCAAATTCCCCAGTGAAGCTATTTGGGTCTGAAATTTTTTTGAGGAAAATTTTTATTTTATTTATAATTCTATTCCATTTCTGATTATCTGTCTGTTCTAATGGTTAATTTCTTCTTGATGCAATATTGGTGGGCTGAATGTTTCCAAAAACATCTCCATTTCTTCCTGGTTATCCATTTTTTTTCCATACAGTTGCTCATGGTAATCCCTTAAGATATTTTGTGAATTTGTTGTATTCTTTGTAGTTTCTCCATATTCATTTCTTATATTATTTGTGTTCTCTCTCTTTTTTGTTGTTAGTGATCCTGTCCAGAGATTTGTCAATTTTGTTTAAAATTTCAGAAAAAGTATTTGATTAATTTTTTTTCTATTTTTAAATCTGTATTTCAATTCTTTCCTCCTTGATCATTAATTTTCCCTCTTTCTGATGACTTTGGGTTTTGTTTGCTCTTCTTTTCATGATTAATTTACATACAACATTAGATTATTTATTTGAAATTGTACTTTTACTTTGAGGAGGGCTTTGTCAGTATGAACTTCCCTCTTAAACCTGCTTTAACTGTATTCCATAGACATTGTGTACTGTTTTGTCATATTTCTCAAGATATATTTTAATTTCTTCTTTTACTTCAACAACTCCCCCCTTTGTTATAGTACCATGTTGTTTAATCTGGGTGCTGTTATTTTTTCTCCCTGCTTTTCTGTGAAGGATTTCAAGTTTCATGATATTATACTCAGAAAAAATGCTTGAAATAATTTTTGTCTTCTTAAATTTTTTGAGGCTTATTCTGAGCCTGAGTACATAATCTTTTCTAGAAAATACTCCATGTGAACTGGAAAAGAATGTATATTCTGTTTTGGGGAGAAGTACTGTTTTGAAAATATCAACCAACTCCAATTATTTTATCATATCTTTTTGTATCTTTGTTCCCTTATTAATTTTCTTTCAGAAAGACCAGTTTAGTGATAGTAATGGGGAGTTATAGTCTCCTACTGTGATTGCGCTCCCATCCATTTCTCCCTATCTATCTATTAGTATTTGCTTTATGTATTTAGATGCTCATATATTGAACGCATATATTTTAATGAGTTTAATACCCTCATTTTGTATTGCTTCTTTAATCATTATATCATGTCCTTGTTTATATTTCTCTATGGCCTTTTGTTATAAAGTCTATTTTGTGTGAACTCAGTACTGCTAGTCCTGCTTTCTTGTCATGTCCATTTGCATGGAATATACTTTTCCATCTTCTGACTTTCAATTAATGTGTGTTCCTCTTACTAAAGAGGGACTCTTGTATGGTTTTTAATGTAGGGTCTTGTTATATTATCCCATCTGACAATATATAATTTTGATTGAAGCACTAAGTCCATTAACATTTGAGATAATTTGTGATAGACTGGTGTTTATTTCCATTTTGAACTTCATTTTCCAGTTGATTTGGTATTTCCTTTTTGTTCGTTTCATTTTCTTTTTGTGGCTTGATAAGTTTTCTTTTATTATCTTTGTTTCTTTTGGGCTTTTTTACTTCATTGTAAGATTTTGACTTATGGTTACCCAGTTTTGTATGTATATTGACCCATTACTATAAATTTTATTATAACTGATAGGAATACAAACTCTAACCCCACCTATAGAGAACAGAAACAAGAAGAAAATACACCGTATTGTTCTGTTTCACTCTCTGAGCCTTAAAAATTTTGATGTTCTGTTTTACAACATCATGTTTATTGTATTGTAAGACATTGTAGTTATACCTTTCTAATTATGGCTTTCTCCTTTCTATAGCATCCTGCTTCTTTTTTATTTAGAGTAGATCTTTCATTATTTCTTTTTCTTTTGCTAAATTCTTTTAGTATTTGCTTTTGTGGAAGTTATTTATATCTCCTTCTATTCTAAAGGATTGCCTTACTTGATAAATTATCTCAGATAACAGTTTTCTTTCACTCAGAAATTTGAGTATGACTTGCCACTGCCTTCTGCCTGTAGTATTTGTGTAGGAAGCGGGTTTACAAACATAATATATATAATTATATATATATGAATTGAATATATAGAAATGAAGTTAACAAATAAGGAGAAAACATATATAATGGAAAATAGAAAACATTGATGAAGGAAATTAAAACTGATCCAAAGAAATGAAAATATCTCTAATGTTAATGATGTGAAACAATGTGGTTGAAACAACCATTCTACCCAAATCAATCTACATTTAGTGTGATTCATATCAAAGTACCCATGAGATTTTTCCATTTAATAGAACAGATAATTTAAAAATTTATATGTAACCACATAGATCATGAGTTGCCAAAATAAACATGAAAAAGTGTATTAAATCTAATAGTGTAAAGTTCTCTGATGTTAAACAGTCCAACAAAGCTTTAGTAATTTAAACAACATGATACTGGCTCAAAAACAGACACCAATCAATAGAAGAGAATAGAGAAACTAGATATAATCCCTCACACCTATGATCAATTAACCTATGAAAAAGGAAGCAAGAGTATAAAATGAATAGACATTCTCCTCAATAAGAAATGCAGGGGAGATTGAAAATACAAAAGATAGATTAGAATAGTTCCTAACAGTGTATACAATCCATAAGCAGAGAATATCTTTATATTTATTTTGTTTACTTATATTTCTTGCACCTGTAATTTATAGATCTATGTTTAGATCTTTTATTTCACATATGAAATGTATTCCTAGTTTATTCTTTTTGGTATAAATATACACACAATTGTTTTCCTAATTTCTCTTTCTGATAATGTTTTATTACTATATAAAAATGCATCGGACATATGTATACTGTTTTTGTATTCTGCAAGTATACTGTTTGTTCATTATTCATAACAGTCACTGGAGGAGTATATGGTGTTTTCCATCTATGCATAATTATGTCTTCTGTAAAAATTTTAATGCTTTTTTACAAGTTGGATGCCTTTTTTATTTTCTCGTGACTAGATTTTCTGGCTAAGACTTCTAGTAGTGTAATTTAGTACTTGTGAGAATGAGCTAACTTTTCTTATTACTGGACCAAAGGAAAACCTTCCTGTACGTTAACATTGAACTTGATGTTAGACATGGGTTTTTCATATGTGGCTTTTATTATGTTTAGTTACATTCTATTTAAAGTGAATTTGTTAAAATATGTTTATAAAAAAGTAAAGATCAGATCTGTGAATAATTTTCCTACATTTTTTGAGATTGTTGTTTTTGAATTCACTGCTTTTTAAGGGATTGTAACACATATATTGATTTGCATATGTTAAGTAGTATTTATGAATCAGGACTAAATCCCTCTTAACTATAGTTTATAATACTTATAATATGTAATGAATTCAGTTTGCTAATATTTATTTAGAATTGAATGTACACATACTGAAAGAGAAATTTACATTGTAGCTTGAGTGTACATTTATTTATTTAAAAATTTTATCCTTCATTTTGAATTTGGCTTATGTTTAATGGAATTTATTTCTAAATAAAGTATATAACTTTTTGTAGAACTGGATTTACTGCAGTTTACTGATACAGAACATAGCTATTATTTACAATTAGTGAACAAAGCACTTGCCTTAAAATGCCATATTTTACTAACAATGTCAAATGTTTCAGGCTGAGATACATATTGCTTCCTAAAATGTATTATCTGGTCTTTTCCACCCGAACACACATATAGTGTTATTTGTTTTTTGATTGTTTTGATTGTTTGCCCCTTAATGGAGGCACTGCTTATTGAACCCAGGATCTTGTGCGTAAGTGTATTTATCAACATCATCTTGCAACACTTAACAGAAGCCATGAGGGTATGGATTATAAAGATGACTGAAAAACCTCTCAGTGAAAGAACGGCAATAATAAGCATTTGTAAATATACAATAAGATTTTCTCTTTTGTAATTTAAGAGTAGAATATTAAATTACAATTGTTTTACTTATAGAACTGAATTACAATTTAAAAAAATTCCGCCTTTTTGGATTTTTTAAATTTGATTCATTATTTTTATCGAATTTTCATTCATAATAATTTACCATTTATTTATATGCAAAACAAATAAACATATTTATTCTGCTCATGTTTTGAATATACAGCTAGTTATTATAAAGTACACAAATAAATACCTACTTCCATTTGTAAATGAAATTATGTTTCACTTTAATTACAAATGATTTTGAAATAAACATACATTTTTCTGAACACGTTTTACACAAATTTCACTTTAAATTCCAAAAGTTTAAAATTATTTTATATATTTTTGCCTTATTAATTCTCTGTTCACAAATCTGGTATAAATTTCTGTACAAAAGAATAGAGATTTGTTTTATTTCATAGACCTCAAAATTAAATTATTTAAAAAGATTTCATTGGGATAATATTTGCAGATCACACTATAAAAATAAACATCTTATATGTTTTATTTTAACTGGATGAATGAGAAGGAAACACTGGCTTAATGTTACACTTGAGTTGCTGGGAGACCAGTCATTTTGTGATGTCACAGCTTCTCAAGTTGAGAATCATTGAGAAGACCTAGCAAGTTTATCTGCAGGCCTAACAAAGAAGCATTTGAAGCTGCAGTGCTCAAAACCATGCATATTAGGGTAATTGCTGTAGAAAATTTATTTGAGATGGCACATGATTCTTCGGAAATTCAAGATGTGTCTCGTAAAGATGGGCCAACTGGTTCAGGAAACCCTGGTAGACTCTGTTGTGTGATCAAACATTTTCTGTGAATTCGGACTTGAGGTCTATGAGTGAAGAAAATGCTTTTCAGACTTTGAAGAATCCTTGATAAAAACACCATGTTACACACATTGTGTCTCTGAAACCTTTCCTTGTCTAACTTGGATACCAGCACAGTAAGCAAAGCACACGCCACAGGATACATTTTAGTATTTAGTGAAAGAAAAATACATGTTGACTTTAAGCAAAATCTACTTTCCTGGAATAACAGGACTCTCATGGTTTTCAAACTATTTCATTATGGTCTTTACTCTTCGCTACAGACTAGCTCTTTTCATAGCCCAAAGACTACTCAATCAAGACAGTAAGTGGAGGTAGCTACAGGAGACGAAGTATTATTTTCTTCTTAATTCATGCCTCCAGAGGCCTAAAGCATTCCATTCTCATTTGCTGGATATTTTGCTGTCTCTTCATCACACACCCACCCCAAAATAGCTGATTCCTTCCCCATACCATTAACTATACTGACTTCTAATTAATTTACTTCTTAGAATCAAAGCTTTGTCCAGAATAGAGAGTGCCATTGCAAACATTTAATGTAGCTTTATACATCCCACATAACTTGTACCCCTTCTAACTTTCACACAGATAGTATATAAGAGGTACTAGCCCCTTGGTTGGGGTGGTCGTATTCAGTAACTTAATTGCAATCTGAAATGTGTGGACTAGAAGGAGGTGAGGGTGGTGGAATTAAAAATTTGTCTAACTGCAAGAATACCAAATTTCTGCAGATATTAGGAAATATAAAACACTCATGGAAGACTTTGACAATTTCCCATTAGTTTAAAATAAATGATGAAGCATTTTCAGAATGTGAAATGCCCTGAAATGCTGGAAAATTTGTAGGCAAGGTCAGGATGTCTAAGGCTTCTGCTCATAATCATGCAGCCAATGTCAGCTGATAAGACTGGAATGGCAACATTGAGTCCTAAAAATATGTCACCAGTTGTGAAGAAAGCCATTGATAATCTGGAGAAAGGGCAAATGCGTCAGGGTGAGCTCTTGCAACATCCCACCAATATGACCATTACCAAGAGAAGAAATGAGACCACTTGCAGCAGGAGAACACTTTCTGGACAGCAGTGGATTTTCCTAGAACAGAAACATCAAGCTTTTAAGTTTGTCAGCTCAACTCTAATAATGGTGGCTATGTTGTTGCTTACATTAGCAGTCTGGGGTTCAGATGGGCTGGTTAAGCAGCTATTTTCCAGCTCTCTTATTAGACAGTGGGTCTTACCATGATCATCTTAACAGGGTTCTATACTGACAAGTCAAAATCTACAGTTTACTTTCAAAATTAGAAATTCTGAGGAAGAATATTATTTGTTTGTCCATCTGCAGTGTTCTACCTGGAAAAATCTAGACTATTGGCAAAAGTACAAAAGTTGGCTGGTGCTTTGAAAACTATTCTCTGAGCTCTGCCCACTGAATTCTTCCCACTAAATACTACAAATCTGTCTACCACTGTGTGTGTGTGTGAAATGGATTGTTAAGCTGTAACTAAGTTTGTCTTAGTTGAGTCATCAATGAATTATTCCCCTGCATTTGGAAGAATTTCTGTGAATTAAGATTTTAATTGAGCCACCAGATTTCCTTCTGATCAGGGAGAGGTAGGTTATATTTCTCCAAGTATACTAATTGTTATCTTTTCATTGAATCCCAAGCTGATGCTAGGGCCAAGCCACTGAACACTTGAATTGGACTGAGGCATATATATTCTCCATTCCCCGGAGCCCAGCATAGGACTGTGTCTCCTTTTCAATTTAAGCTTATGTCTAATTTTTTATCTTCTAATTCTCATTGTTGACACAACTTATTTTGGCTTTGAACACCCGTTGACTAATTTATAGGGACTGAACTACTGACTTGTTCCCATTCACCTAGAAATTGAAATAACCTTCTTTCTTTGGACTACCTGGAATAGAGTGAGCATAGTCATCATTTTTAAAGCAGTCCTCAGTCCTAATAATGCAGAACCTTTACAGTTCTTTGCCCAGTACTTGAAGAAGAATATTTGTTTTGGATCTCAGGGATTATCCTCACAACCCTTAATGCAACCATGAGAAAACACCACATTGTTATCCAAAATAAAGTCTTTGTCAGTATTGTATTCCCATTGCAAAACAGTTAAGAATTGTAGGAGTTCTGAGATTTTACCATGCTGAGATGCTTAGCAACATAGCATGCTCCTTTCTTACCGATGCTGTTGTGGAGATGAGACCATCAGTTAGAGACAGTGAACTTTATCAGTCACAGCAAGAGTGGCCAGGGTTAACATTTGTATCCATTCCCCAATCTCAGATGAATACACAGAGTGAAATTTTGATGCCTACAGACGCAGTGGGCTGTTAACATGAATAAAGTTTAAGGCATGTTCAAACACTAATTATATTAGTATCTTCATGTATTATTTAATAGATTCACCTAGATATTAGTATCTTTACCAAAGATAAGTATATTATGACTCAAGTTTACTTACTGCACTAACAATAGTGAGAAATGACATGGGAAAAAATGACCATTGACTTTCCATTTTTCCTTCTGCTTCTATTGAGATATAACTGGCGTAGAACATTGTGTAAGTTTAGGTGGATAGGACAGTGATTTGATTTACAAGTATCATGAAATAAATATCGTAGCAACTTTAGGGAGAATTCATTATCTCATTTAGATAAATTATTAAAGAAATACCATTTGTCTTTTGGTTGTGATGAGAAAACTTATTGTCTACTCTCTTAACAACATTCATATATAACATAAAGCAGTATTAATTTTAATTTTCATGTTACTATGGGTCATCCCTAGAATACGTTTGTTTTACGGCTGGAGGTTTTAGCTTTTGAGTGCATTAATAAAATTCTCCATTCCCAACCCCTGCCTCTGTTAAATACAAATCTAATTTTATTTTCTATAAGTATGTTTGTTTGTTTTTGAAGTGTACTATAATCTATAACAGTGTGTTAATTTCTCTTACACAACATACTGTTTGCTATTTTTAATACATTTCAAACTGATCACATAAATAAATCTAGTTTTGTTATGTTACTATTTAAAGATATTTCATTGTTATTGACTATTCCCCATACAGCATATTTCTTGTACCTGACTCATTTAATTTGCAACTGGAAAATTTTCTCTCTTAATTTTCCTCAACTATTTCTTTTTCTTCACCACATTTCCCTCTTTCTTGTGAACAACCTGTTTATTTCTATATCTATAACTCCTTTTCTGTTTTGTTATTTTCATTTATTTTAAATTACAAGTATGAGTAAAACCATTCAGAATTTGTCATTCCCTTTCTGACTTATTTCACTTAGAATATTATATTCTTTGTCTACCCATTTGTTGCAAATAACAAGAATTTATTCATTTTAGAGCTGAGTAATAACCCATTGTATTTAATGTGTGTGTGTGCATATTTTTATTTGTGTGTATATATATATATAAATATAGATAAATCTGTAGTTAATAGATGTGTAGATATATATACTATAAACACACATATTCTTTATCCATTATCTATTAATGAGCAATTAATTTGCTTCTATATCCTGGCTATTGTAAATAATGCCACAATGAATATGGGGTTGAATTTATCTTTTCTGATTAGTGTTTTTGTTTTCTTGGAATAAGTACCCTGATATGGAATTGTTGGATCATATTTCATTTTTAATTTTAAGATAAAACTCTATACTGTTTTCCACAGTGGCAGCACAAATTTACATTCACTCCAGCAGTGCATCAGGGTTGTTTTTCTTACATCCTCACCAACACTTATATTTGTTATCTTTTTGATAATAGTCATTCTGACAGGAGTGACATAAAACCTCACTGTGTTTTGGACTTGCATTTTTCTGATGGTTATTGATGTTGACCGATTTCATGTGCCTGTTGCTTACATTTTCCCCACTGTATATTCATTTTTATAATGGGCTAATTGACCATAACACTCTGATTTCATTTTTAGACGTTCTCTTGTGTTCCATTATTCTGTTTGTTCTGTGCCACTACCATATTCTTTTTAATACTGCAGCTTTGTATGATAGCTTAAAATCTGGGACTGTGATACATCCTGTTTGTACTTTGTCAAAGATGTTTGTGTTTTTAGTTTGTTTGTTTTCTTTTCTTGTCATTTTTTTTTAGTGATTTCAACTCTTATGTGTTTATATGTAAATTTAATAATTAATTTTTGTGTCTGAAAATGCCCTTGGTATTTTGATACGTACTGAATTTAATTTGTGTATATTGTTGTCTAGTACTGTCATTTAAACAATTTTTTTTGTAATCTATGTAAAGTGTATATCCTTTCATTTGTTTGCATTATCTTCAACTCCTGTTATAATTATTTTAAATGTTTCTGAGTACAGATCTTTTACCTCCTTGGTTGCATACATTTCTTGATTTGTTTTGTAATGCAACTGTAAATCAGACAGTTCCCTCATTTTCTCTATATGTTAGCTTGTTGTTAGTGTGTAGAAATGCAAGATTTCTGTATGTTAATTTTACATTGAAATTTTACCAAACGCATTGATAAGCCCAAATAGTTTTGTGGCGTCTTCTTTAGGATTTCAATTTAAACTATGTCATCTGCATACAGATACTTTTACTCCTTTTCTTAATTAGCTATATTATATTTACATTTATTTTGGATTGCTATGGCTAGAATTTCCAATACTATACTGAATAAAAGTGTTAGGAGTGAGCATTCTTGTCTTCTTCCTGCTCTTAAAGGAGATGCTTTCAGCTTTTAATCAGTGAGTGTCATGTTAGCTGAGTTCTTGTCATATGAGCACTTAAGTCTGTTGAGGTATGTTCCTTATGCTCACTTTGAGGAGAAATATAATTATAAATAGATACTGAATTTTTAAGAACATTTTATGACTCTTTTGATGTGACCATATAATTTTTATTCTTCAATTTGTTAGTGTGTTTTATCATATTAGTTAAATTTTGGTTAATATATCACTTTTTCATCCCTAGAATAAAATGATTTTAATAATAAACTATAATCCTTTTAATGTCTTTTTTGCTTTGCTAACATTTTAGTAATGAATTTTGCATCTATGCATGTCCATAGTATTTTACCTGTAATTTTATCAGGTATTTGTTCCAGTTTTAGTAGTAGTGTGATACAGAAAGGTGGGGTAAGAAGCCTTCCTTCCTCTGCAAATTTTTGGAATTCTCTGAGAATTATAGGTGATAGTTCTTCTCTAAATGTTTGTCAGAAGTCACCTGTGAAGCTCTCTAGGCCTGGAATTTTGTTTCTTGGGAGATTTTGTTTAATTACTTATTCAATTTCATTTGTGAAAATCTGTTCATATTTTCTATTTCTCATTCCGTCCTGGAGATTATGTCTTTCTAAGAAATTGTCCATTTCTTCTAGTGTTTCCATTTCAATTGGCATATAATTTGTGGTATATTCTTATGATGCTTTTTGTTACTTTGATATAAATGGTAACTTCTCATTTATTTTGGAGCTTATTAATCTGTATTGTCTATTTTGCTCATGAGTCTGGTTAAAGTTTATCAATATTATTTTTCATTCATAAGCCATTATTTAGTTTGATTAGATGTTCCTATTTTTAATCTTTATTTTATTTATTTATGTTCTGCCCTTTCAGCTGTTTTTCTTTCTATTAACATGTTTGTTTATTATTTTGCTACATCTTTTTTTTTTAAGATTCTGTTATAAGAGAGAGATGTTTCTTATTTGTATAAGTGGGATTATTTTGCTATAAGCATCCCTATTAATACTGCACTTTCTATACCCCATGGACTTTGTTTTTGTAGTCATATTTCTTTATATATTTTTTTCTTTGATTTATACAGTAATCCATTTGTTGTTTAATATTGTATCCTCCACACTTTACAATTTTTCCCAGGTTTTTCCTTTTAGTAAATTTCTTTTCTAACAAAATCCATATGTTTCTTCACAAAACAAGGAGAAAAATAATAAAATATATTCAAAAATATGAAAGACCCAAATTTTCTAAAATTATCTTTGAAAAACCAACAAAACTGTGGGTATTATCCTCCCTGACTTTAGAACATACTACAAAGCAACAGTAATGAAAACATCAAAAAATGGCACTAAAGAGACACGTAGAACAATGGAACAAAATGAAGTCTCCTAATATAAATCCACACACACATGGTCAATTAACCTACAACGAAGAAGACAAGATTATACAATGGAAAAAAGGCAGTCTCTTCAACAAGTAGTTCTGGGAATAATGGACAGTACTTATAAAACGGAGATGTAAGAGCACTTCCTTCTATAGTATATAAGATAAAACATGGATTAATTTCCTAAACGTAAAACATGAAACTATACAATTTCTTACCAAGAAGAGGAACAGAACTGCCTTTCAGATAAATCATAGCAATATTTATTTTTGATCTAACTCCTAAGTAGAAAAAAAGGAAACTAACATTAACAGTTTATAATTTTACTGAGGAAAATATAGATGTAATATGTGATAAAGCGATTCCACTTGTTGTATGAGAGACGTGCAAAACCTTTTGCAGAGCAAATGAAACCTTCAGTAAGACTATGACAACTCACAGAATCGAATGAAGAATTTCAGACAATGAAACCAATATTTTGTTAATATCCATAATATATAAATAACATATTAGACCCAAGATTTAAAAAACAAACATACCAATTTAAAAAAGTTTAAGGATCTTCATGGAAACTTTTCAAAAACAGACATGTGAATGACTTTCATGCACATAAAAAGAAACATAACATTGCTATTCATTAGGAAAATATAAATCAAAACCAGAATGAAATATAATCTCACAGCAACCAAAATGGCTATTAAAAAAGTCTTCAAATGACAAAAATTAATGAGAATATCAATAAAATGGAACTCAGGTACACGGTTGGTGGAAATATAAATTGATGCATCCACTATTATAAAAGTGCAGACAGTGACCAGAAAACTAGAAATAGAAGCATTATATGTTGCAGCAATTCCAGTTTTTGATATAAATCTGAAAAAAATGAAAACGTTAACTTTAATGGATATATTACCCACAATGTTCTTAACAACATCATTTGTAATAGTCAAGGATAGATGCACAACTCAACTGCCCATCAACAGATGATTGGCTGAAGTAGATGTGAGATATAGATAACATAATAAATACTTAGTCATTGTCATATCAAAAAATAAAATTCTGCCTTTTGGAGCAATGAGAATGGACCCAGAAAGTGTTGCACATAGGAAAATAAGTCATACAGAGAAAAACACTCTGTGTTATCACTTACATGAGGAAAGTAAATATATAAGAGAAATAATCATAAAAAACAGAAATAGAATCACATATTTATGTATAGTGTACCAATAGTGGTTTCCTGTGGGGACAGGGAAAATGGAGAAAATAGAAATGTGCAAGCAACTAGTTATATATTAGAGAAGCAAAAGGGCTATATTTACACCACAGAAAAATATTTTAATAATTTAAATGATTTCAAAGAGATTATAGGCATATATTATACTAAAATGTGCATGTATGTAGGAAAAACATTGAAGAAAAGAACCCAGGAAAATCAAAATATTTTGTAGTACTCTGATATTAAGGGAGGTGATTTGTTCAGTTTCTTTACTGTTTTTTAATGTCCTTTGTAGAATTTAAGCTTTTAAATGAAAAAGCATATACTTTTAAAAAAGTGACATAAGGTTAAAATATTTCTGTCTCTCTCCTTAAATCTACAGTTAGTGAAACAATCGCATCTCAACAAAAATAACTAGAACATAAAACAATACTCTAGGACGCATATGTACAGCTGAAGTTTGGTGGGCTAAAACACATAAAGGTGGCTGAACTGAGGGAAGAGCAGAGTTGGTGCCTGCGTCCAAGACCCACTGACTAGGGTATCTGAGCCCAGAGCTTCAAAGTACCCAGTAGAAACTGGGTCTCAGTTGTTCACACAGCTTCAGCCTCCAAATGCACCAGTACTCATGGTCACAGGTAACCAGGAGGGAGCCGCAATGGAGACAGAAATTCCATCCTTCAGACACTCAGACATTCATGACACTGTCCCTACTCCCCATTCACAGTGGTGGAGACAAGGTACCTTGCAACTTTGGCCATGGTAAAGGCACTTTCATGATTCTAACTACCCACCTGTCTTTACAACTTTCCTCAATGTGTATACTGAGTCTCAAGAGATATCACAAAAAAGGAAGGGTTCACTGGCCCAGTGAAAACAGTGGCATTAACTACCAGAGATGTCTAAGAAGTGACAATGTAAGCAATCTTTTATCCAGACAATTGCGACTGGAAAGTGCCAATTTGAATTATTATCAGAGGTATCTCATGTAAGTAAAATCAAATATTCTGCAATATTTCAAACTGCCAGAAAACAGAAGTAAGAACTCCAACTTACAATCTGTTTTTTAGTGTCATCATAGCAATTATTTATCAAGATCATGACCAATCACAGTAACATTATAGAGCATGCACACACACAGATACACACACACAGGCACCGACACAGATGCAGACACACGCACACGTACACACACACGTGCACACACACACACACACACACAATGACAACCCTGCAGCAAACAAACTTAAAGTCATGGAATATTGCCATATAAGTAATAGAGAATCCGGAGACATGTCATACAGTACCTCAATACAAAAATCAAAACTGAGAAAGAAGTTTAGTGAGCTCGGGGTTAAAATAAATGATAATAAGGAATACATTACCTAAGAGATTCAAACTATAAAATAACCAAACATTATTGGAAGACCAGATGGACTGAGTATATGAGATGAAGAATGCAACAGAAAGCATTGGAAGAGACCATCTTTGTGGAGGAGAGATTAGCAAACTCACAAATACAAAATAAAAATGATAAGAGATGGCAGAGATACAAGATATTAAAAAGTGAGGAAATTCAACAATAGCCATCAGACTTCTTCAGGAAGTGCACACTAGAGTGAAATCCTGGACGGAGAAGAAAGTTAGAAGGCAGCTGATGGTTTATTTAAAGAAGTAATAGTTAATAAATTCCCGAACCTGGGTAAGGAACTGATATACAAGTCTGTGAGCCAACAAAACACCAATAACTTAAAGACAAAGTGACCTCTTTCAAGATACGTCATATGCAAATTGGCAAGTCAATGACAAAGTAAAATTTTAAAGGGAGCCATAAAACCTTATGATAATCTACAAAGGGACTCCCATTAGGCTATCAGCAAATTTCTGAGCAGAAAACATATGCCAAGGGTAAATAAAATGACATTTTCAAACTACTGAAATAAGAAATCTCTCACCTAAAAATACTCTACCTTGCATAGTTATCACTTAGTTGTGACGTGAAAATAAAGACTTTACCAGAGAAACAATACTTGAATGAGATAAAAAAACAAAACCGAGATTCCTTACAAGAGGTGCAGAAAAGAGCTCTTCTAAGAAAAATAAAATGGCAAAAATACACAAAACATTGAACAAAATACTAAGTAGAGACCACGAGAAAGTTGCAACTGTTTCTTTGGGTATGTTTTTAAACGTTACTATTCTATATGGATTAAAGGGAGAAAAACTAGGGAATCAGTTGCAATAAATATTGATACATCAATCTTGTAAGATGTTCACAACAGTAAAAGAAATAATCTGAATCTGTATTCATAAAAGGTAAAGAGTAAAAATAAAACAATATTAAAAGAAGATGCTATCCGTGGAAAAAGGATTAAATTATACATGAGATATTTTATTCTTATTTGAAGTAAAGTCGATGGACTATATTGTGTTGTTTCAGATTTACAGCATAGTTATTCCAACCACTTTGAAGATTATATTTCATTATAAATTATTACAATAATTGTAACATAAATTTATTATATGTTATTATGTATAATCCCCTGATCTATACAGGTTATTCTTGTTATTTATCTCCTTTATGTGTACTACTTTGTATTTGTCAATGTCCTACCATTAAATTGTCTTTCCCTTCCACTTTGGTAAACATAAATATTTTCCCGTATCTTTCAGTCTGCTTCAGTCTTGCCTATCTAATCTCTCTATCTCTCTACCATTTCTCTATCTATCTGTCTGTCTATCTATCTATATACCTATCTTTTTAACTATCTATCTATCTAACATGTATCTATGTATCTATACTTCTTTCTATTTGTCATCTATCAATAGATAGCTATCGATATATGTACACAGATATTTGTTATACTTTAGATTCAACATAAGTTATATTATATGCTTTTGTCTTTGTATAAGATACTTCACTAAGCACATTAATGATGCTGAAATAGCAATGTGTTATAATTTTTCATGGCTGAGTAATATTCCATTGCATATTTATAGAAGCATCATTTCTTCTTAAGTCCATAGTCTACTGTGGACTCTTGAATTGCTTTCCTGTCTGGCATATTATAAACAGTGCTGTTGTGAACATTGGTTTTTCTCAATTTAGTGTTTCTCCCCAGATTTTTCCTAGGAGAGGTATTACTGGGTCGTATGGTAGTTCTCTTTTTATTTTTAAAGTTATCTGTATACTGTTTTCCATAGAAGTTGTACCAATTTACATTCCTACAAAGAGTATACAGGAGATTTGTTTCTTCCACATCTTCTCCAACACTTTCTATTTGTAGACTTTTTGATAATAGCCATTTGACCAGTGTGAAATGATACCTCATTGTGGTTTTGATTTGCAATTACCAAAAATTAGTAATGTTGGGCATTTTTATCATTTGCCTGTTACTCATCTGTATGTTTTCTTTAGAAAAATATTAGCTCAGGTACTCTGCTCTTTTTTTGATTGGGTTTTTTTTCATATTGAGTTGGGTAACCTAAATCCATTTTACATCCATTAACCTACATCTATTAACCCCTGGTCACTTGCAATGTTTGCAAATATGTTCTCCAATTACGCAGGCAGTGTTTTCATTTCAATGATATTGTCCTTAACTGTGCAGAAGTTTTCAGGTTTGTTTAGGTGCCATTTGCTTAGTTTTGCTTTTATTTCTTTTGCCTTAGGAGACTGATATAAGAAAAATTCCTATGATATATAGCCAATAGAGTATCACCTATATCCCTTTCTAGCAGTTTTATAGTTTCAGGTCTTATATTTAGGTTCTTAATACACTTGGAGTTTATTTTTGTATATGATGTCAAGGAGTGTTCTAATTTCACTGTTTTACATGTACATGTCCAGCTTTCCCAACACCATCCATTGATGAGACAGTCTTTTCTCCATTGTGTACTCTTGCCTCTTTTATCATTGATTCATTACTCATAGGTGTGTGGAATTATTTCTAGGCTCTGTATCTGTTTTTATTCATTATATCACTGTGTCAATGTCATGTTGTTTTTATTACTGAATGACTGTAGTATAGTAAGGTATCCGGGAGGTTATACCTTCAGATTTGTTGTTTTTCTCAACATCATTTTGGCAATTTTTAATGGTTTCATGTAAAACGTAGAGTTATTCATTTTCTTGTTCTGTGAGAAATACCACACTTTCTTAACAGGAATTGCACTAAACCTATATGTTTCATTGTGTAGTACTGCCATGTAAACAATATTAACTCCTTCAATCCAAGAGCACAAGACATCTTTCCATTTCTTTGACTCATTTTTAATTTCTTTGTCAATGTTTCTTTATTTTCAGTGTGTTGATCTTTCATAAATGTGGTTACATTTCTTCCAAGATATTTGGGGAGATGAGATTTTAAATAGTATTGCTTTCAACGTCCATTTTATGGTATCTCACGATTAATGTGTAGAAATGCAAGAGACTTATTTTCATTAATCTTGTACCCTGCTCCCTTGCTGAAATATTTTATTGTTCATAATAGTCTGTGTGGAGACCTTAGGACTCTATGTAGATAGTTATGTCATCAGTACTGGTGAGAATTTTGCCTCTTTCTTTCCACTTTGCATTTCTTTTACTTCTTTTTCTTTCCTTTTCCTTTCTTCTTTTACTATGGAACAGATGAGCTGAAAGTAGGAATCATTGTATTGTTCCCTAAATTACCCAGAAGGCTTTCAGCCTTTCCCCTAAGTATTATAAATTGTTATAAGTGGCCTTTAGTATGTTGAGAGATGTTCCCAATGTACTCACTTTCATGAAAGTTCTGGTCATGAATGTATGTTGAATTTTGTCTAATGATTTTTCTGTGTGTATTGACATTGTCCTGTGAATATTGTCCTTCCTTTATTAGATATGTGTCATGCTGATTGACTTGTGTATGTTGAACCATCCTTGTGACTCAGGAAGGAATCCAACTGATCATCATGTACAATCCTTTATATGTATTGCTGTATTAATTTGTTGATGTTTTTTGAGGATTTTTGAATGTATATTCATCAAGGATATTGGCTTTACATTTTCATACTTTTTTTGATAGTGTATTTCACTGGTTTTTATTATCATGGTATTGGTGGCCTCAATGAATAACTTTGGGAATTTTCTTTCCTCCTTCATTTTATAAAATAGTTGGGAGGAAAGAGGTTTTAGTGAAGGCATCCAGGCATTTTGTTTTAGGGGTGTTTTTAAAATTATAGGTTTTATTTAACTTATAATGATTGCTCTTTTCTAGTTGTAAGTTTTCTCTTTATTCAGTGTTGGCAGGCTGTACGTTTCAAGAAATTTGTCCATTTCTTTAAGGTCGACCAGTTGGTTGTAACGTAACTGTTCAGAGTGCTTTCATAATCTTTGTATTTGTGCATTTTCAGATATTATTTCTTCTGTTTCATTTATTATTTTGTTTGTGTCCACTCTCTATATTTCTTGATAAGCCTGTCTAATTGCTTATCTATTTGTTAATATTTTTAAGAAAATAAATGCTGTTGATTTTATGATTTTTAATTTATTTTTTAATTTTTATTGTATTTATTTTCAACCTAATCATTAATGATTTCTCATTTTACTGACTTTGGGTTTTGTTTGGTCTTATTTATAGTTAGTTTGGGTGGTAAGCTTGGTCCTCTGTGTGAGTTTTTCTATTTCTTGTAAAAGGCTATAATTGTTCTAAACTTCCCTCTTAGATTTGCATTTGCTGCATCCCATACATGTTATGAACCTGTATTTTCATTGTAATTTGTTCCCAGGTATGATTGTATTACCTCTTTGATTTCATCTTTTACCTTGTTTCATTGTATTTTCTTAAAGGATGTTGTTTAATCTCATGTTGGTGCTTTTCCTGTTCTTCTTTCTAGATTTGATGCATTCTTTCACACTTTTGTTTATGGAAAAGTACTTGCTGTAAACTATATTTGCTTAAAGTTCCTGAGGCCCCTTTCATGACATAACATGTGGTTAATTCCTTAGAAAACATCCTGTGCACACTTGAGAAGCTTATGTATTCTCATTTTCTGATGCAGTGTCCAATAGTTCATTTAGGTTCAAATGATCCAATATGTCATTAAGACCTCTGTTTCCTTACAGATATTCTTTATGGAAGAAATGGCCATCAGAATAGTGAGGTGTTAAACTCATCTACTATTGTTGTTTTATAATGAATTAATTATTTCATGTCTACTAATATTTCTTTTTATAATTATGATCTACAGTGTTGGGTCCATATATAATTTAATGAATGTATTACTCCATATTTATATTGATCTTTTTCTTTATGTAATCTCATATTTATCTTTCATTGTGACTCTTATTTTAAAACATATTTTGTATGAGTTGAGCAATGCAATTTGCACTTTCTTGTCAATTCCATGAAATATCTTTTCCATCTATTTCCTGGCTGTGTTTATCTTCCACCATAAAATGAGAATTATTGGGGTGGAGGCCAAGATGGTGGAGGAGAAGAATACTCATAGCTCACCTTTTCCCACATATGCACCAAGACTCATCACAGACCCACTCAGCTCATGAGAGGACCTGCAGATCTCTGATAGTACATTGTCCTCTTCAAAAGATAAAGAAGCAAAAAGTCTGGTAGAAGAAAAGGAAGAAAGAAAGAGGAAAAGGCAAAACATATTGGAACAGGTCCCACAGGGAGGGAGCAGCTAAGAAGTAATGGTGCTCATTCACTGTGTCTCCCCCTTCCAACTGAGAGGTTAGCACGATGGAGGGGTAGCCTTCAAGGCTTGGATCTGTACAAAGTAAAAGTTGACTGACAGAACTAAGTAAACAGGCACTGACACCCAGCCCAAGATGCAGCCCATAAGCTGGGGGCAGGGCCATGCTGTATGAGCTGGGTGGATGATGGGGTTGGGCGCACTGAGGCAGTCTGGTGGAATGGAGGAGGCTGTGTGCCATGGCTGTGGGTGCACAGGGTAGAACATCCCGGGCCCTCCATAAAACAACTGGGCAGATGTGCCCTCTGGGGGGAAGGGTGCATACCCTTGTCTGGAAATCCACAAAAGTTTCTAGATGAAGATAGCCGGGGCTTAGACACAGCCACCATACCCTATGGTGCTTTGCACTCAGGCAGCAGCTGGGGCAAAATCTGAATCCACTCCTAAGGATTTAGAAGCCTTATGGGCCAGACAGAAAATTCTCCACGGCCTGAGGCAGACAGGATCCTTCTGTCCTGGTTCCTCAGAGAACTAGCATCAACAAGACAAACAAGGAGCTGGGCTTTGGGCCAGACTAGGGACAGGGCCGTTCCTCTGTCTTCCCTGAGCCTACTTCCAGTGTGCAAACCCGAGGCAGACCATACAGTCGCACAAAGCTGTGGAGTGACCGGCACACAGAGGGGGCGTGTTGCCCCTCAAATTTTGGGCTGGAATGCAGCCCCTGACCATGGTACTGGGAGAGGACATGATGCCCACTAATGACTGGTGAGTATTCAACAGCTGACTGCAGCAATGGGCAGGGCAGTGACAAGCAGCCCATAGTAAAGAAGACTGCTCCCGATGCAGTGTTGGGTGTAGGAGCGATCTGCTTGCCAACAGGCACTGGGAGCAGCACAGACAAGGGCTCCAATGGAGGGCCTCAGAAAGCAGGGAGATGAGCTTCCAAACAGGATAAATAGAGAAAGAATTCACATTAACATTATGCAGTCGCCAGGAGGGCATTGATCACCCCCTTGTTTTAATCTCTTTTTACCTGTTACATTTTCTATCACTCTCTTAATTTTTACTTCTTAAGCAATTATATATAGCCCCATATTATTCCCTTTGAAATATTTTAAAAATAATTTAATTATTATTATTTTTCAAAACTCTGCCTCAACTTGCTCTTCCATTATGCATTATAAAGTGTCTTCAAATATTTATTTCCCCTTCTTTAAAACTCTTTGTCTCTCGTTCTCTTTTTTCTCTTTTCTAAGTTGTATTACTACATAGGCATTAGGTAGATAAACTCCTTTAAGACCACAGTAGATAACTGATGCTCCATAAACCACAGTGCCAGAGAGGTAGGAGCAAGATGAAGAATCAGAGAAACCATTCTCAATTAAAAGAACAAGAGAAATCCCTTGAAACAAAGATCAGTTAAATAGACATCGATAGCCTACTAGGACAAGATTTCAAAAAAGGAGTGATCAAATTACAGAAGGAAATAAAAGATAGTGTTTAGAGATATAAAATATGTTAAAAATGAAATGGAAGCTATAGAGAAGAGCCGAGTAGAATAGGTAAACCATTGACTGAGATGAGGAATGATCTAAAGGCGGCACAAAGCTGACTAGATAATGCAGAGGAATGAATTAGTGACTTAGAAGACAGGAAAATAGAAATCAGAAGAGCTACAAGAGGAACAATGAGAAACAAATGAAAAAAGCATAAGAGACCTATGGGTTAATAGAAAGCATGCCAATCGTGGCATGATAGAAGTCCCAGGAGGGGGGGAAAAATCAAATGGGATTGCAAAGATGTTTGAAGAGATCATGACTGAGAACTTCCCAAACATAAGGAATCAGATATCCAAGTAAAGGATGCTCAGTGTGTCCCAAACAGGAAGAACCCAAATACACCCACAGCAAGTCATATAATTAATATGGCCAGTGTCAAGGATAAAGGAATGATCTAAAGGAAGCAAGAGAATAGCAAAGAGTGAGTTACAAAGGAATCCCCTTAAGAATCCCGGCTGATTTTACAACACATATACTACAGGCCAGAAGGGAGTGGCAAGATATATACAAAGTCCTGAAAGAAAAAATGATATATCCTAGCATATTTTAACCAGAAATGCGATCCTTTATGTTAGAAGGAAACATAAGGAATTTCACAGATAAGAAAAAGCTACAAGAGTTTATCAACACAAGACCCATGCTAAAACAAATACTGAAAGTTCTACTATAAAAAGAAAGAAGCAGGATGCTACAGAAATGTGAAACTCACAGCTGGAAAGGTGATAGCTCATGAATTTATAAATAAAATAAACACAAAATTTTAAAACAAGACATACAAATCATTGAGAGTGTGAGAGGGAGCCAGGAAAATAGAGAATTTTTTTTTTTGGTCTTTCATTTTAAAATATTTTGTTCTCAGTAGAATGGGATTGAGATCTTGTTAATATCAGATTAATAAAAGCAGTTAAAGTAATGGTCTAAAAGACTTATCTAAAAGTGTAACAACAAGACAATAACTTATCACGGTGTCCCGAAAACAAAATAAATTTCATGATAATACAAAGGAAAATGACCAAACCATAAAAGGAATATGATATGAACAAAGAGGTAATACCAAATCAACTGCAAAATAAGCTCAAAATGGTAATAAGCTCAAACATATCATCGATTATTGTAAATGTTAATGGACTAAATGCTCCAGTCGAAGTCATAGAGTGGCAGGCTTGATAATAAAACATGAACCATCAATATGCTGCATACAAGAGACCCACTTCAGGGAGAAGGATACTTATAGCTTGAGAATGAAGGGATGGAAAAGGGTATTCCATACAAATGGAAAAGCCAGAAAAGCAAGGTTTGCAGTACTGATGTTAGACAAAAGATTCTTTAAAACAAATGCCATAAAGAAAGATAAAGAAGGACACTTTATAATGATTGAAGGAGTGATACAAGTTGAGGATAGCACACTCATTAATTCATATGCAACAAATTCAGGAGCACCTAAGTACATAAAATAGTTACTAACTGATATAACGGGGGATAGTGATGGGAATCTAATCATAGTTGGAGATTACAACACTGCTTTAACATCGCTGGACAGATCACCGAAACAGAAAATAAATTAGGCAACAGAGAAGTTAAATATGACAATAGAAATATTACACTTGGTGGATAATTTCAGAGCATTGCACCCACCACAAAATAGCATATACATTCTTTTCAAGTGCTCATGGGACATTTTCCAGGATTCATGATATACTTGTGCACCAAAGATCCTCAGCAACTTTAAGAAGATAGAAATTTCCTCAAGCATCTTTACTGACTACAATGCCATTAAGCTAAAAATCAGCATCAGAGAAACAAAGGAGAACAAAAGGAAAACATGGAGATAAAACAATATGTTATTAAAAATCCAATGGGTCACTGAATAAATCAAAGCTGTAATGAAAAAGTACCATTAGATAAAAGGAAGTGAAAACAAAAGCACACAAAATTTATGGGACACAGCAAAAGCAGTGCTGAGAGGGGAGTTTATAGTGATACAGGCCTTCCACAAAAAAGTAGAACAATCACAAAAATCAATTTATCCCGCCAGCAGAATGAACTAGAAAAAGAAGAACAAAAAACCCCAAAAGGAAGCAGAAGGAAGGAAATTATAATCATTGGGGAGGAAATATATAAAATAGAGATTGAAAAAACCATAGGAAAAAAATCAACCAATACAAAAGCTGGTTTTTTGAAAAAGTAAGTAAAATCAACAAACCTCTGGCCAAACTCTGAAAGTAGGAAAGAGAGAGAGCACAAATTAGAATGGAGAAATTAGAAGAAATAAAAAAGAAATACAGAATAACGTACGATAATATAATGAAAATTTTGTGGAAACAAACTGGATAACCTAGAGGAGACGGACAAGTTTCTGGAAACATACTGTCCACCAAGACTGAATCTAGAAGAAACTGACCGCTTGAACAAGGAGAGCACTACAAATGAAATCAAAATAGCAATATAAAACCTCCCAACAAATAACAGTCCATGACCGGACGGCTTCACTGAGGAATTCAACCAAACATACAAATAAGAACTCATACCAGTATTTCTCAAATTATTCCAGAAGATTGAAAAAGAAGGAACACTCCCAAAGTCATTCTATAAAGCCACAATCACCCTGATACCACAACCAGGCAAAGACACTACCAAACAAGAGAATTATACGCCAATATCACTGATGAACACAGACGCAAAATTCCTTACCAAAATAGTAGCAAATAGAATCCAAGAACACAGAAAAAAATTTATACATCATGACCAAGTGGGGATCTTGCCAGGGATACTGGGGTGGTTCAACATATGCAAATCAAACAATATAATACAGCACATAAACAAGAGAAAGGACCAAAACCACATGATCATCTCAAAAGATGCAGGAAATGCATTTGATAAAATTCAACACCCACGTTTGTTAAAGTCTCACCAAAGTAGGAATAGAGGGAATATATCTCAGCATCATGAAAGCTATAGATAAAAAACCTACAGCTGGCATAGTACTCAATGGTGAGAAAGTTAAATTCTTCCCACTAAAATCTGCTACAAGAGAAACATGCACACAATCACGGCTCCTACTGAAGATAATCTTGGAAGTCCTAGCCACAGTAATCAAACAAGAGAGAAAAGTAAAAGGGATGCAAGTTGGAAAGGAAGAAATAAAAGTCTCACTATATGCAGATAATATGTTACTAAATATAGAAAACACTACAAGATCCAGACAAAAACTAATATAGCTGATCAAAGAATTCAGCAAGTTAGCAGGTTACAAGATTAAGGTTCAAAAATCAGTGGCATTTCTTTACACTAAAGATTCAGATAATACTATATAACTACAGTCAACATGACAGCACTTTTTTGGTAGGAAAACAGACACATAGGCCAATGGAACAGAATAGAGAGCCCAGAAATGAACCCACAAATTTTGGTCAATTAATCTTCGACAATGGAGGAAAGAAAATACAATGGAATAGAGACAGACACTTCAGCAAATGGTGTTGGAGAAACTGGACAGCAGCATGTAAATCAATGAAGCTAGAACACTCCCAATGAAGCTAGAACACCACACACAAAAATAAACTCAGAATGGATCAAAGGCTTAAACAAAAGACAAGATGCAATAAACCTCCTGGAGAAAAATATAGGCAAAATATTATCTGACTTAAGTCTCGAAAATTTTATCGTAGAAGAAATAAAAGCAAGAATAAATAAATGAGACCTAATGAAACATACATGCTTCTGCACAGTATAGATACCTGAAGTAAAACAAAAAGACAACCTACGGAAAGGGAAAAAAATTCGCATATGAAAGCGACAAAGACTTGATCTTCTTTGTATATAAGCATTTCATCCAATTGAATAAGAAAAAATAAACAACCCAATGCAAAAATGGGCAGAAAAGCTTAACAAGCGATTCTCCAAGGAAGACATACAAATGATCAAAAGGCACATCAGAAAATACTCAATATCACTGATTATTAGAGAAATGCAAATCAAAACTACAGTGAGGTATCACCTCACACGTGTCAGAATGGCCATCAAACAATAATTCACAAATGAAAAATACTGGAGTGGCTGTGGAGAAAAGGGAACCGTCCTTCACTGCTGGTGGCAATGCAGTTTGGTGCAGCCACTGTGGACAAAAGGATGGAGATTCCTCAAAAGCCTAGGAATAGACTTAACATATGACCCAGGAATCCCGGTCCTGTGCATAAATCCAGAAGGAATCCTTCTTCAGGATGACACCTGCACCCCAATATTCATAGCCAGCATTATTTACACTAGCCAAGACATGGAAACAGCATAAATGTCCATTTACACTTGACTGGATAAAGAAGAGATGGTATATTTATACAATAGAATACTAGTCAGCCATATAAACTGACAGCTTAACGCCATTTTCAGCAACATGGATGCTCCTGGAGAACATCAGTCTAAGTGAAGTAAGCCATAAAGAGAAAGAAAAATACCATATGAGATGGCTCATCAGTGGAATCTAAAAAAAAACAAAAAACAAAAAAGCCCAAATACACAACAGAAATAGACTCACAGACATTGAATACAAAGTTTGGTTGCCATGAGGCGGGAGGTGGAAGAGATAGACTGGGAGGACAAAATTGTAGAATAGATAAACAGGATTGTACTGTATAGCACAGGGAAAAGAACAAAAAATCATATGGCAGCTCAAAGAGGAAAAAACGGGACAAAAAATGTATATATGTTCATTGAAACTGAAAAATTATGCTCTACGCTGGAATTGGAGACAATTTTGTAAAATGACTGTAAATCAATAAAAAAGTTAAAAAAGGAAAAAAACATTATCCTAAATATTACAGGTGTAAATATAAATTATAGAGAAAAGAACTATGCAAAAGTGGTAAAACCAAAGATTATGATTTATGTTTTCTTTTTGAGATAAGCAAATCATAAAACCTCTAGCCAGGTGCATCATGATGAAAAGATAGATGCTCCAAAGAAATAAATTAAGAAATAAAAGAAGAGAAATATCAATTGTTACATCAGTTATACAAAAAAAGGATCATTTTGTCAACATTTACATGCCAATAAACTGGACAGCTTAGAAGAAATAGACAAATGTCTAGAAAGAGACAGAGATAAGGAGAAACAAATAATTTGATCAAACTGCTTACTAGAAGAAAGATAGAATTTGCATTTAAAAAATTATTAAATAGAAGTGCAGATTTTAACAGCTCACATGGATAAGTGTACAAAAATATAAAGCAGAACTCATACTCTTCAAACAATTCAAAATTAGTGAAGATGTGGGAAGCTCCCAAATTAATTCTATGAAGCTTTCATCACCTTTATAGCAAAGCCAACAAACAAAGTACGGGCAAAGGGAATTTCAAGCCATTATATTTGATAGATTTAAACACAAAAATTCTAAAAAATATTATTAGCATTCTAAATCCAGCAATACCTAAAATGAATCATACACCATGATCAACTTGGATTCATTTCAGGGTCACAAGAGAGGTTCAACATACACAAATGAATCAGTTTGATACACCACATTAACAATAGAAAAAGAGAAAATGACATGGTAATACCAATAAATCGATAAAAACATTTCATAGAATTCAACATTTATTCATTTAAACAACAACAGCAACAACAACAGAAACCTCTTAGCAGAGAAGGATTCAGAAAATATATCTCAACATAACTAAAGTCATTAATTACAGACCCATAGACAACATAATATGCAAAAGTGAAAACCTGAAAGCCAAATTAAGGGATAAGACAAGGGTGCCCAGTTTCACCATTTTTATTAAACACAGTATGGGAAATTCTAACAACAGTAATCGGACAAGAAAAAATGTCATTCAAGTTGGATTGAATGAAGTAAAACTGTTATTATTTTATATGACATGATAAACTATATAGAGATCCCTAAAGATTCTCCACACCAGAACAAATAAAACTAATAAAGACATTTAGCAAAGAAGCATGATTCATGATTAATATACAAAAACTGTCACTTTTTTTACACTAACTGAATAATTCCATAATTTTAAAATGTCCATAAGAAATCAGATCAAAAAATGAAAAACCTATGGAAAAAACAAGATAGTAAAATCAATAGGACACTGATGAAGAAATTTGAAGATGATGCAAAGAAATGGAAAGGAATTTTAAGGACTTAGTTTAGAGGAATAATTACTTTTAAAATATACATTCTACAAAAGATGTGTACAGATATAAAGTGATTCAGATCGAACTACATGATATTTTCCACAGAAATAAAAACAGTCCTATGATTTGAATGGAACTGCAAAAGAATCAGAACTGCAAAAGTAACAATGAGGAAAAAGAACAATGTTGGAGGCATAAACCATAACACACCCAGATCTCAGACTATATTACAATAATACAGTAATCAAAACACCACAATGCTGGAAAACAAACAAACATCTATATCATTGGAATGGATAACAGGGGCAGAAATTAAACATCACACCTATGGTCAACTAAACTATGACAAAGGAAACAAATATATACAAAGCCTGAACAGTCTTCAGCAAGTGATGTTGAGAAAGCTAGACAGCTACATGTAAATCAATGAAATTAGAACACTCCCTCACACTGTACAAAAATAAACTCAAAATGTTTTAAATATCTGAATCTAATACATGACATAATAAAACTCCTGGGACTAACATAGGCAAAACAAGACATAAATTGTAGTAAAATTTTCTTTTGTCACTCTCCCAAGCTGAAAACAATAGAAGAAAGATAAACAAATAGGTATTAATTTAATTTAAAAACTTCTACACAGCAAAATAAACAAAATGAAAAGATGCACTTCCAAATGGGAGAAAACATTAGGAAACAGTGCAATCAACAAGAGATTAATTTCAAAAATACACAAATCATTCATACAACTCCATTTCAAAAATTTACAAACAACTCAGCCAGAAAATGAGCAGAAGACAATTCTCTAAAGAAGACACACAGATGACAAACAGGAACATAAAAATATGCTCTCATTGCTAATCATTATACAAAGGCAAGACAAAAATAAACAATGACTTACCCCACAATATTGAGAAGAGCTGTCTTACAAATATCTACAAAAAATAAAGACTGAGGTGTTTGTGCAGAAAAAGGGACCCTCCAATGCTGTTGGCTGGAATGAAAATTGGCGCAACCACTTTGCAAACTGTATGGAAGTTTTTAATTAATAAAAATAGTCCTATCATATGACACAGCAGTCCCACTTCTGGGCATATAAAACATAAATCCTGAAAACAAAAATCCAAGGGTAAAATATAAGAAGTACACTCTGAGATTGGACTTAATATGATTCTACATATGTCTCCTCTGGGAAGGGAAGCAGAAGCAAACAAAATACGATTGTATCACTCTAAACAGATTTACACTGCAGAAGAAATGATCAATAAAATGAAAAGTCAACCAACACAATGGGAGAATATATTTTCAAGTGATATTTTCCAATCTAGTGTTAATATCCAAAATATATGGCAAACAATTACCCCAAAACAACAACAAAAATACCAAAGAATCCTATTAATAAAAGTCCATAGGAACTGAATAGATTGATCTGAATCAATTTTCTGTAGAAAACATACAGTTGGCAAAATGACACATGAAAATATGTTCAGAGTTATAAATTATTAGGTAATTCATAAACCACAAATGAGACAAGACCTCACACTTGTCAGAAGGCTCTCATCAAAATGAAAAGAAATAGATATTGGTTAGATTGTGGAGAAAAATTAACACCATGGACACTGTTGAAAGTAATGCATAGTATTGATTACGTTGCATATATACATCAAATTTTCTTCATCCATTTTTCTGTCAAGGTGATGTTGGGTTTGTAGGCCCCTGTCTGAAAGCTCAAGAGAATAAGCTCATTGGCTGAACTGATAAACAAGCTGTGAGGAATGTCACATATCCAGGGTGGATAAGAAATGGCCTGCCCCCAATGTATCCAGTATGGATGGCTGGATAGCCTATTCTGGGTAAGATACTCAGAGGAGGACAACCTAAGATAGGCACAGCCGGCTGGATAAGAGATGGCATACTTAATGGAGTTCCGTGATGAAATTTAAATCAATCTTTGATCATTTAACATCCTGTGTTTATTGCAGGAGCATGGCGACATAAATAGCTTAAGGTTATTAACATTGTTATAACTAAGATGATATGTGAGGTATTGTGCATGTCCGAAATAAACCCTGTTTCTAAGAATCAATAAACAGAGAACTGCTTCACTTCTCTCCACACAGTGTTTGTGTGTATATGATATCGTACCACTGACAGGCATAATTAAATTTCTTTGAAGACCTTAAAAGTATGTTGCATTATATACAATGCTCTTTCTGCACCTATTGAAATGATTATGTGAGTTTCATTCCTCATTCTATTAGTGTGGCATGTCACCTTTATTCATTTGAATATTTTGAAGTATCCTTAAACCCAGGGATAAATCCCTTTACTCGTGTACGTGTATGATACGTTAAATGTGTTGTTGAATTCATTTTGCTTGTGTTTTGTTGAGAATTTTTGCACATATGTTCAACAGGGATAATATTCTATATTTTGCATATAATGTCCTTTCTAGCATTGTTATGCGAATAAATCTGGCATCATAAAACAAGTTTGGAATTTTTCACCCCCTTCAAATTCTTGGAAGATTTGGGGAAGAACTGCTGAAAAATTGTCTTCAAATTTATGTCAGAATTTACCAGTAACGTCGTCTTGAAAATTTTTTCTGCTTTAGTACGTATGGATTACCGATATACTCATACACACTTTTGCTCCATTTAACTGTCTAATTTCTTCTTCATTCAGTATTGGAAGACATATGTTTCTGGGAATTTGTCTTTTGTTCTAGGTCATTCAAATCATTGCCAATGGTAATTTCTTATGATGCTATGCATCTCTACAACACCAGAGGTAATATCTTTTCTTTTATTTCTAATTCTATTTCAGTCATTATTTTCTTAGCAAACCTAAACTTTTGTCCAACTTACGTTTAAAAGAAACAAACAGGTTATTTTTATCTTTTCAATTGTTTCTCGTTATTTGCCTTACTCTCATACATTCACTTTTCTTCTATATTCTTTCTGTTTTCTCCTAGATTCTTGAGGTGTGAAGATAAATAGTGTGAATCATTGTACTTCATTTATTATTAAATAATTATATTTTGTTATTATTTATTTATTTATTTACATTTTTATTCATTTATTTATCATTGAAATACTGCCATTTGTTCCCATACATGCGTATATTTGTGGGCCTATTAAAGGTTACTTCACGATATTTAACTTACTACCCTTTGTCATACAAAAAAAATTTTCAAAAAAATCTATTTTTATATATAGTGGATAACTTTTATAAAAGTACAGCTCTCAGATATATCCTTTTGCATCCACTTTCCACATAATCATATTACTGTAGTTCTGTGAGTGTGCTTTAGTTTTGTTGATGAAATCATAGTGTTCTCATCCAAATTTTTTTTTAAGGGTCCACATATATCATGTCATGTATTATTTTTCTTTCTCTTTCTGGCTTACTTCATTTAGAATGACACTTTTTGGGGACATCCATTTTGCTGCAAATGTCATTGTTTTATCAATTTTTATGGCAGAATATTATTCCATTGTGTAAATACAGCATAACTTCTGAATTCTGTCATCTGTTGTTGGACAATTAGGTTGCTTCCATGTCGTGGCTGTTGTATATAGCACTGCTAAGAACATTGGGGTGCAGGTGTCTTTTTTAATTAGGGTTCCCTTTGATATATACCAAGAACTGGGATTGCTGGATTGTATGTTAAGTCTATTTTTATTCTTTTGAGGAATCCCCATCCTGGTTTTCACAATGACTGCACTAAACAACATTCCTTCCAACAGTGTCAGAGGGTTCCCTTTCTCCACAGTATCCCGAGCACTTACTGTTTGTGGACTTTTTAATGATGGCCATTGTGACTATTGTGAGGTGATACTTCATTATAGTTTTGAATTGCCCTTCTCTGATAATGATAGTGAGCAATTTTTTTTTATATATCTATGTGGCATTTGTGTGTCTCTATTGGAGAATTGCTTGTTTAGGGCTTCTGCCCATTTTCAGATTAGGTTTCTTGTTTTTATTTTTAGTATTAGGTTGTATGAAGACTTTATATTTTGGAAATTAAGACTTTGTCAGTTGCATCATTTCTGAACATTTTCTTTAATCCCACAGGTTGTCATTTTTCTTTGTTTATGGTTCCCATTTCTATGCAAAAGCTCGTAAGTTTAATTAGGTCCCATTAATTAATTTTGCTCTTACATTCATTACCTGGGTAGTCTATTCTGGGAGATCATTTCAGAGTGTTTTGCCTATGTTTTCTTCTAGGAGATTTACTGTGTCTTGACTAACATTTAAGTCTTCAAGCCATTTTGAGTTTATTCTTGTGTAAGGGGTTAAGGAGTGTTCTAATTCCATTGCTCTGCATGCTGCTATCCAGTTTTCCCAACACCAGTTGGTGAAGAGATGGTCTTTCTCTGTCATATTCCTGGCTACTCTGTCGAAGATTAATAGAACATAGGCCTGTAGATTTATTCCTAGGCCCTCTATTTTGTTTCATTGGTCCATATGCCTGTTTCTGTACCAATATCATGTCATTTTGATTATTGTAGCTCTGCAATAGTGTATGGAGACCTGGTGGTTTATTCTTCCAGCCTCTTTCTTTTTCTTGAATATTCCTTTTGAAATTATGGACCTTTTATGACTCTTTGAAAATCTTAAGATTATTTGTTTCAGTCGTTAAAAGAAATTTTTTGCATAATTTGATAGGAAATCACATTAATTCTGTGGATTGCCTTGGGCAGTATGGCCATTTAAACAATATTATTTCTTCCATTATGAGACCATTGGGTATCTTTTCAATTCTTCAAGTCATTCTTGATTTTCTCAATCAAAGTTTTCTTGTTCTCCATGTATAAGTCATGCACCTACTTGGGCAGATTTATTCTTAAATATTTTATAGATTTCTGTGCAGTTATAAAAGCAGTTGTTTCTATACTTTTTTTCCTGTCGATTCAATTGCAGTGTTAAGAAATGCAGTTGGTTTTTGTACATTATTCTAGGTACATTACCTATTTCCTTTTTTAGCCTAAGTATTTTATGTGAAGCTTTTACAGTTTTCTATATATAGTGTCATGTCTCCTTATCGTGGCAATTTTACCTCTTCTTTTCCAGTCTGAATCGTTTTATTTCTTTTTCTTGACTGATGGTTGTTGCTAGGACTTCCAAGACTATATTTAATTGAAATTGCGAGAATGGGCAACCTTGTATTGTCTTAGGTTTTTGTGAGAAGGGTTTCAGTTTTTTACCATTGAGTATTTTGCTGGCTATATGTTTGTCATAAATAGCTTTCATTATGTTGAGATATGGTCCCTATATGCCCACTGTGATAAGAACTTTTATAGCAAATAGGTGTTAAATTTTATCAAATGTTTTTTCTGCATCTACTGAGATGATCATGTGGTTCTTTGTCCTCTTTTTTGTTGATATGGTGTATCACAATTGATTGATTGATTTGCATAAGTTCAACCATCCTTGTGTTCCTGGGATGAACCTAACTTGACCATGGTGTATAATCTTTTTTTACATGCTGTTGGATTCTGTTTATTAAGAATTTCTTAAAGACTTTTACATCTATGTTTATCAATGATATTGGCCTATAGTATTCTTTAGGGGTAGTGTCTTTGTCTGGTTTTGGTATCAGGTTGATGTTGGCCTTATGGTGTGAGTTTGGGAGTACTCTCTCCATATCAATCTTTTGGAAGAGTTTGAGGAGGACTGGAATGGATTTTTCTTTGTATGTTTGGACAAATTCTCCAGTGAATCTTTTTGGGTCTGAATTTTGATTGCAGAGATTTTTTTATTTTATTGATAATTCTATTCATTTTCTGGTGATATGTCTGTTCAAAGGTCAATTTCTTCTTGATGCAAAAATGGTGGGCTGAATATTTCCAGAAATTCTCCATTACTTCCTGGTTATCCAGTTTGTTTCCATAGAGTTGCTTATGGTGTTCCCTTATGATATTTTGCAAATTTGTTGTACTCTTTGTAGTTTCTCCATTGTCATTTCTTATGTTATTTGTGTTCTCTCTCTATTCTTGTTGATGTGTCTCTCCAGAGTTTTGGCAATTTTGTTTACTATTTCAAAAGAGAATTTCATTTTTTTCAATTTTTTATTCTCTATTTCAATTCTTTCTTCATTGATCTTTTTTATTTTCCTCTTTCTGCTGACTTTTGTTTTTTTTTTGCTCTTCTTTTCATTATTAATTTATATAGAACGTTAGATTATTTATTTGAAATTGCTCTTTAACTTTCAGGAGGGCCTTGTCTCTATGAACATCCCTCTTAAGTCTGTTTTAACTTTATTCCATAAACTTTGCATAGTGTTTTGTCATATTTCTCAAGATTTTTTTTAATTTCCTCTTTTACTACATCACCTCCCCCCCTTGTTTTAGTACCATGTTGTTTAATCTACATGCTGTCATTTTTTCTACTTGTTTTTCTCTGATTGATTCCTAGATTCATGGTATTATACTCAGAAAAGATGCTTGAAATTATTTTTAACTGTTTAAATTTGTTGAGGCTTCTTCTGTGCCTGACTACATAATATTTCCTAGAAAATGTTCCATGTGCACTGGAAAAGAATGTATATTATGTTTTGGGGAGAAGTACTGTTTTAAAAATATCAACCAACTCCAATTATTTTATTGTATCTCTAAGTATCTTGGTTCCCTTATTAATTTTATGTCTGAAAGACCAGTCTAGTGATGGTAATGGGGTGTTGTAGTCTCCTACTGTTATTGTGTTCCCATCGATTTCTCCCTTTTTATCTATTAGTATTTTTCATGTGTTAAGATGCTCCTATATTGAGTGCATATATATTAATATGTATAATACCCTCATTTTTTATTGCTCCTTTAATCACTATATCATGTCCTTGTTTATCTTTCTCTATGGCCTTTGTTGTAAAGTCTATTTTGTTTGAAGTCAGTACTGCTAGTTCTTTTTGTTGTCATGTCCAATTGCATGGAATATATTTTTCCATCTTCTGACTATCAATTGGTGTGTGTTGCTCTAACTAAAATGGGTCTCTTGCATGCTTCATAAAGTAGGGTCTTGTTATATTATCCCATCTGACAAAATATATCTTTTGATTGAAGCACATAGTCTATTAACAATTGTGATAATTATTGGTAGACGTGTTTATTTCCATTTTGAACTTCAATTCCCTGTTGATTTTTTGTTTCCTTTTTCTTCATTTCATTTTCTTTTTGTGGCTTGATAAGTTTTCTTTTATTATCTTGGTTTCTTTTAGGCTTTGTGAATTCATTGAAAGTTTTTGACTTATGGTTAACCTGTTTTGTATGCATATTGAACCCTTATTATATCTGTTTATTTTAACTGTTAAGAGTACAAATTCTAACCGATCCTAAAGGGAACAGAAAGAAGAAAAAAATTCACTGTATTGTCCTGTTTCACACTCTGACCCTTAAAAATTTTGATGTCCTGTTTTACAACATCATGTTTATTCTATTGTAAGTCATTGTAGCTATTGCCTTTCTAATTATGCCTTTCTCCTTTCTCTAGCATTCTGGTTCTTTTTTTAGAGTAGATCTTTCATTATTTCTTTTTCTGTTGCTAAATTCTTTTAGTATTTGCTTTTGTGGAAGTTATTTATCTCTCCTTCTATTCTAAAGTAAAGCCTTGCTTGATATATTATCTTAGATTCCAGGTTTCTTTCATTTAGGAATTTGAATATGACTTCACACTGCCTTCTGCTTTTTGTATTTGTGTAGGAATCGTGTTTACATATATAATGAATATAATTATATATATATATGTAAAGAAAACCTAGAAATGAAGTTAACAAATAAGGAGAATACCTATACATTAAAAGATAGATAGCATGGATGAAGGAAATTAAAAATGATCCAAAGAAAAGAAAAGATCACTTATGTTAATAATGTGAAAAAATGTGGTGGAAACAACCATACTACCCAAAGGAATCTACATTTATTGTGATTCATCTCAAAATACCCATGAGATTTTTTCATTAAATAGAACAAATAATTTCAAAATTTATATGTAACCACAAAGATCATGAGTTGCAAATATAACCTTGCAAAAGAGTATTAAATACAATAGTGTAAAGTTCTCTGATATTAAACAGTCCTGCAAAGCTTTAGTAATTTAAACAACATGATACTGGCTCAAAAATAGACACCAATCTATTCCTTCACACCTATGATGAATTAACCCATGAAAAAGGAAGCAAGACTATAAAATGAAGAAAAGACATTCTCCTCAATATGTAGTGCTGGGGAGATTGAACATGTGAAAGATAGATTAGAATATTTCTTCATATTGTATACAATCCATGAGCACAGAACATCTTTTATTTATTTTGTTTACATATATTTCTTGCAACTGTAATTTATAGACCTATGTTTAGATTTTTTATTTCACTTATCAAATGTATTCCTATTTTATTATTTTTGGTATAAATGTACACAAAATTGTTTTCCTAATTTCTTTGTCTGATTATGTGTTGTTACTATATAAAAATGAAATGGATATTTGTATATTGATTTTGCATTTGGCAAATTTACTATCTTTATTCATTATTTCTAACAAACACTGGAGGAGTCTGTGGAGTTTTCCATCTATTTATAATTATGATATCTGTAAAAATTTTACTTCTTGTTTACAAGTTGTATGTCTTTTATATTTTTTCTTGGCTAGTTGTTCTGGTTAGGACTTCTAGAAGTGTAATTTAGGACTTGTGAAAATGAGCTACTTTTTCATATTCTTGGACCAGAGGAAAACCTTCCTGTCTTTTAACATTGAACTTGAATTTACTCATTGGTTTTTCATATATGGCTTTAATTATGTTTAGTTATATTTAATCTAGAGCGAATTTGTTAAGAATTTTTTGTACACAAAAATTAAGATCAGATCTGCCAATAATTTTCCTACATTTTTTGAGATAGTTACTTTTGAATTTTCTGTTATTTATGGGATGGTATCACATTTATTGATTTGCATCTGTTAAATAATATTTATGAATCATGACTAAATCAAACTAAACTATAGTTTCTAATACTTAGAACATGCAATGAATTCAGATTGCTAATATTTATTTAGAATTGAATGTACACATACTGAAGGAAAAATTTACATTGTAGCTTGAGTGTACATTTATTTATTTAAAAATTTTATCTCTCAACTTGAATTTGAATTATGTTTAATGGAATTTATTTCTAAATAAAGATTATAAGTTTTGGTAGTACTGGATTTACTACAGCTTTCTGATACAGAACATAGCTACTATTTACAATTAGTACACAAAACACTTGCCTTAAAATGCCGTATTATAATAACAATGCCAACTGTTTTAGGACTGGGAAACATATTGCTTCCTAAAATCCGTTACCTTGTCTTTTCCACCCCAACCCACATATTCAGTTATTTATTTGTTATTTGATTGTTTGTTTGCCCCTTATTGGAGGCACTGCTTATTGAATCCAGGATCTTGTGCATAAGTGTATTTATCAACATATTTTAGAACACTTAACAGAAGCCCCAAGAGTATGGATTATAAAGATGATAAGAAAATGTTTTCCTTCTTGGGACTGGAAAACCTCTGAGTGAAAGAATGGCAAAAATAAACATTTGTAAGTATACAATAAGATTTTCTCTAGTGTTATTTTAATGTAGAATATTTAATTACAATTGTTTTAATTATAGCACTGAATTACAATTTAAAACAAAAATTCCCCCTTTGGGATTTCTTGTTTGTTTCATTATTTTAATCTAATTATAATTCATATATATTTACCACTTATTTATAAAATTACGAAATAAACTGATATTTATTCTGCTCATGTTTTGAATATAGAGCTACTTATTGTAAAATACACAGATAAATAACTACTTCCGTTTCCAAATCAAATTATGTTTCACTTTAATTACAAATGATAATGAAATTCTTATAGCTTTTCTGTACAGGTTTTACACAAATTTCACTTTAAATTCCAAAACTTTAAAATTATTTAATTTATTCTCTGCATTATTTATACTCTGTTTACAAATCTGTTATAAATTTGTGTACAAAAGGAAGGAGATTGGTTTTATTTAAAAATACCCCAATATTAAATTATTTAAAAAAAGTTTGTGGGGTTAATATTTGCAGATCACACTATAAAAATAAACATCCAGTATGTTTCATTTTAACTGGATGAATGAGAAGTAAACACTGGCTGAATTTTCCACTTGAGTTGCTAGGAGACCAGTCGTTTTGTGATGTCACAGCTACTCAGGTTGAGAACCATTGTGGTGGCCAAGTAGTTTATTTGTGCAGGCCTGCCAAAGTAGCATTTCAAGCTGCAATGCTCAAAATCATGCAGATAAGAAAAGTACATGTAGAAAAAGCTATTTGAGGTGGCACATGTTTCTTCCGAAATTCAAGATGTGTCTCATTAAGTTGGACCAACTGATTCAGGAAACTCCGGTAGATCTGTTTGTGTGATCAAACATTCTCTGGGGACTTGGACTTGAGGTCCATGATTGAAGAAAATGCTTTTCAGGGTTTGTCTGAAGAATCCTTGATAAAAAGACCATGTTACACACATTGTGTCTCTGAACCAGATGAAGATAATGATTTTCGTTCTCTGACATTTCCAATAAACTCTGGAAAATGGCTGGGAGTGACCAATTTAAATCCATCTGGTGGGATGATAATGGAACTAACGTAGTGATTGATAAAGATGTCTTTAAGAAGGTAGTTTTGGAAAGAAAGGCCCATTTCAGAATATTTGAAACTGGAAGTATGAAATGTTTTGTTAGACAGCTTAACCTTTATGGATTTCATAAAGTGAGGCAGAATTTTCAAAGATCTGCTTCTCTAGCAGACTTTCTGGTAGAAGGAAAAGAAGTCTCTGTTTTAAGCAAGGTTTTCAGAAATTTTAGATACCACTTGGTAAGATATATAAAGTTTTATTTTGCAAATAACTCAATGTTAATATAATTGTAAAGCTAGATTTTAAAAATTTTATAAAACTACTAAAGCCAAAATTCTTTGTTTCTTCTAAAAAATGAGGACAGTGCCTTAAATATTCAAGATTATGAGAAACTTTGCTTGCAATTATGAATCTTACTGGAAACCTAAATAAATGTATTAAAGCTGTTTTTAAAAAGTGGCATGCACTGTTACTGCAAATGCTAACTTCTTTAATTTGATGACTATACTATTTAAATGCGTATGTTCCAAATAAGGAACTTCAAAAAGTAGTCAACAATGTTCATATTTTGATGATATTTTCTTTGAATTGTAAACGTGAAATCTGTGGGTTTATAGGTTAAGCTTATTGTAGTGTTGTATTTTGGTTTAAAATATTACTACAACATTCTTCCTTTGGTTGTAGCTGCAGTTCTACCATAATCCAAATTTTGAACGAGGCTGTCTCTAGATTTTAGTGAGAATAAAAAGAAGAGTTGGTATTAAAAATGCCTTTCTGGTATCTTCATTGGCTGAAGATTTCAAAAAGAGCACTTTAAAGGAGGGGGTAATGTGGATAATCATAATTCCGATTTTGTGGCTGACACTAGTGGAGAAAGTGCATTTTTATCTTCTGCAAATTTAAACATACCTCTAATAATAAAGCCCTCTGCTAGCCACATAATTGGTGATACAAACATCCCGGTCAGAGGTGATTTTTCTCCTTCATCATCAATGTCAGTTAGACCACCAGAACAAATTGCAGTGGATAAACGTGCTATTTTAAATCAGTTGGCCACTGTCCACAGGCACTCTCAAAGCAGTTACACTGAAGCAAATGGCCGTGTTGTGGACTTCATTACAACTACAACTTCTAATTCTCAGTACAGCATCTTGTCTCCCATACAGAGCAATTATTTTGGACTGATGGTGGAGCCTTCTAATTTTCCAAATAGATATCACAACATATCTGACAATGAACGTCATTTTTCTAAGCTTCAACCAGGGATCAACCCACGGTTTCCAGTGCCAGTGATAGCTGATACATCAGCTACCTCTCTTTCAAGGCCAATTCATCAGCCATCTTCAGTTTATGAACAGCATCCTAATTACAACTGATCTACCACAGGACTACCAGATTATGCAGGATAACAAAGATTAAAAGTGAGGTTGGCAAATGTCAACAAATATCTGCAATTTTCTTATTTGAACAATAAACATAGATGTGTACTTCTATTTTCTTTATATTTGTTTAAAATAGAGTAAAGAGTTAAATGGGAGACTAAGCTACCTTTTAAAGAAAAAAGAAGATATTTCATTGATATAAATATTTGATGGAAAAGTATGGGAGTAAATTTAAATAATTTCTTGTAAGGAAGAAGAGAAAATGGAACAATTTTGAGAAGTCTAAAACATGGAGAGAGGGAAAACTAATAAGTGGTTTCTGGTTCATCCTGGAAAGTATTAAAAGTGTTAAGTTAGGATAGGTTGGAACAGGAGATAAATGCAGGAACCGGCCCAGGGATCATGGTCTCTTTTATGTCATCCCTGGAATCATAAATATCACATGATATAGTCTCAGATGGCACATTCAGCATGTGATAGAATTTAAGAAGTAATTTTATCTATGGTCTTATATGTGCTGTTCTCAAAGTATTCCAATTGGTGCTTTCTTTTCCTCCCCTCAAGAGTCTACACTATATTTTCTAGTGAATATTTAATGTTGCTTTTATGTTCCAGCCAAAAAAAAGCTTACATCCTCAGGGTGACAATTTATGACTTTCCAACACTAAGCCCACAAACTCAATATCGTTTAGTCATTTTTTATAGATCTGGCATCTGATTACCTTGGCATATCTTTATGTTTCACTGTATCTGGTGATAAATCCAGGCAAATGCTTATCAGCCATATTAACTCCAAACTCACAAGTTTTGCTCCAGCTCATCCTTGGACTTAGGATATCCTCCTTTGGCATACTTAGATTTTCCATGTCTCAGCACAGAAATCACCTCCTGCAGATATTTTCTGTCTATCCCCCTTTCCTTGTCTAACTTGGATACCAGCACAGTAAGCACAGCACATGCCAGCGGATGCATTTTCGTATTTAGTGAATGAAAAAATATGTTGACTTTAAGCAAAATTTACTTTCCTGAAACAACAAATCTCTCATGGTTTTCAAACTATTTCATTATGGCCTTTACTCTTCATCACAAACTAGCTAATTTCATAGACAAAGTCTAATCACCCAAGAGAGTAAGTGGTGGTAGGTACAGGAGACAATGTATTATTCTCTTCTGAATTCATGCCTCCAGATGCGTAAAGCATTCCATTCACATTTGCTGGATTTTCTCCTGTCTCTTCATCACCCAACCACCCCAAAATAACTGATTCTCATCCCCATAGCTATAACTATACTGACTTCTAATTAATTTACTTCTTAGAATCAGAGCTTTGTCCAGAAGAGGGAGTGCCATTGCAAATATTTAATGTAGGTTTATCCACCCCACATAACTTTTGCCCCTTCTAACCTTCACACAGGAAGTACCTAAGAGGTACTTGACCCTTGGTTGGGGTGGTCGTATTCAGTAACCAAATTGCAATCTGAAATGTGTGGACAAGAAGGAGGTGAGGGTGATAGAAATAAAAATTTGTCCAACTGCAAGAATACCAAATTTCTGCAGATATTAAGAAATATAAAATATTCATGGAAGTCTTTGATGGTTTCCCATTAATTTAAAATAAAAGGTGAAGCATTTTCAGAAAGTGAAATGCCCTGAAATGCTGCAAAAATTGTAGGCAAGGTCAAGGATCCTAAGGCTTCTACTCACAAACATGCAGCCAGTGTCAGCTGATAAGATTGGAATGGCAACATTGAGTCCTGAAAATGTGTCACCAGTTGTGAAGAAAGCCTTTGACAATCTGGAGAATGGGCAAATGGGCCAGGGTAATCTCTAGCAACATCCCACCAATATGACCTTTGCCAAGAGAAGAAAAGAGACCACTTGCAGCAGGAGAACTGTGTCTGGACAGTAGTGGTTCTTCCTACAAAAGAAACATCAAACTTTTAAGTGTTTCAGCTCAAATCTGATGGTGGCTATGTTGTTGCTTACATTATCATTCTGGGGTTCAGATGGGCTTGTTCAGCAGCTATTTTCCATCTCTCTTATCAGACAGTGGGTCTTACCGTGATCATCTTAACAAGGTTCTATACTGATAAGTCAAAAGCTACAGTTTACTCTCAAAATTACAAATCCTGAAAAGAATATTGTTTGTTTGTCCATCTGTAGTCTTCTCCCTGGGAAAACCTAGACTATAGGCAAAAGTACAAAAGTTGGCTGGTGCTTTTAAAACTATTCTCTGAGATCTGCCCACTGAATTCTTCCCACTAAATACTACAAATCTTTCTACCACTGTGTGTGTGTGTGAAATGGATAGTTAAGCTGTAACTAAGTTTTTCTTAGTTGAGTCATCAGTGAATTATTCCTCTGCATTTGGCAGAATCTCTGTGAATTAACAGTTTCATTGGAACCACCAGCTTTTCTTCCGATCAGGGATAGGCAGATTATATTTCTCCCAGTATACTAATTGTTACCTGTTCATTGAATCCCGAGCTGATGCTAGGGTCAAGCCACTGAACCCTTGAATTAGACTGAGGCATATACATTCTCCAGTCCCCAGAGCCCAGCACAGGTCTGTGTCTCCTTTTAATTTAAGATTATGTCCAAGTTTTTTTTTCTTTTATTTCTTATTGTTGACACAACTTATTTTGGCTTTGAACTACCCTTGACAAATTTATAGAGACTGAACCAGTGACTTATTCCCATTCACCTAGAAATTGCAATAACTTTTCTTTCCTTGGACTATCTGGAATGGAGTGAACGTAGTTATCATTTTGAAAGCAGTCCTCAGTCCTAATAATGCAGAACTTTAAAGTTCTTTGCCCAGCACTTGAGCGAGGATATTTGTTTTACATCTCAGGGATTATCCTCACATCCCCTAATACAACCATGGGAAAACACCATATTGTTATCCAAAATCAAGTCTTTGTCAGTATTGCATTCCCATTGCAAAACAGTTAAGAATTGTAGGGGTTCTGAGATTTCACCATGCTGAGATTTTTAGCAACCTTGCATGCTCCTTTCTTACAGAGGCTGTCGTGAAGATGAGACCTTCTGTCAGAGACATTGAACTTTGTCACTCACAGCAAATGCAGCCAGGGTTTACATTTGTATCCATTCCCTAATCTTAGATGAATACACAGAGTGAAATTTTCATGTCTACAAAAGCTGTGTGCGGTTATCATGAAGAAGTTTAAGGCAGGGTAAAACACTAATTTTTTTAGTATCCCTATGCATTATTTAGTAGAATCACTTTTTTATTAGTATCTTTACCTAGGATAAGTGTATCATGACTCAAGTTTACTTGCTGCAAAAGCAATCATGAGAAATGACATGGGAAAAAAATGATCATTGTCTTTCCATTTTTCCTTCAGCTTTTATTGAGATATAATTGGCAAAAAGCATTGTGTAAATTTAGTTGCACAGTGTATTGATTTGTGTTAAATGTATCATGGAATAAATATCTTAGCTACTTTAGGGAGAATTCAGTATCTCATTTGGATACAATTTTAAAGAAATACAATTTTTTTTTGTTGTGATGAGAAAACTTAAAGTCTACCCTCTTAACAACATTCATATATAACATAAAGCAGTATTAATTTTATTATCCTGTTAATACGTAGCATCCGTTGAACATCGTTATTTTACGGCAGGACGATTGCATACTTTGAGTGCATTAATCTAATTCTCCTTTCCCAACCCCTGCCTCTGTTAACTAGAAATCTGATGTTTATTGTATAAGTATGTTTTTTTGGTTTTGAAGTATACTTTAATGTATAACAATGTGTTAGTTTCTCTTACAGAACATAATGTTTGCAATTTTTAGTACATTTCAAACTGATCAGAAGAATAAATCTAGTTATGATATTTTGCTATTTAAAAATATTTCATCATTATTTACAATTTCCCATACAATACATTTCTTGCCCCTGACCCATTTAATTTGCAAATGGAAAATTTCTTTCTTAATTTCCCTCAAATATTTCTTTTTCTTCACCACATTTCCCTCCTTCTTGTGAACAACCTGTTTATTTCTATTTCTATAACTCCTTTTCTGTTTTGTTATGTTCATTTGTTTTGAATTCCAAATATGAGTAAAACCATTCAGCATTTGTCATTCTCTCTCTGACTTATTTCAATTAGCATATTACCCCCTTGGTCTAACCAATTGTTGCAAATGACAAGAAATTATTCTTTTTAGAGCTGAGAAATAACCCATTCAATTTTAATGTGTGTGTGTGTATATATATATATATATATATATATATATATTTATAAATGTAGATAAATCTGTAGTTAATAGATGGGTAGATATATATATTGTAAACACATATTTTCTTCATCCATCATCTATTGATGAGCAGTTAATTTGCTTCTATATCCTGTCAATTTCAAATAATGCCACAGTGAATATAGGGTTGAATTTATCTTTTCTGATTAGCATTTTTATTTTCTTGGAATAAGTATCCAGATATGGAAATGTTAGTTAATATTTCATGTTTAATTTTTAGATAAAACTCCACAGTGATTTCCACAGTGGCAGCACAAATTTACATTCACTCAAGCATTGCATCAGCATTCAATTTCTTACATCCTCACTAATATTTATATTTTTTAGCTTTTTGATCATAGTCATTCTGACAGGATTGACATAAAATCTCCTTGTGTTTTGGACTTGCATTTTCCTGATGGTTAGTGATGTTCACCATTTTATATGCCTGTCGATTACATTTCCGCCACTGTATATTCATTTTTTTTGTAATGGGCTAAATGAGCATAACTGTCTGATTTCATTTTTAGTCATTCTGTTGTGTTCCATTATTCTGTTTGTTCTGTGCCACAACCATATTCATTACTGTAGCTTTGTATTATAGTTTTAAATCAGGGCAGTGATACATCTTCTTTGTTCTTTGTTAAAGTTTTTTGTGTTTTTAATTGTTTGTTTTCTTTTCTTTTCTTTTCTTTTTTAGTGATTTCAACTCTTTTGTGTTTACATGTAAAATTAAGAATTATTTTTTGTAAGTGTATGAAAATGCCCTTGGTATTTTGATAGGCACTGAATCTAATTTGTGTATAACTTGGCTAGTACTATCATTTAAACAATATTATTTTCCTCATCTATGAACACATTATATCCTTTCATCTGTTTGCATTATCTACAATTTCTTTTCTAAAGTTTTATAGTTTTCTGAGTACACGTTTTTACCTCCTTGGTTTGATATCATTCTTGATTTTCTTTTTGTAATGCAACTGTAAATGAAACAGTTCCCTCACTTTCTCTATCTGTTAGGTTGTTGTTAGTGTACAGAAATGCAATATTTCTGCATGTTAATTTTACATTCTGAAATTTTACCAAATGCATTGATAAGCCCTAGTAGATTTTTGGCACCATTTTTTAGGTTTTCTGTTTAAATTATGACATCTGAAAAAGATACTTTTACTCCTTTTCTTAATTAGCTCTATTTTACTTAATTTTATTTTGGATAGCTATGGCTAGAATTTCAAATACTATACTGAATAAAAGTGGTAAGATAGAACATTCTTTTCTTCTTCCTGCTCTTATTGGAGATGCTTTCAGCTTTTAATCAGTGAGTGTCATGTTAGCTGAGTTCTTGTCATATATGTGCTTAACTGTTTTAAGGTATGTTCCCTCATGCCCAATTTGAGGAGAAACATAATCATAAATAGATACTGAATTTCTCAAAACATTTTATGACTATTTTGAGGTGACCATATAATTTTTATTTTTCAATTTGTTAGTTTGGTGTATCACATTGATTAATTTGTGGATAATGAATCACTTTTGCATCCCTGGAATAATAGGGACTTAATCAAAATGTATTATCCTTTTAATGTATTGTTTGCTTTTCTAAAGTTTTAGTGATGATTTTTGCATTTATGCTTATCAGTAGTATTTAACCTGTAATTTTATGTGGTATTTGTTCCTGTTTATGTAGTAGTGTGATACAGAAAGGTGGGGTAGGAAACCTCCCTTCTTCTCGAAATTTTTGGAATTCTCTGAGAAGTATAGGTGATATCTCTTCTCTAAATGTTTGGCAGAAGTCACCTTTGAACCTGTCTAGGCCTGGAATTTTGTTTATTGGGAGATTTTGTTTAATTACTTATTAAATATCATTAGTGATAATCTGTTCATATTTTCTATTTCTCATTCTATCCTGGAGATAAGTCTTTCTAAGAAATTTTCCATTTCTGCTAGGATTTCCATTTTAATTGGCATAAAATTTGTTGTATCATCTTATGATACTTTGTGTTACTTTGATATAAGCTCTAACTTCTCATTTATTTTTGAGCATTTTACTCTGTAGTCACTTCATTGCTCATGAGTCTTGTTAAAATTTCTCAGTTAAATTTATCTTTCAAAAGACATTATATAGTTTATTGAGATGTTTCTATTTTTAATCTTTGTTTTATTTATTTATGTTCTGACCGTTCAGCTGCCTATCCTTCTACTAACAAGTTTGTTTATTATTTTGCTACATCTTTTGTTTATAAGATTATGTTAAAAGAGAGAGATGTTTCTTATTTGCATAAGTGGGAATATTTTGCTATAAGTATCCCTATTAATACTGCTTTTACTATACCCCATGGACTTTGTTTTTGTTGTTGTATTTATTTATGTATTTTTTCCTTGATTTAGGCAGCAATCCATTGGTTGTTTAATATTGTATGTTTTATCCTCCAAACTATAAAATTTTTCTCAGTTTTTTTCATTTAGTAAATTTCTATTCTCACAGAATCCATATGTTTCTTCACAAAACAAGGAGAAAAGTACTAAAATTTATATGAAATTCTGAAAGACCCAAATATCATAAAATTATCTTTGAAAAATGAACAAAGCTTTTGTTATTATCCTCCCTGACTTTAAAACATACTACAAAGCAACAGCAATTAAAATGTCAAAATATGTCACTAAAAGAGACACATAGATCAATGGAACAAAATAAAGTTTCCTAAAATAAACCCACACAAATATGGTCAATTAGTCTACAAAGAAGGAGGCAAAGGTATACAATGGAAAAAAGGCAGTCTCTTCAACAAGTAGTTCTGGGAAAACTGGACAGTACATGTTAAAGGAAGATGTAAGAGCACTTCCTACCATAGCATAAAAACTAAGATAAAAATTTATTAATTTTGTAAATGTAAAACATGAAACTATACAATTTCTGGCCAAGAACATGAGCAGAACTGCCTTTGAGATAATTCATAGAAATATTTATTTTTGATCTATCTCCTAAGTAAAAGATAAAGGAAAACTAACAATAATACATTTTAATTTTACTGAGGAAAAAATAGATATATTATGTGATACAAGGATTCAACTTTTTGTATAAGTGTGAAATGCACAACCTTTTGCAGAGCAAAGGAAACGTTCAGCAATATGTATGACAACACACAGAATAGAAGGAAGAGTTTCAGACAATGAAACCAACATTGTGTTAGTATCCATAATATATAAATAGCATATTAGTCTCCATATTTAAAAAACAAAGACACCAACTTAAAATCAGTTTAATTATCTTCATGGAAACTATTCAAAAACAGACATGTGAATGACTTTCATTCACATAAAAAGAAACATAACGTTGCTATTCATTAGGAAATCATAAATCAAAACCAGAATGAAATATAATCTCACAGCAACCAAAATGGCTATCAAAAAAAGTCTTCAAATGACAAACTTTAATGACAATGTCGATAAAAGGAACCCAGGTACACTATTGGTGGAAATATAAATTGATGCATCCACTATTTTACAAGTGTGGACAGTGCTAATAAAACTAGAAATAGAAGCATTATATGTTGCAGCAATTCCAGTTTTTGATATAAATCTGAAAAAAATGAAAACATTAACTTTAAAGGATATATTACCCCCAATGTCCTTAACATCATCATTTATAATAGTGAAGGATAGAAGCACAAATCAAGTGCCCATCAGCAGATGATTGGCTGAAGTAGATGTGAGATATAGATCACATAATAATTACTTACTCATTGTCATATCAAATAATAAATTTCTGCCATTTGGAACAATGTGACTGGACCCAGATAATGTTGCACATAGGAAAATAAGTCATACAGAGAAAAAAACACTGTGTTATCACTTACATGAGGAAACTAAAGATATAAGAGAAATAATCATTAAAAAAAAACAGAAACAGAATCACATATATATGTGTAGTGTACCAAGTAGTGGTTTCCATTGGGGATAGGGAAGATGGATGTGGAAGACAGAAATATGCAAGCTACCAGTTATAAATTTGAGAAGCAACAGGGCTATATTTACAGCACAGAGAAAAATTTTAATAATTTAAATGATTTTAAAGAGATTATAGGCTTATATTATAGTAAAATGTTCATGCATGTGGGAAAAATTTTGAAGAAAAGAACCCAGGAAAATCAAAATATTTTGTAGGACTCTGATATTAAGGGAGGTGATTTGTTCACTTTCTTTACTCTTTTTATAATGTCCTTATTAGAATTTAAGCTTTTAAATGAAAAAGTGTAGAGTTTGAAAAAAGTGACAGAAGTTTAAACTATTTCTGTCTCTCCCCTTAAATCTACAGTCAGTGAAACGATCAAATCTCAACAAAAATAACTACAACACAAAGCAATACACCAGAACACATGTGTAAGGCTGCAGTTTGGTGGGCTAAATCACATAAATGTGGCTGAACTGAGGGAAGAGAAGAGTTGGTGCCTGCGACCAAGGCCCACTGACTAGGGTATCAGAGCCCACAGGTTCAGAGTACCCAGTAGAAACAGGGTCTCAGTGGTTCACACAGCTTCAGCTTCCAACTGCACCAGAACTCATGGTCACATTTAACTAGGAGGGAGCGACAATGCAGACAGAATTTGCATCCTTTAGACCTTCAGACATTCATGACATTCTCCCTACTCCCCATTCATAGTGGTGGAGAAAAGGTACCTTGCAACATTGGACATGGCAAAGGCACTTGCCTGATACCAAATAACCACCTGTCTTTACACCGTTCCTCAATGTGTGCACTGAGTCTTAAGGGATATCGGATAAAAGGAAGAGTTCACCAGCCCAGTGACAACAGTGGCATTAACTACCAGAGTTGTCTAAGAAGTGACAATGTAAGAAATCTTTTATCCAGACAGTAGCGTCTAGAAAGTGCTATTTTGAAATATTATCAGAGGTAGCTCAGGTAAGTGAAACCAAATATTGTGCAATATTGCAAACTAATAGAAAACAAAAGCAAAACTCCAAATCCAAATCTGTTTTTTTTGGTGTCATCAGAGCAATAAATTACCAAGATCATGACCAATCACAATAACATTATAGGGCAGGCACACACACAGATACACACACACAGACACTGACACAGTCAGAGACACACGCACAGGCACATGCACACACACACGCACATGCACACACACACACAATGTCAACCCTGCAGAAAACAAACTTAAAGTCATGGAATACTTCTGTGTAATTAATAGAGAATCCAAAGAGATGTCATACAATAACTCAATACAAAAAACAAAACTCAGAAAGCAGTTAAGTGAGCTCAGGATTAAAATGAATGTTGATAAGGAATACATTACCTAAGAGACTTAAACTATAAAATAATCAAACATTATTGGAGGACCAGATGAACTTAATAAATGAGATGAAGAATGCAACAGAAAGCACTTTAAGAAGACTGTCTTTGTGGAGTAGAGATTAACAAACACACCAATACAAAGCTAGAAATGATAGGAGATGGCAGAGATACAAGATATTAAAAAGTGAGGAAATTCTACAATAGCCATCAAACTTCTTCAAGAAGTGCACATTAGAGTGAAATCCTGGATGGAGAACAAAGTTAGAAGGCAGCTGATGGTTTATTTAAAGTAGTAATAGTTGATAACTTCCTGAACCTGGGTAAGAAACTGATATACAAGTCCGTGAGCCAACAAAACACAAATAACTTTATGACAAAAAGACCTCTTCAAGATACGTCATATGCAAATTGACAAGTCAATGACAGAGTAAAATTTTAAAGGCAGCAGATAAAAGTTATGGTAATCTACAAAGGAACCCCCATTAGACTATCAGCAGATTTCTGAGCAGAAAACATCCGCCAAGGATTATTAAAATGACATTTTCAAACTGCTGAAATAAGAAATCTCTCACCCAAGAATACTCTACCTTGCACAATTATCACTTAGATATAACATGAAAATAAAGGCTTTACCAGACAAACAAACCTGAATGAGATGAAAAAACAAAACTGAGACACCTTACAAGAGGTGCAGAAAAGAGCTATACTAAGAAAAATATAATGGCAAATATACGCAAAGCATTGAACAAAATAATAAGCAGAGACCACGAGAAAGTTGCAACTGATTCTTTGGGTATGTGTTTATATGCTACTATAGTATATAGATTAAAGAGAGAAGAATAGGAAACCAGTTGCAATAAATATACATACATCACTCTGGTAACATTTTCACAACAGTAAAAGATATAATTTGAGTCAGTAATCCTAAAAGGTAAAAAGTGAAAATAAAGCTATATTAAAGGAAGATGGTATCAGCAGAAAAAGCACTACATTTTACATGAGATGCTTCATTTTTAATTGCAGTACAGTAGATGTACTATATTGTGTAGTTTCAGATGTACAGCCTAGTGATTCCAACCACATTGTTGATTACACTGCATTATAAATTATTAAAATAATAATAACATTCAATTATTATGTTATTGTGTATAATACCCTGATCAATATAGATCATCCTTGTTGCTTATCTCCTTTATGTATAATAATTTTTATCTTTCAATGTCCTACCATTAAATTGTCTTTCCCTTTCCCTTTGGTAAACATAAATTTTTCCCATATCTTTCAGTCTCCTTCAGTCTTGTCAATCTCATCTCTCTATCCCTCTACCATGTCTCTATCAGTCTATCCATCTATCTATCTATCTATCTATCTATCTATTATGTATCTATGTATCTATCCTCCTACGTATCTATTTATCTGTCATCTATCTATAGATAGCTATAGATGGATGTACACAGATATGTGTTAATGTTTAGATTCAACATACAAATTATATTATATATTTTTGTCTTTGTCTAAGTTACTCCACTAAGCACAATGTTTACTAGCTCCATTCATGATGCTGAAATAGCAATTTGTTGTACTTTTTCATGTCTGAGTAATATTCCATTGCATATTTATAGAAATATCATATCTTTTTAAGTCCATAGTTTACTGTGGACACTTGTATTGCTTCCCTGTCTTGCATATTATAAAGAGTGCTCTTGTGAACATTGATTCTTCTCAATTTAGGGTGTTTTCCCCAGATTTTTTTCTAGGAGAGGTGTTACTGTTTCATATGGTAGTTCTGTTTTAGGTTTTAAAGAAATCTGAATACTGTTTTCCATAGAAGTAGTACCAATTTACATTCCTACAAAGAGTATACAAGAGATTAGTTTCCTCCACATAGTCTCCAACAATTTCTCTTTGTAGACTTTGTGATAATAACCATTTGACCAGTGTGAAGTGATACCTCATTGGGGTTTTGAACTGCAATTAATTAATAATTAGAAATGTTGAGCATTTTTATCACTTGGCTGTTACTCATCTGTATGTTTTCTTTGGAAAAATATTAACTCAGGTACTCCGCTCTTTTTTTGATTAGGTTTTTGTTTTTCACATTGAGTTGTGTAACCTAAATCCATCTTACATCTATTAACCTACATCTATTAACCCCTGCTCACTTGCATTGTTTGCATATATGTTCTCCCATTACACAGGCAGTGTTTTCATTTCATTCACACTGTCTGTAGTTGTGCAGAAGTTTTCAAGTTTATTTAGGTCCCACTTGCTTATTTCTGCTTTTATTTCTTTTTCCTTAGGAGACTGATATAAGAAAATATTCCTATAATATATATCCAATAGAGTATATCCTATATTCATTTCAAGTAGTTTTGTAGTATCAGGTCTTACATTTAGGTCCTTAAATCACTTGGATTTCATTTTTGTATATGATTTCAGGGGATGCTCTAAATTCATTGTTTTACATGTAGATGTCCAGCTTTCCAAACACCATGCATTGACGAGACTGTCTTTTCTCCATTGTGTACTCTTGCCCCTTTATCATTGATTTGTTGCTCATAGGTGTGTGGAATTATTTCTAGGCTCTCTGTTTTAATTGATTATACCTCTGTGCCAAAGCCATGCTGTTTTTATTACTGTAGGTTTGTAGTATAGTAAGGTATCTGGGAGGTTTGTACCTACAGATATGTTGTTTTCCTCAAGATAATTTTGACAATTTTTATTGGTTTCATGTAAAACTTAGAGTAATTTATTTTCTGGTTCTGTGGGAAATACTACAGCCTTGTAACAGGAATTGCACTAAATCTGTTAGTTTCTTTGTGTAGTACGGCCATGTTAACAATATTAATTCTTTCAATCCAAGAGCACAAAACATCTTTCCATTTCTTTGAATCATTTTTAATTTCTTTGTCAATGTGTTTTAATTTTCAGTGTTTAGATCTTTCATATATGTGGTTACATTTATTCCAAGATATTCGAGGGGATGGGATTATAAATAGTATTGCTTTCAAAGTCCAGTTTAGGGTATCTCATGATTAATGTGTAGAAATGCAAGAGACTACTTTACATTAAGCTTGTACCCTGATCCCTTGCTGAAATTATTTTTTGTTCATATTAGTCTGTGTGGAGACCTTAGGACTCTATGCAGATTGTTATGTCATCAATACTGGGGAAAATTTTGCCTCTTTATTTCCATTTTGCATTTCTTTTACTTCATTTTCTTTCCTTTCCCTTTCATCTTTTACTATGGAACAGAAGTGCTGAGAGTAGGAATCCTTGTGTTGTTCCAGAATTTACCCTGAAGGCTTTCAGCTTTTCCCCTAATATTATAAATTGTTATAAATTGCCTTACTATGTTGAGAGATGTTCCTATTGTACTCAAATTTATGAGAGTTCTGATCATGAATATATGTTGAATCTTGTCTAATTTTTTTCTGTGTGTATTGACATGGTCCTGTGAATTTTGTTCTTCCTGTGTTAAATATGTGTCATGCTGATTGACTTGTGTATGTTGAACAATCCTTGTGACTCGGGAAGGAATTCAACTGATCATCGTGAATAATCCTTTCTATTTATTGCTGGATTAATTTTTTAATTTTTTTGAGGATTTTTGAATGTATATTCATCAAGGATATTGGCTTCACATTTTCAATTTTTTTTTGGTAGTGTCTGTCTGGTTTTGTTATCATGGTATTGGTGGCCTCATAGAATAACATTGGAAATGTTCCTTCCTCCTACATTTTTTGAAATAGTTGAGAGGAAAGAGGTTTTAATGAAGGCATCCAAGCATTTTGTTCAAGGGTTGTTTTTAAAATTCTAGATATTATTTAACTTATAATGATTACTCATTCCAAGTTTTCAGTTTTCTCTTTATTCATTGTTGGCAGGCTGTACGTTTCAAGAAATTTGTCCATTTGTTTAAGGTCGTCCTGTTGGTTGTCACGTAACTGCTCAGAGTGCTTTCATAATCTTTGTTTGCATTTGTATACTATCAGACATTATTTCTACTGTTTCATTTCTTATTTTGTTTGGGTCCAATCTGTATTTGTTGATAAGCCTGGCTAAATGCTTATCAATTTGTTAATATTTTTAAGAAAAATAAGCTGTTGATTTTTATGATTTTTAATTAATTTTTTAATTTTTATTTTATTTATTTTCAACCTAATCATTAAAGATTTTTCATTCTACTGCCGTTGGGTTTGGTTTGTTTTTGTATCTAGTTATTTTGGTTGGTAAGCTTGGTCTTTTGTGTGAGTTTTTTCTTTTTCCTTGTAGAAGGCCTGAACTGTTCTAAACTTCCCTCCTATATTTGCCTTTACTGCATCCCATACATGTGATGAAGCTGTGTTTTCATTGTAATATGTCTCCATGTATGATTTTACTACCTCTTTGATTTCATCATTGACCTTGTTTTATTGTATTTTTTTAAAGGATGTGATTTAATCTCATGTTTGTGCTTTTCCTGTTCTTCTTTCTAGAGTTGATGCATAGTTTCATAATTTTGTGTATAGAAAAATACTTGCTGTAATCTTTATTTGCATAAATTTTCTGAGGCTCTTTTAATGACAAAATATGTGGTTAATTCCTTTGATAACAACATGTGCACACTTGAGAAGCCTATGTGTTCTGCTTTTCTGATGCTGTGTCCTATAGCTCAGTTAGGTTCAAATGACCTAATCTGCTATTAAGACCTCTGTTTCCTTACAGATATTCTTTCTGGATGATACGGCCATCAGAATAGTAAGGTGTTAAACTCATCTACTATTATTGTTTCATAATGAATTAATTCCTTCATGTCTACTAATATTTCTTTTTATACTTAGGTCTATGGTGTTGGGTCCATATGTAATTTAATGAGTGTAATACTCTATTTTTATATTGATCTCTTTTTCTTTATGTAATCTCATATTTATCTTTCATTGTGGCCCTTATTTTAAAATGTATTTTGTATGAGTTGTGCATTGCAATCTACACTTTCTTGTCATTTACATAAAATAATTTTTCCATCTATTTCCTGGCTGTGTTTATCTTCCACCATAAACTGAGAGTTTTTGCGGGGGAAGCGAAGATGGTGGAGCAGAAGGATGCTCGTAGCTCACCTTTTCCCACAAATGCACCAAGACTCACATCCACAGACCCACTCAGCTAACCAGAGAACGTGCAGAAGTCTGATAGGACTTTGTCCTCTTCAAAAGAGAATGATGCAAAAAATCTGGTAGGAGAAAATGAAGAAAAAAAGAAAAAAGGCAAAACATATTGGGACAGGTCCTACTGGGATGGAGCAACAAAGAAAGACTCATTCTCATTCACTGGGTCTCCCCTCTCCAACTGAGAGGCCAGCAGGATGGAGGGGGAGCCTCCAAGGATTTGACCTGTACAGAGTTTAAGTTGACTAACTGTACTAAGTTCAACAGGCACAGAGGATCCCTGTTACACCCAGCCTAAGATGCATTTTGGCAGCTGCGGGCAGGGACTTGCTGCCCAAACTGGGTGGAAGATGAGGATATCTGCACTGAGGCAGCCTGGGGGATAAAAGGGGGCTGTGTGCCATTGCTGTGGATGCACAGGGCAGAACAACCTGGGCCCTCCATAAAACAACAGGGCAGACGTTCCCTTGGAGGGGAAAGCTACAATCCCCATCTCTGAAAATCCACAAAAGTTTCTAGGACAAGGGAGCAGGGGCTCAGACACAGCTACCATACCCCCTGGTGCTTTGCACCCAGGCAGCAGTGAGAGCAAAACCTGCAATCATTCTTAAGTACTTAGAAGTCTCAAGCGCCAGAAGGGGACTTGTCTACAGCCTGAGGCAGATAAGATAAATCTGTCCTATTTCCATAGAGAACTTGTTCCACCAAGATAAACAAGGGGCTGTGTTTTGGCCTAGACCAGGGACAGGGCACAGAGCAGTGGAGAGACTGGCTCCCTAAGGGGGCTGTTTGGCCCCCACATTTTGGGCTTGAACGCAGCCCCTGACCTTGTGGCTCAGAGAGGGCATGACAGCCACAACTCCCTGGTCAGTGTGAAACATCTGACTACAGCATCAGTTAGGGCAGTGACAAGCCATCCCACTGTAAAGAGAGCTGCTCTAGAACCAGTGTTGTGAGTTGCAGTGATCTGCTTGCCGACAGGCCCTGGGAGCAGCACAGATGAGGGCTCTTATTGAGGGCCTCTGGAGAAAGCAAGCTGAGCTTCCAAAACAGGATGAATACAGAAAGACTTCACATTAATTTACACAGTCTCCAGGAGGACACATAATACCACCTTGTTTTAGTCTGTATTTACCTGTACTATTTACCATTACCCTCTTAATTTGTACTTCTTAGGCCATTATATATACCCCCATTTTAATCCCTTGGAAATTGTTTAAAATATTTTTATTATTATAATTTTTCAAAACTCTGCTTCAACTTGCTCTTCTCTTATGCATTATACAATGTCATGAAACATTTATTTCCCCTTTTTTAAAGTTCTTTATGTCTCTCTCTCTTTTTGCTCTTTTCTAAGATGTATTTCTACATAGGCATTAGGTAGATAAACTCCTTTAGGACCAAAATAGGTAACTGATACTCCATAAACCACAGTGTTAGAGAGGTAGGAGCATGATGAAGCAGAGAAACTATTCCCAAATAAAAGAACAAGAGAAATCCCCTGAAAGAATGATCAGTGAAATGGACATCGATAGCCTACTCGAACAAGATTTCAAAAGAGGAGTGATCAAATTAATGAAGGAAATAAAAGCTAATGTTTAGAGATATAAAATATGTTAAAATGATAAGGAAGCTATAAAGAAGAGCCGAGTAGTATTGGTAAACATGTCAACTGAGATGAGGAATGATCTAAAGGTGTCACAAAGCTGACTAGATAACACAGAGGAAAGAATTAGTGACTTAGAAGACAGGAGAATAGATGACATCCAATCAGAAGAGCTACAAAAGAAACAATGTGAAACAAATTTAAAAAAAAAAAAGGGACTCATGTGATAAGAGAAAGCATGACAATCTTGGCATGATAGAAATCCAAGAAGGGGAGGAAAGATCAAACGGGTTTGCAAAGGTGTTTGAAGAATTCATGAATGAGAAATTCCCAAACTTAAAAAAGGAATCAGATATCCAAATATAGGAAGCTCAGAGTGTCCCAAACAAGAACTCAAATAAACCCACACCAAGATATATAATTAAGATGGCCAGAGTCAAGGATAAGGAAATGACCATAAAGGCAGCAAGAGAATAGCAAAGAGTGAGTTACAAGGGAATCCCCATAAGGCACCCAGCTCATTTCACTACAAATATACTACAGGCCAGAAGGGAGTGGCAAGATATATCCAATGTCCTGAGTGAATAAAGATATACCCTAGGATACTTTAATCAGCAAGGCTATTCTCTATGGTAGAAGGAGACATAAAAAATTTCACAGACAAGAAAAAGCTACAAGAGTTTAGTAAAACTAGACCCATGCTAAAAGAAATATTCAAAGGTCCACTCTAAAATGTAAAGCAGTAGGATTCTACAGAAATGTGAAACTCACAGCTGGAAAGGTGATAACTCATGAATTGCAAATAAAAAAAAACAAAATTTATAACAACATACACAAAACATTGAGAGTGGGAAATGGAGGCAGGAAAATAGAGAATTTTTTATTTTTGGTCTTTCCTTTTAAAAATTTTTGTTCTCAGTAGGATGGGTCTGAGATCATGTTACTATAAGTTTAATAAAAGCAGTTATAGTAATGGTCTAATAGGCTTATATAAAAGGGCAAAAATAAGACAAAACATATTCATGAGTCAGTAAAACTAAATAAATTTCATGATAATACAAAGGAAAATGACCAAACCAAAAAAGGAAGATGAAACGAACAAGGAGGAAACACCAAATCAACTGCAAAATAAGGTCAAAATGGCAATAAACAGAAACATATCATCGATTATTTTAAATGTTAATGGACTAAATGCTGCAGTCAAAATGTCATTGTGTGGCTGGCTGGATAATAAAGCAAGAACTTTCAATATGCTGCAAACAAAAACCCACATCAAGGAGAAGGACACATATAGATTGAGATAAAAGGATGGAAAAAGTTATTCCATACTAATGGAAAAGCCAAAAAAGCAGGTGTTGCCGTACTGATTTCAGACAAAAGAGTCTTTAAAACAAAGGCTATAAAGATAAAGAAGGATATTTTATAATGATTGCAGGATTGATACAAGATGAGGATAACACACTCCTTAATACATATGCACCAAATAGAGGAGCAACTAATTACACTATATAATTACTAACAGATATAAACAGGGATAGCGATGGAAATCTAATCATAGTTGGAGGTTTCAACACTGCATTAACATCACTGAACAGATCATCAAGAAAGAAAATAAATTAGGCAACAGGGAAGTTTAATAATACAATAGAAATATTACACTTGGTGGATATTTTCAGAGCATTGTACCCCCCCAAAAATAGTATATACATTCTTTTCAAGTGCACATGGGACATTTACCAGTATTCTTGATATACTTGGGCACAAAAATACCAAAGTAATTTTAAGAAGATAGAAATTACCTCAAGAAATTTTACTGATGACAATGCCATGAAGCTAGAAATCAAAAACAGAGGAACAAAGGAGAACAAAAGAAAAACATGAGGATTAAACAATATATTATTAAAAACCAATTGGTCAAAGAAGAAATCAAAGATGAAATGAAAAATTACCTTGAGACAAAAGAAAATGAAACAAAACCACACAAAATTTATGGGACACAGCAAAAGCAGTGTTGAGATGGGAGTTTATAGCGATACAGGCATTCCTCAAAAAAGAACAATCACAAATAAACAATATAACCCATCAGCAGAATAAACTAGAAAAAGAAGAACAAAAAAGCACAAAAGGAAGCAGAAGAAAGGAAATCATAAATATTGGGGAGGAAATAAATAAAATAGAGTTTAAAAAGTCCATAGAGAAAAAATCACCCAAACCAAAGGCTGGTTTTTAAAAAAAGTATGTAAAATAGACAAACCTGTGGCCAAACTCAAAAAAAAAAGGAAAGAGAGATAGCATAAATTAGCAAAATAAACAGGAGAATGTAGAAATTGAAGCAAAAATTAGAAATACAGAATATTATCTGAGAATATAATCAAAAGCATATGGAAACAAACTGGATAACCTAGAGGAGATGGACAGGTTTCTGGAAACATACTGTCCACCAAGACTGAATCAAGAAGAAACTGACCCCTTGAACAAGCAGAGCACTAGAAATGAAATCAAAATAGCAATATAAAACCTACCTATAAATAACAGTCCAGAACCGGACGGCTTCAGAACGGAATTCTACGAAACATGCATAGAAGGACTCAAGCCAGTCCTTCTCAAACTCTTCCAGAAGATTGAAAAGGAAGGAATACTCCCAAAGTCATTCTATGAAGCCACAATCACCCTGATACCACAAACAGGTGAAGACACTACCAAACAAGAGAATTATAGGCCAATATCACTGATGAACACAGACGTCAAAATACTTACCAAAATAGAAGCAAATAGAATCCAACATCACAGAAAACAATTATACAACATGACCATTATCCAACATGACTAAGTGGGGATCATGCCAGGGACAAAGGGGCGGTTCAACATATGCAAAAGAATCAATGTAATACAGCACATCAACAAGAGAAAGGACCAAAACAGCATGACCTTCTCAATAGATGCAGGAAAAGCATTTGATAAAATTCAACACCCACGTATGAAAAAATCTCTCACCAAAGTGGGCATAGAGGCAACATATCTCAGCATCATGAAAGCTATAGATAACAAACCCACAGCCAGCATAGTACTCAATGGTGAGAAAGTCAAAACCTTCAAGCTAAAATCTGGGACAAAACAAGGATTCACACTATCTCCACTCCTACTCAACATAGCCATGGAAATCCTAGCCACAGCAATCAAACAAGAGAGAGAATTAAAACGGATGCAAATTGGAAAGGAAGAGATAAAAGTCTCACTATATGCAGAAAATATGTTACTATATATACAAAACCCTTCAAGATCCAGACAAAAACTACTACAGCTGATCAAAGAATTCAGCAAGGTAGCAGGTTACAAGATTAAGGTTCAAAAATTAGTGACATTTCTTTACGCTAATGATTCAGATAATACTATAGAGCTACAGTCAACATGACAGCACTGTATTGGTAGGAAAATAGACATATAGGCCAGTGCAACAAAATAGAGAGCCCAGAAATGAACCCACAAACTTTTGGTCAATTAATCTTCGACAAAGTAGGCAAGAAAATACAATGGAAATGAGACAGTCCCTTCAGCAAATGGTGTTGGGAAAACTGGACAGCAGCATGTAAATCAATGAAGCTAGAACACTCCCAATGAAGCTAGAACACCATACACAAAAATAAACTCAGAATGGATCAAAGACTTAAACATAAGACAGGATACAATAAACCTCCTAGAGGAAAATATAGGCAAAACAGTATCTGACATACGTCTCGTAAATTTTCTCATAGAAAAAATAAAAGCAAGAATAAACAAATGAGACCTAATGAAACTTACAAGCTGCGGCACAGTAAAGAAACTGGAAGAAAAACAAAGAGACAACCTACGGAATGGGGAAAAAATTTGAATATGAAACCTACAAAGGCTTGATCTCCAGAGTATATAAGCAGCTCATCCAACTGAATAAGAAAAAATAAACAACCCAATGCAAAAATGGTTAGAAGACCTAAACAAGAAATTCTCTAAGGAAGATACACAAATGTTCAAAAGACACATCAGATAATTCTCAATATCACTGATTATCAGAGAAATGCAAATCAAAACTGCAGTGAGGTATCACATCACAGCAGTCAGAATGGCCATCATTTAAAAATCCACAAATGACAAAAGCTGGAGAGGCTTTAGAGAATAGGGAACCCTCCTTCACTGCTGGTGGCAATGCAGTTTGGTGCAGCCACTGTGGAAAACAGGATGGAGATTCCTCAAAAGCCTAAGAATAGACTTACCATATGACCCAGGAATCTCGCTCCTGGGCATAAATCCAGAAGGAACCATACTTCATGATGACACCAGCGACCCAATATTCATAGCCAGCACTATTTACAATAGCCAAGACAAGAAAACAGCCTAAATGTCCATCGACAGTTGACTGGATAAAGAAGAGGTGGTATATTTATACAATGGAATACTGGTCAGCCATATAAACCGACAACATAATGCCATTTTCAGCAACATGGTTGATCCTGGAGAAAATCAGTCTAAGTGAAGTAAGCCAGAAAGAGAAAGAATAATATCATATGAGATGGCACATCTGTAGAATATAAATACAAAACAAAACAAAACAAAACAAAAAAGCACAAATACAAAACAGAAATAGACTTGCAGACATAGAATACAAGGTTTTGTTAGCCAAGGGGGCCGGGGGTGGGAAGAGATAGACCTGGAGATCTAAATTGCAGAATAGATAAACAGGATTGTACTGTATAGCACAGGGAAATATATAAAATTTCATACGGCAGCTAACAGAGGAAAAAATGGGACAACAAATGTATATATGTTCATTGTAACTGCAAAATTGTGCTCTACGCTGGAATTGGAGACAACTTTGTAAAATGACTGTAAATCAATAAAAATAACCTCAAAAAAACATGATCCTATGTATTACAAATGTAAATATACATTAGAGAGAAAAAGAAAACTATGCAAAAGAGCAGTAAAACCAAAAAATTTTTTTATGTTTTATTTTAAGATAAGCAAAATCAAAAAACCTCTAGCCAGGTGCATCATGAAGATAACAGAGATGCTCCAAAGAAATAAATAAAGAAATAAAAGAATAGAAAAAACTATTTTTACCTGAGATATACAAATAAGGGATCATTTTGCCAACACTTACATGCCAATAAATTGGACAAAGTAGAAGAAATAGAGAAATGTCTAGAAAGAGACAGCGATAAGGAGAAACAAATAATTTGAACCAACTGGTTACTAGAAGAAAAATAGAATCTGCATTTAAAAAAATCGTTAAATAGAAGTGCAGATTTAAACAGTTCCCATGGAGAAATATACAAAAATACAAAGCAGAAGTAATAGTCTTTAATCTATTCAAAAATATTGAAGATGTGGGAAACTCCCAAGTTAACTCTATGAAGTTTTAATCACCCTGATAGCAAAGCCAACAAACAAAGTACAGGCAAAGGGAACTTCAAGCCAATAAATTTGATAGATTTTAATGCAAAAATTCTAAAAAATATTATTAGCAAATTAAACCCAGCAATACCTAAAATGAATCATAAACAAAGATCAACTTGGATTAATTGCAGGGTCACAAGAGAGGTTCAACATACACAAATCAATCAGTTTGATACACCACTTAACAAAAGGAAAAGAGAAAATATTGTGGTCATCCCAATAAATCCATAAAAAGCATTTCACAAAATTCAACATTTATTCATTAAAACAGCAACAACAGCAACAAAAACAATAACAACAGCAACAAAAACAGAAACCTCTTACCAAAGTAGGATTCAGGAAATATACCACAACATAACTAAAGTCATTAATTACAAACCCACAGACAACATAATATGCAAAAGTGAAAAACTGAAAGCCAAATTAAGGAATAAGACATGAATGCCCAATCTCAGCATTTCTATTAAACACAGAATGGAAAGTCCTAACAACAGAAATCGGACAAGAAAAATAGTTATTCAACTTGGATTGAATGAAGAAAAATGTAATTATTTTAGATGGCATGATAATCTACATAGAGATCCCTAAAGATTCTCCACAACTAAACAACTAAAACTAATAAAGACATTAAGCATAGAAGCATGATTCATGATTAATATATAAAAACTGTCACATTTCTTTACACTAACAAGGAAACAGTCCATAATTTTAAAAAATCCATATGAAATCAGATCAAAAAGATGAAAAACCTTTGGAAAATCCAAGATAATAACATTTTTAGGACACTGATAAAGAAATTTGAAGATGATGCAAAGAAATGGAAAGAAATCTCAAGGTCACAGTTTTGAGGAATTAATATTGTTAAAATATACATACAACAAAATATGCCTACAGATATAAATTGATTAAGATCGGACTACATGATATTTTCCACAGAACTAAAAACAGTCCTAAGATTTGTATGGAGCTGCAAAAGAACCAGAACGGAAAAAGTAACAATGAGGAAAAAGAACAAAGTTGGTGGCATAACCAATAACCCTCCCAGATCTCAGACTATATTTCTAAAATACAGTAATCAAAACAGCACAATGCTGGAAAACAAACATCTATAACTCTGGAACAGAACACAGAGGCAGAAATAAAACATCACACCTATGGTCAACTAAACAATGACAAAGGAAAGAAAAATATACAATATCTTAAAGACAGTCTCCAGCAAGTGATTTTGAGAAAGCTATACAGCTACATGTAAATCAATGAAATTAGAACACTCCCTCACACTGTATAAAAATAAACTGTAAATGTTTTAAATACCTGAATCTAATATATGACACAATAATTCTCCTGGAAACTAACATAGGCAAAATAAGACAAAAATTGTAGCAAATTTTTCTTGTGTCACACTCCCAAGCTAAAAACAATAAAAGCAAAATAAACAAATAGGTCTTAATTAAACTTAAAAGCTTCTAGAAAGCAAAATAAACAGAATGAAAAGATGAACTTCCAAATGGGAGGAAAATTTAGGAAACAATGCAATCAACAAGAGGCTAATTTGTAATATACACAAATCGTTAATAAAACACCATCTCAAAAATCTACAAACAACTCAGCCAGAAAATGTGCAGAAGACAATTCTTTAAAAAAGACACACAAATAACAAACAGGAACATAAAAAAATGCTCATATTGCTAATCATTATACAAAGGCAAGACAAAAATTAAATAATGTTTACCTCACACTAGTGAGAAGGGCTGTCATCCAAATGTCAACAAATAATAAAGACTGGGGAGGTTGTGGAGAAAAAGGAAATATCCGACGCTGTTGGTCGGAATGAAAACTAGTGAAACCACTTTGGAAACGGTATGGAAGTTTCTTTAAATAATAAAAATAGACCTATCATATGACCCAGCAATATCACTCCTGGACATATAAAATATAAACCCTGAAAATAAAGAATCCTAGGGTAAAATATAAGAAGTAAACTCTGACATTGGACTTAATTTGATTCTAAGTATGTCTCCACTGGAAAGGGAAGCAGAAGCAAAACTAACAAAATATGATTGTATCACTCAAAAGAGATTTACCCTGCAGAAGCTGTGAGGAATGTCACATAACAAGGCTGGATATGAAATGGCCTATTCAATGTATCCAGCATGGGTGGCTGGATAGCCTATGCCGGGTAAGATCCTCACAGAAGGACAACCTAAGACAGGCAGAGCCGGCTGGATAAGAGATGGCCTAATTAATGAAGTTCCTTGATGAACTTTAAAACAATCCTTGATCATTTAATAACCTGCACTTAGAGCAGGAGCATGGGGATATAAATAGCTAAAGATTATTAACAGTGTTATAACTTAGATTATATGTGAGGCATTGTGTATGTCCTATATAAACCCTTTTTCTAAGAATCAATAAAAAGAGAACTGCTCTGCTGCTCTCCACACAGTGTTTGTGTGTATATGATATCGTGCCACTGACAGGGTTAATTTAATTGGTTGGGAGTATCTTAAAAGGATGTTGCATTATATACAATGCTCTTTCTGCACCTATTGAAATGATTATGTGAGTTTTATTTCTCATTCTATTAGTGTGGCATGTCACCTTTATTGATTTGAATATTTTGAAGTATCCTTAAACCCAGGGATAAATCCATTTACTTATGTATGTGTATGACACATTAAATGTGTTGTTGAATTCATTTTGCTTGTGTTTTGTTGAGAATTTTAGCACATATTTTCATCAGGGATAATATTCTACATTTTGCCTATAATGTCCTTTCTAGCATTGTTATGCAAATAAAGCTGGCATCATAAAACAAGTTTGGAATCTTTCACCCCCTTCAAATTCTTGGAAGATGTGGGGAAGAATTGGTGAAAAATTGCCTTCAAATGTATGAAAGATTTCACCAATAATGTCATCTTGTAAATTTTTTATGGTTTGGGAAGTTTGGATTATTGATTTACTCATACACACTTTTGCTCTATTTAACTTTCTAATTTCTTCTTGATTCACTGTTGGAAGACATATGTTTCTGGGAAATTGTCTTTTGTTCTAGGTCATTCAAATCGTTGGCTAGTGGTAACATCTTATGGTGCTTTGCATCTCTACAACATCAGTGGTAATATCTTCTCTTTTATTTCTAATTTTATTTGAGTCTTTGTTTTAGCCAACCTAAACTTTTGTCCAGTTTATGTTTAAAAGAAACAGACTTAGGATTTTTTTTTATCTTTTCAATTGTTTCTCATGTTATTTGCCTTACTCTCATTTATTCAATATTCTTCTTTATTCTTTCTGTTTTCTCCTAGATGCTTGAGGTTTAAAAATATGTAGTGTGAATATTTATATTTCTTGTATTATTAAATATTTTTTATTTATTTATTATTTTTTATTTATTTATTCATTTATTTATTTACATATTCATTCATTTATTTATCATTGAATTACTGCCATTTACAATGTGTCAATGCGTGGTGTAGGGCACAGTGTCCCCGTATATGCATATATTTGTGTGCCTATTAAATGCAAGTTGACGATATTTTACATACTGCCCTGTGTCATACAAGAGAAATTTTCAAAAATCTATGTTTATATAAAGTGGATAACACTTATAAATCTACAGCTCCCAAATATATCCTCTCACAGGCCCTTTCCTCAGTAATCATAAAATGGTTTATTATATCTGCGAGTGTGTTTCAGTTTTGTAGATGAAATCATAATGTTCTCATTCAAATTTTTTTAAGACTCAACATATGTCTTGTCATGTATTATTTTTCTTTCTCTTTCTGACTTACATCAATTAGAATGACACTTTTTGAGGAGATCCATTTTGCTGCAAATGTCATTATTTTATCATTTTTTATTGCAGAATATTATTCCATTGAGTAAATATCGCATAATTTCTGAATACTGTCATCTGTTGTTGGACAATTAGTTTGCTTCCATGTCGTGGCTCTTGTATATAGAACTGCTAAAACATTGCGGTGCTGGTGTCTTTTTGGATTAGAGTTCCCTTTGATTTATACCCAGAAGTGGGATTGCTGGATAGTATATTAAGTCTATTTTTATTCTTATGAGGAATCCCGATCCTGGTTTCCACAATGACTGCACCAAACTACATTTCTTTCAACAGTGCAGGAGGATTCCCTGTCTCCACAGCTTCCCCAGCATTTATTGCTTTTAGACTTTTGAATGATGGCCATTGTGACTATTGTGAGCTGATACTTCATTATAGTTTTGAATTGCCCTTCTCTGATAATGATAGAGAGCAATTTTTTTCATATATCTATGTGGCATTTGTATGTCTCTATTGGAGAATTCTTACTTAGGGCTTCTGCTCATTTTCAGATTGGGTTTCTTTTATTATTATTATTATTATTATTATTATTATTATTATTATTAATTATTATTATTTTGTATTAAGTCTTTATGTTTTAGAAATTAAGACTTTGTCAGTTGCATCAGTTCTAAATATTTTCTTTAATCCTGTAGGTTTTCCTTTTGATTTGTTTATGGTTCCCTTTGCTGTTCAAAAACTTATAAGTTTAATTAGGTCCCATTCATTAATTTTGTTTTTACATCCATTACCTGTGTAGGCTGTTCTAGGAGATCATTGCTGAGATTTATCTCAGAGTGTTTTGCCTACGTTTTCTTCTAGGATATTTACTGTGTCTTGCCTTACATTTAAGTCTTCAAGCCATTTTGAGTTTATTCTTGTGTATGGAGTGAAGGAGTATTCTAACGCCATTGCTCTGCATGCTGCTATCCAGTTTTCCCAACACCAGTTGGTGAAGAGGTTGTCTTTTCTCTGTCATATTCCTGGCTATTCTTTCAAAGATTAATAGAATATAGGCCTGTAGACTTATTCATAACCCTGTATTCTGTTCCATTTGTCCATATGCCTGTTTCTGTACCAATATCATGTCATTTTGATTATTGTAGCTCTGCAATAGTGTATGGAGGCCTGGTGATTTATTCCTTCACCCTCTTTCTTTTTCTTTAATATTGCTTTAGGAATTATGGATCTTTTATGATTCTATGTAAATCTTAGGACCATTTGTTACAGTCCTAAAAAGAAATGTTTTGCATAATTTGATAGGAAATCACATTAAGTCTGTGGATTGCCTTGGGCAGTATGGCCATTTTAACAATATTGTTTCTTCCATTACAAGACCATTGGGTATCTTTTCAATTCTTCAGTTCTTTTTTGATTTCCTTAATCAATGTTTTCTAGTTCTCCATGTATAAGAAATTCACCTCCTTAGTCAGATTTACTCTTAAGCATTTTATAGTTTTGGGTGAAGTTGTAAAAGCGGTTGCTTCTATACTTTTTTCTCCTGTTGATTCAATGGTAGTGTAAAGAAATGCAATTGGTTTTCCTACATTATTCTGGTTACCTTGCCCAGTTCCTTTTTCAGCCAAAGTAATTTTTTGTGAAGCTTTTATATTTTTATATATAGTGTCATGTTTGCATATCGTGACATTTTACCTCTTCTTTTCCATTCTGAATATTTCATTTCTTTTTCTTGCCTGATCATTGTGCCTAGGACTTCCAAGACTATATTGAATTGAAATTGTGAGAATGGGCATCCTTGTCTTGTCTCAGGTTTTTGTGGGAAGGTTTTCAGTTTTCACCATTGAGTACTTTGCTGGCTATATGTTTGTCATAAATAGCTTTCAATATATTGAGTTATGGTCTCTCTATGCCCACTGTGATAAGAAGATTAATTTTATTGCAAATATGTGTTAAATTTTATCAAATGCTTTCTCAGCATCTACTGAGATGATCATGTGGTTTTGTGTCCTCTCTGTTTTTGATACTATGTATCACAATTGATTGATTGATTTACATATGTTAAACCATCCTTCTGATCTTGGGATGAACCTAACCTGACCATGGTGCATAATCTTTTTTTACATGCTGTTGGATTCTGTTTGTAAATTATTTCTTAAAGACTTTTACATCTATGTTTCTCAATGATATTGGCCTATAGTATTCTTTTGAGGTAGTGTCTTTATCTGGTTTTGGTATCAGGTTATTGTTGGCCTTATGGTGTGAGCTTGGGGGTACTCTCTTCATATCAATCTTTTGGAAGAGTTTGAGGAGGACTGGTATGGATTTTTCTTTGTATGTTGGGACAAATTCCCCAGTGAATCTATTTGGGTCTGAATTTTTGTTTGCAGAGATTTTTATTTTGTTGATAATATTCCGTTTCTGGTGATCTGTCTGTTCATATGGCCAATTTCTTCCCAATGCCAATATGGTGGGCTATTTCCAGAAACTTCTCCATGACTTCTTGGTTATCCAGTTTGTTTCAATACAATTGCTCATGGTATTCCCTTATGATATTATGCAAATTTGTTGTACTCTTTGTAGTTTCTCCACTTGCATTTCTTATGTTATTTGTGTTCTCTCTCTTTTCGTGTTGGTGAGCCTATCCAGAGATTTGTCAATTATGTTTACTTTTTCAAAAATGAGTTTGATTAATTTTCTCTATTTTTAATCTCTTTTTCACTTCTTTCTTCCTTGATCTTTATTATTTCCCACTTTCTGGATACTTTTGGTTTTGTTTGCTCTTCTATTCATGATTAGTTTACAAAGAACATTAGATTATTTATTTGAAATTGCTCTTCTACATTAAGGAGGGCCTTGTCACTATGAACTTCCCTCTTAAGCCATCTTTAACTGTATTCCATATACTTTGTGTAGTGTTTTCTTATATTTCTCAAGAGATTTTTTAATCTCTTCTTTTACTTCTTCACCTCCTTCACTTGTTATAGTACCATGTTTTTTAATCTACATGTTGTCATTTTTTCTCCCAGTTTTTCTTTGATTGACTTCTAGTATCATGTTATTACACTCAGAAATGATGCTTGAAATAATTTTTATCTTCTTAAATTTGTTGAGGCTTCTTCTGTGCCTGAGTACATAATCTTTCCTAGAAAGTGTTCCATGTGCACTGGAAAAGAATTTATATTCTGTTTTGGGAAAAAGTACTATTTTGGAAATATCAACCAACTCCAATTATTTTATTGTATCTTTTAGTATCATTGTTCCCTTATTAATTTTCTGTCTGAAAGACCAGCCTAGTAATTGTAATGGGGAGTTATAGTCTCCTACTTTGATTGTGTTCCCATCGATTTCTCCCTTTTTATTTATTAGTATTTGCTTTATGTGTTTAGGCGCTCTTATATTGAGTGCATATATCTTAATGAGTATAATACCCTCATTTTGTAATGCTCCTTTCATCATTATATCATGTCTTGTTTATCTTTCTCTATGGCCTTTTTTGTAAAATCTATTTTGTGTGAACTCAGTACTGCTAGTCCTGCTTTCTTATCATGTCCATTTGCATGGAATGTATTTTTCCATCTTCTGACTTTCAATTGACGTGTGTTCATCTTACTAAATTGGGTCTCTTGTATGCTTCATAATGTAGGGTTTTGTTATATTATCCCATCTGACAATATATATCTTTTGATTGAAGCACTAAGTCCATTAACATTTTTGATAATTATTGATAGACTGCTGTTTATTTCCATTTTGAACTTCATTTTCCAGTTGATTTGGTATTTCCTTTTTGTTCATTTCTTTTCCTTTTTGTAGCTTGATAAGTTTTCTTTTATCATCTTGGTTTCTATTTGGCTTTGTGACTTCATTGTAAGCTTTTGACCTATGGTTCCCCTGTTTTGTATGTATATTTACCCATAAATATAACTGTATTTTTTAACTGATAAAATTACAAATTGTAATCCATCTTACAGAGAACAGAAACAAGAAGAAAACACTTTGTATTGTCCTGTTTCACCTTCTGACCCTTAAAAATTTTGATGTCCTGTTTTACAACATCATTTTTATTTTATTGTAAGTCATTGTAGTTATTGCCTTTTTAATTATGACTTTCTCCTTTCTCTACCATCCAGCTTCTTTTTTTCTTAGAGTACATCTTTCAATATGTCTTTCTCTGTTGCTAAATTCTTTTAGTTTTTGCTTGTGTGGAAGTTATTTATCTCTTTTTCTATTGTTAAGGATAGCCTTGCTTGATAAATTACCATAGATTTCAGCTTTCTTTCATTCAGGACTTTGAATATGTCTTACCACAGCCTTCTGCCTTTTGTATTTGTGTAGGAAATGTGTTTACAAATATAAATAATTATATGTATATGTAATAAATACCTATTAATAAATTTAACAAATAAGGAGAAAACCTATAAGTTAAAAAATAGAAAACATGGATGAATGAAAATAAAACTGATCCAAAGAAGTGAAAATATCTCTTATGTTTATGATGTGAAACAATGTGGTTGAAACAACCATACTACTCAAAGGAATCTACATTTAGTGTGATACATGTCAAAATACCCATGAGATTTTTCCATTTAATGGAAGAAATAATTTCAAAATTTGTATTTAAACATAAAGATCATGAGTTGCATTAATAATCTTGAAAAAGTGTATTAAATCTAATGGTGTAAATTTCTCTGATGTTAAACAGTCCTACAAAGCTTTAGTAATTAAAACAACATGATACTGGCTCAAAAACAGATACCAATCAATAGAAGAGAATAGAGCAACCAGATACAATCCCTCACACCTATGATCAATTAACCCATGAAAAAGGAAGCTAGAGTATAAAACGAAGAAAAGACATACTCCTCATTATTTAGTGCTGGGGAGTTTGAACATGTAAAAGATAGATTAGAATACTTCCTCACATTGTACACAATCCATAAAAACAGAATATCTTTCTATTTATTTTGTTTACTTATATTTCATACACCTGTAATTTATAGATGTATGTTTAGATCTTTTATTTCACTTATCAATTGTATTCCTATTTTATTCTTTTTGGTATAAATATACACACAATTGTATTCCTAATTTCTCTTTCTGATAATATGTTGTTACTATATAAAAATGCAACGGATATTTGTATATTGATTTTGTAGTCTGCAAATTTACTAAGTTTGTGCATTATTTGTAACAGTCACTGGAGGAGTCTATGAGTTTTCTATCTATGTTTAATTATATAATCTGTAAAAACTTTACTGCTTTTTTACAAGTTGGATGCATTTTTATTTTTTCTTGTCTAGTTGTTTTGGCTAGGACTTCTAGTAGTGTAATTTAGGACTTGTGAGAATGAGCTACTTTTTCTTATTACTAAACAAGTGGAAAACTTTCCTGTATGTTAACATTGAACTTGATGTTAGTCATGGGTTTTTCATGTATGGCTTTTATTATGTTTAGTTTCATTTTATCTGAAGTGAATTTGTCAAGAATATTTTTTTAAAAAGCTAAGGTAAGTTCTGTGAATAATATTCCTACATATTTGATATTGTTATTTTTGAATTCTCGGTTTCTTAAGGGATGGTATCACATATATTGATTTGCATAAATTAAATATTATTTATTAATCGGGACTAAATCCAACTTAATTATACTTTATAATACTAATATATGCAATGATTTCAGGTTGCTAATGTTTATTTAGATTGGAATATACACATACTGAAGAAAAAATTTACATTGTGATTTGAGTGTATATTTACTCATTTAAAAATTTAATCTCTTATTTTGAATTTGGCTTATGTTTAATTGAATTTATTTCTAAATAAAGAATATAAGTTTTGGTAGATCTGGATTTACTACAGTTTACTGATACAGAAAATAGCTATTATTTACAATTGGTGAACAAAACCGTTGCCTTAAATGCCGTATTTTACTAACAATGCCAAATGTTTTAGGACTGAGAAACATTCTTCCTAAAATGCACTACCTAGTCTTTTCCACCCCAACCAACATATACTGTTATTTCTTTGTTTTTTGATTGTTTATTTCTTTACCCCTTAATTGAGGCACTGATTATTGAACCCAGAATCTTGTCATAAGTGTATTTATTAACATAACTTTGGAACGCTTAACAGAAGCCACAACGGTATGGATTATAAAAATGATAAGAATATTTATTCCTTCTAGGGACTGAAAAACCTCTGAGTGAAAGAATGGCTAAAATAAACTTATGTAATTATGCTATAAGATTTCCTCTTTTGTAATTTTTAAATAGAATATTAAATAACATTTGTTTTATTATAGCACTCAATTGCAATTTAAAACAAAAATTCCCCCTTTGAGATTTCTTAAATTTGATTGATTTTTTTATTCTAAATTTATTTCATAAATATTTAACATTTATTTATAAACATACCAGAAAAACTGATATTTATTCTGCTCATGTTTTGAATATAGAGCTACTTATTGTAAAGTACACAGGTAAATAACTACATTCATTTCCAGATCAAATTATTTTTCACTTTAATTACAAATGATATTGAAAATGGTATACATTTTCTGTACAGATTTTACACAAATTTCACTTTAAATTCAAAACCTTTAAAATTATTTTATATATTTTGTGCAATATTTATACTCTGTTCATCAATCTGGTATAAATTTGTGTACAAAGGGATGGAGATTGGTTTTATTTCATAGACCCCAAAATTAAATTATTTAAAAAGATTTTGTTGGATAATATTTGCAGATCACACTATAAAAATAAGCATCATATATGTTTCATTTTAACTGGCTGAATGAGAAATAAATACTGGCTGAATGTTACACAAGATTCGCTAGGAGACCAGTCGTTTTGTGATGTCACAGCTACCCAGGTTGAGAACCATTGTGAAGGCATAGCAGTTTATCTGTGCAGCCTGCCAAAGCAGCATTTGAATCTGTAGTGATCAAAATCATGCAGATTAGAAAAGTAGTTGTAGAAATAGTTATTTCAGATGACACATGTTTCTTCAGAAATTCAAGATGTGTCTCGTAAAAATGGACCAAATGGTTCAGGAAACTCTGGTAGATATCTATTTTGTAAACAAACATTCTCTGGGGATTTGGACTTGAGGTCTATAATTGAAGAAAATGCTTTTCAGAATTTGTCTGAAGAATCCTTGATAAAAAGGTAATGTAACGCACATTGTGTTTCTGAACCAGATGAAGATAATGATTTTCGTTGTCTCACATTTCCAAGAAAACTCTGGAAAATGGCTGGGAGTGATGAATTTAAATCCATCTGGTTGGATGATAATGGAACTTCCATAGTGATTGATGAAGGTGTCTTTAAGAAGGACCTTTTTAGAAAGAAAGGCCCCTTTCAGAATATTTGAACCTGGAAGAATGAAAAGTAAATTACACAGCTTAAATTTTATGGGTTTAGTAAATTGAGGCAGAATTTTCAAAGATCAGCTTGTCTAGCAGACTTGCTGGCAGAAGAAAAAGAAGTCTCTGTTTTAAGCAAGGTATTCAAAAATTTTAGTTACCACTTGGTAACTAATATATAAAATTTTATTTTGTTCATCAATCTATGGTAATATAAATGTAAATTTAGATTTTGAAAATTGTATAAAAGTACTAAGGCTAAAATCCATTATTTTCTCTAAAAAATGAGGACAGTGCCTTAAGTATTCAAGATTATGAGAAACTTTCCTTGCAACAATGAATCTTAACAGAAATCTAAATAAAGATATTAAATCTGCTTTCGAAAAGTGGCTTTCACCGTTACTGCAAATGCTAACTTCTTATATTTGATGACTATACTATTTAAATATGTATTTTCCAAATACAGAACTTCAAAATATCGTTAGTAATGTTCATAATTTGATGATATTATCTTTGCATAGCAAACGTAATATCTGAGGTTTTATATGTTAGGCTTATTGTAGTCTTTTATTTTGATTTAAAGTATTACTAAAATGTTTTTCCTTTGATTGTAGTTGCAGTTCTATCATAATCCAAATTTTAAATGAGGCTGTCCCCAGCTTTTAGTGAGAATTAAAAGAAGACTTGGGATTAAAAATGCCTGTAGGGTATTTTCATTGGCTGAAGATTTCAACAAGAAACACTTTAAAGCAGTGGGTATTGTGGGTTATCATAATTCTGGTTTTGTGTCTGACACTACTGGAGAAAGTGCATTTTTACCTTCTGCAAATTTAAACATCCCTCTAATAAGAAAGCACTCTGCTAGCCACATATTTGGTGATACAAATACCCCGATCATATATGATATTCCTCCTCCATCATCAATGTCAGTTAGACCACCAGAACAAATTGCAGTGGATCAACGTGCTATTTTAAATCATTTGACCACTGTCCATGGGCACTCTCAAAACAGCTAAACTGAAGCAAATGGCTGTGTTGTGAACTTCATTACAACAACAAATTCTACTTCTCAGTACAGCATCTTGTCTCCCATAAAGAGCAATTATTTTGGACTGAAGTTGGAGCCTTCTATATTTCAAAATGTATATCACAACATATATGCCAATGAAGGTCGTTTTTCTAAACTTCAACCAGGGAGCAACCCACGATTTCCAGTGCCAGTGATAGCTGATACATCAGCTTCCTCTCTTTCACGGCAAACTCATCAGCCATCTTCAGTTTATGAACGTCATCCTAATCACAACTGATCTACCAGAGGACTACCAGATTATGCAGGATAACAAAGATTAAAATTGATGTTGTGAAATGTCCACAAATATCTGCAATTTTCTCATTTGAACAATAAACATAGATGTGTACGTGTATTTTCCTTATTTTTATTTTAAATAGAGTTAAGAGTTAAATGGGAGACTAAGTTACCATTTAAAGAAAATAGGGACATTTGATTGATAAGATCATTTGATCGAACAAAATGGGAGTAAATTTAAATAATTTCTTGTAAGGAAGAAAAGAAAATGGAAGAAATTTTAAAAAGAATAAAACATGGAGAGGAGAAAAGTACTAAGTGGTTTCTGGTTCATCCTGGAAAGTATTAAGTATGTTAAGTTAGGAAAGGTTGGAACAGTAGTTAAATGCAGGAACCGGCCCAGGGATATCATGGTCTCTATTATGCCATCACTGGAATCAGAAAGGTCACATGATGCAGTCTCAGATGGCACATTCAGCATTTGGTAGAATTTAAGAAGTAATTATATCTGTGGTCTTCTTTGTGCTGTTCTCAAATCATTCCAATTGCTTTAATTTCCTATCCTCAAGAGTCTACACTATATTTTTTAGTCAGTACTTTATGTTGCTTTTATGTTCCAGCCAAAGACAAACTTACATCCTCAGGGTGGCACTTAATGCCTTTCCAACTCTAAGCCCACAAACTCAACTTAGTTTAGTCATTTCTTATAAATCTGGCATCTGACTACCTTGGCATATCTTTATGTTTAACTGTATCTGGACACACATCCAGACAAATGCTTGTCAACTATGTTAGCTGCAACCTCACCACTTTTGCTCCAGCTCATTCTTGGACTTTGTGTATCCTCCTTTTACCTACTTAGAGTTTCCCAGTCTCAGCACAGAAATCACCTCCTCCAGATGTTTTCTGTCTAATCCCCTTTTCTTTTCTAACTTGGATACCAGAACAGTAAGCACAGCATATGCCACAGGATGAATTTTAGTATTCAGTGAATGAAAAATACATGTTGACTTTAAGCATAATCTACTTTCCTGAAACAACAAAACTCTCTTGGTTTTGAAACTATTTCGTTATGGTCTTTACTCTTCACCACAAACTAGCTCTTTTCATAGCCCAAGGACTAGTCACACAAGACAGTTAGTGGAGGTAGGTACAGGAGACATAGTATTATTTTCTTCTTTATTCATGCCTCCAGAGGCCTAAAGCATTCCATTCTCATTTGCTTAAGTTTTTGCTGTCTCTTCATTACCCTCCCACCCCAAAATCGCTGATTCTCTTCCCAATACCAATAACTATACTGACTTCTATTTAATTTACTTCTTAGAACCAGAGTTTTGTCCAGAAGAGAGAGTGCCATTGCAAACATTTAATGTAGGTTTATACACCCCACAAATCTTGTGCCCATTGTAACCTTCACACAGAAAGTAACTATGAGGTACTTGCCCCTTGGTTGGGGAGGTTCTATTCAGTAACCAAATTGCATTCTAAAATGTGTGGAATAGAAGGAGTGTGGTAGAATTAAAAATTTGTCCAACTGCAAGAATACCAAATTTCTGCAGTATTAAGAAATATAAAATAGTCATGGAAGTCTTTGATTATTTCCCATTAATTTAAAATAAAGGTGAACCATTTTCAGAATGTGAAATGCCCTCAAATGCTGGAAAAATTGTATGCATGATCAGGGATCCTAAGGCTTCTGCTCACAATCATGCAGCCAGTGTCACCTGATAAGATTGGAATGGCAAAATTGTGTCCTGAGAATATGTCACCAGTTTTGAAGAAAGCCTTTGATAATCTGGAGAATGGGCAAATTGGCCAGGGTAAACTCTAGCAACGTTCCACCAATATGACCTTTACCAAGGGAAGAAAAGAGCCCACTTGCAGATAGAGAACTGTGTCTGAACAGCAGTGGTTGTTCCTACAACAGAAACATCAAGCTTTTAATTTGTCAGCTCAACTCTGATGGTGGCAATGTTGTTGCTTATATTAGCAGTCTGGAGTTCAGATGGGCTGGTTCAGCAGCTTGTTTCCAGCTCTCTTATCAGACAGTGGGTATTACCGTGATCATCTTAACAAGGTTGTATACTGATAAGTCAAAAGCTAGTTTACTTTCAAAATTAAATATCCTAAAGAAGAATACTGTTTGTTTCTCCATGTGTAGTTTTCTACCTGGGAAAATCTAGACTATTGGCAGAAGTACAAAAGTTGTCTGGTGCTTTGAAAACCATACTCTGAGCACTGCCCACTGAATTCTTCCCACTAAATACTACATATATGTGTACCACTGTGAGTGTGTGTGAAGAAGGATTGTTAAGCTGTAACTAAGTTTGTCTAAGTTGAGTCATCAATGAATTACTCCTCTGCATCTTGCAGAATCTCTGTGAATTAAGAATTTCATTGATCCACCAGATTTTCTTCTGATCAGGGAGAGGTAGATTATATATCTCCCAGTACACTAATTGTTACCTTTTCATTGAATCCCGAGGAGATGCGAGGGTCAAGCCACTGAACCCTTGAATTGGAATTAGGGATATACATTCTCCAGCCCCCAGAGCCCAGCACAGTTCTGTGTCTACTTTTAATTTAAGCTTATATCCAATTTTTTTTCTTTTAATTCTCATTGTTGACACAACTTATTTTGGCTTTGAACACACGTTGTCTAATTTATAGAGCCTTAATCACTGACTTATTCCCGTTCACCTAGATATTGTGATAACCTTTCTTTCCTAAGACTACCTGCAATAGAGTGAGAGTAGTCATCATTTTGAAAGCAGTCCTCAGTCCTAATAATGCAGAACCTTTACACTTCTTTGCCCAACACTTGAGCAAGACTGTTGTGGATCTCATGGATTTTCCTCACATCTCCTATTGCAACCGTGAGAAAACATCACATTGTTATCCAAAATCAAGTCTTTGTCAGTATTGCATTCCCATTGCAAAACAGTTAGTAATTGTAGGAGTTCTGAGATTTTATCATGCTGACATTTTTAGCAACCTAACATGTTTTTTAAATACAGATGCTGTCGGGGAGATGAGACCATCAGTCAGAGACAGTGAACTTTATAAATCACAGCAAGAGAAGCCAGTTTTAAATTTGTATCCATTCCCTAATCTCAGATGAATACACAGAGAGAAATTTTGATGCCTACAGAAGCAGTGGTCTTTTAACATGAAGAAAGCATAGGGCATGGTTAAACACTAATTTTATTAATATCTTTATGTATAATTTATTAGAATTACTTATTTATTTGTAACTTTACCTAGAATAAGTATGTCATGACTCAAGTTTACTTGCTGCAAAAACAGTCATGGGAAATGACATGGGAAAAATGACCATTGACTTTACATTTTTCCTTCCGCTTTTATTGAAATATAATTGGCATAAACCATTGTGTAAGTTTAGGTGCACAGGACAGTGATTTGAATTACAAGTGTCATAAAATAAATCTCATAGCAACTTTTGGGAGAATTCATTATCTCATTTAGATAAAATATTAAAGAATTACTATTTGTCTTTTGCTTGTGATGAGAAACTTTACGGTCTACTATCGTAACAACATTCATATAGAACATAAAGCAGTATTAATTGTAATTTTCATGTTACTACGGGGAATCCCTAGAACACGTTTATTTTACGGCTGGAGGTTTGTAACTTTTGAGTGCATTAATCAAATTCTCTTTTCCCAAACCCTGCCTCTGTTAACGACAAATATATTTTTTTCCTATAACTATGTTTTTTTGTTTTTGAAGTGCTCTTTAATCTATTAACTGTGTTAGTTTCTCTTACACAACTAACTGCTCTTTTTAATACATTTCAAATTGATCACCAGAATATATCTATGTATGATATGTTGCTATTTAAAGATATTTCATAGTTATTGACTATTCCCCATACAGTACATTTATTGTACCTGACTCATTAAATTTGCAATTAGAAAATTTTCTCTCTTAATTTTTCTCAACCTTTTCTTTTCTTCACCCCATTACCATCCTTCTTGTGAACAACCTGTTTCTTTGTATATCTATATCTCCTATTCTGTTCTGTTTTGTTCATTTATTTTAAATTCAAAATATGAATAAAGCAATTCTGCATTTGTCATTCACTTTCTGACTTATTTCACTTAGCATTTTACCTTCTTGGTCTACCCATTACCTGCATATTACAAGAAATTATTCTTTTTAGAGCTGAGTAATAACCCATTGTATCTTTTTTTTGTGTGTGTGTATATATATATATATATATATATACAGATCATATATATATATATATACTGGGTGTGTATTTATATTTATAAATATAGATAAATCTCTAGTTAAGATGGGTAGATATATATACTATAAACACGCATCTTCATTATCCATTATTTATTAATGAGAAATTAATTTGCTTCTATATCCTGTCTATTGTGAATTATGCTGCAGTGAATATAGGGTTGAAATTACCTTTTCTAGTTAGTGTTTTTATTTTTTTGGAATAAGTATCCAGATATGGAAATGTTGGATTATATTTCATTTTTAATTTTTAGATAAAGCTCCTTGTTTTTGTCCACAGTGGCAGCACATAATTACATACACTCCAGCAGTGCATCAGGGTTGTTTTTCTTACATCCTTACTAACACTTATGTTTGTTATCTTTTTGATTGTAGTCATTCTGACAGGACTGACATAAAATCTCATTGTGTTTTGGACTTGCATTTTTCTGATGGTTAGTGATGTTGATCGGTTTCACGTGCCTCTTGGTTACCTTTCCCCCACTGTATATTCATTTTTTGTAATGGGCTAAATGACCATAACTGATTTCATTTTCAGGTATTCTTTGTGTTCCATTATTCTGTTTGTTCTGTGCCACTACCATATTCTTTTTATTACTGTAGATTTGCATTATATTTTAAAATCAGGGACAGTGAAACATCCCCATTGTTCTTTTTCAAAGTTGTGTTTTCAGTTTGTTTATTTTCTTTTATTTCTTATTTTTAGTGATTTCAACTCTTTTGTGTTTACATTTATATTTTAAAATTATTTATTGTAAGTGTCTGAAAATGCCCTTGCTTTTTGATAGGCACTGAATTTAATTTGTGTAATTTCTTGGCCAATACTGTCATTTAAAGAATATTTTTTCCTCATATATGAACACAATATATCCTTTATCTGTTTGCATTATTTTCAATTTCTTTTATAAATATTTTATAGTTTTCTGAGTACAGGTCTTTTACCTCTTTGGTTGGATAAATTTCTTGATTTTTTTTTGTTTTGTAATGCAACTGTAAATGAGACAGTTCCCTCACTTTCTCTATATGTTAGCCTGTTGTTAGTGTGTAGAAATGCAAGATTTCTGTATGTTAATTTTACATTCTGAAATTTTACCTAATGCATTGATAAGCCCTAGTAGATTTGTGGCACCATTATTAGGATTTCTTTTAAAGTATGTCATCTGCAAACAGATTCTTTTACTCATTTTCTGAAATAGGTATATTTTATTTACTTTTATTTTGGAGAGCTGTGGCAAGAATTTCCAATACTATACTGAATAAAAGAGGTAAGAGTGATCATTCTTGACTTCTTCCTGCTCTTATTGGAGATGCTTTCAGCTTTTAATCAGTGAGTGCCATGTTAGCTGAGTTCATGTCATATATGACTTTAACTCTGTTGAGGTATATTTCCTCATGCCCACTTTGAGGAGAAATATATTCATAAATAGATACTGAATTTGTCAAAATATTTTATGACTCTATTGATCGACCATATAATTATGATTCTTCAATTTGTTAGTGTGGTGTATCTTACTGATTAGTTTGTGTGTATTGAATCTGTTTTGCATCCCTGGAATAAAATAGACAATCATATTGTATAATCTTCTTAATGTGTTGTTTGATTTGCTAACAATTTAGTGATGATTTTTGCATCTATGCTTAACAGTAATATTTAACCTATAATTTTTTGAGGTATTTTTTCCAGTTTTAGTAGTAGTGTGATACAGAAATGTGGGGTAGGAAGCCTCCCTTCCTCTCGAAAATTTGGAATACTCTGAGAAGTATAGGTGATAGCTCTTCTCTAAATGTTTGGCGGAAATCACCTGTGAAGCTGACTAGGCCTGGAATTTTGTTTCTTGGGAGATTTTGTTTAATTACTTATTCAATTTCATTAGTGATAATCTGTTCATGTTTTCTTTCTCATTCCATTCTGGAGATTAAGTCTTTCTAAGAAATTGTCCATTTCTTCTAGGGATTCCATTTTATTGGCATATAATTTGTTGTATTTGATGCTTTGTATTTCTTTGATATAAGCTGTAACTTAATATTTATTCCTGAGCTTATTAATCTGTACTCTCTTCATTGCTCATTTGTCTCGTTAAATTTTATCAACTTTATTTATCACTCAAATGCAATTATTTAGTTTGATTAAATGTTTCTATTTTAATCTTTATTTTATATCATTATGTTCTGTCCTTTCAGCTGTCTTTCCTTCTACTAACAAGTTTGTTTATTATTTTGTTACAATGTTTGGTTGTAAGAATATGTTATAAGAGAGAGATGTTTCTTATTTGTATAAGTGGGATAATTTTGCTATAAGCATCCCTATTAATACTGCTTTTGATGTACCCCATGGATTTGGTATTTGTTGTCATATTTCTTTATATATTTTTCCTTCGATTTTTTCAGCAAACCATTTGTTGTAAATATTTTATGATTTATCCTCCACACTATAGTATTTTTCTCAGGTTTTTTCTTTTAGTAAATTTCTATTCTCATAAAATCCATAACTTTCTTCACAAAATAAAGAGAAAAATAATAAAACTTATAAAAACATCTGAAAGACCCAAATTTTCTAAAACTATTTTGAAAAATGAAAAAAGCTTTGTGTATTACCATCTCTGATTTTATAACACACTACAAAGCTACAGTAATCAATACATCAATATATGGCACTTAGAGAAACACATAGAGCATTGGAACAAAATAAATAGTTGTTAAATAAACCCACACACATATGGTCAATTAGTCTACAATGAAGGAGGCAAGAGTATACAATTGAGAAAAGGCAGTCTCTTCAAGAAGTAGTTCTGAGAAACTGGACAGTACATGTAAAAGTAAGATGTAAGAGCACTTCCATCCATAGTATAAAAAATGAGATAAAAATGGATTAATTCCCTTAATGTAAAGCCTGAAACTATACAATTCTGACCAAGAACAGGAACAGAACTGAATTTGAGATAAATCATAAGAATGTTTATTTTTGATTTGTCTCCCAATTAAACAAAAAAGGAAAACTAACATTTACAGTTTTACTTTACTAAGGAAAAAAGAGGTACTATATGATACAGGGATTCTACTTCTTGTATAAGTGTGAAGTGCAAAACCTTCTGCAGAGCAAAGGAAACCTTCAACAAGACATATGATAACAGACAGAATAGAAGGAAAAATTTCAGACAATGTGACCAAAAAGATGTTAATATCCATAATATATATATAGCATATTAGATTCAATATTTAAAAAGCAAAGACCCCAACTTAAAACAGTTGAAGCTTCTTCATGGAAATTTTTCAAAAACCGACATGTGGATGATATTCATGCACATAAAAAGTAACATAACGTTGCTATTAATTAGGAAATCATAAATCAAAACCAGAAAGAAATATAATCTCACAGCAACCAAAATGGATATTAACAAAATGTCTACAAATGACAAACATTAATAAGAATGTGGATAAGGGGAGACAAATATTCACTGCTGGTGGAAATATAAATTGATGCATCCACTGTTATAAAAGGGTGGACAGTGCTCAGAAAACTAGAAATAGAAGCATTATATTTTGCAGCAATTCCAGTTCTGGGTATAAATCTGAAAAAAATAGAAAACATTGACTTAAAGGATATATTACACACAATGTTCATCATCATTTATAATATCCAAGGAGAGAAGCACAACTCAACTGCCCATCAATAGATGATTGGCTGAAGTTGATGTGAGATATAGATAACATAATAAATTCTTAGTCATTGTCATATCAAAAAATAAAATTCGGCCATTTGGAAAAATGTGACTGGACCCAGAGAGTGTTGAACATAGGAAAATAATTCATACAGGGAAAAACAACCTATGTTGTCACTTAAATGAGGAAAATAAAGATATAATAGAAATAATCATAAAAAAAACAGAAACAGAATCACATATATATGTGTAGTGTACCAAGTAGTGTTTTCCTGTGGGGACAGGGAAGAAGGATGAAGAAGACAGAAATATGCAAGATACTAGTAATAAATTAGAGAACCAAAAGGGCTATATTTACAACACAGAGAAATATATTAATAATTTAAATGATTTTAAAGAGATTATAAGCATATATGATAGTAAAATGTGCATGTAGGTGGGAAAAACATTGAAGAAAAGAACCCAGAAAAATCAAATATTTTGTAGTACTCTGATATTAAGGGAGGTGATTTGTTCACTTTCTTTAGTGTTCCTATAATGCCCTTAGTAGAATTTAAGCTTTTATTTTAAAAAGTATATACTTTTTAAATTGACAGAAGTTTAAACTATTTTTGTCTCTCCCCTTACATCTACAGTCAGTAAAACTTTCACATCCCAACAAAAATAACTACAACACAAAACAATACTCCAGAACGCATGTGAATGGGTGAAGTTTGGTGGACTAAAACACACAAAAGAGGCTGAATTGAGGGAAGAGCAGATTTGGTGTCTGCTACCAAGGCCACCTGACTAGGATATCTGAGTCCACTAGTTCAGAGAACCCAGTAGAAACAGGGTCTCAGTGGTTCACACAGCTTCGGCCACCAACTGCATCAGTACTTATGGTCAAATATAACTAGGAAGGAGTCACAATGGAGACAGAATTTCCATCTTTCAGACACTCAGACATTCATGACCCTGTAACTACTCCCCATTCACAGTGGTGGACACAAGTTACCTTGCAACACTGGACATTGCAAAGTCACTTGCCTGATTACAAATACCGACCTGTCTTTACACCTTTCTTCAATGTGTACACTGATTATCAAGGGATAACATTTAAAAGGAAGGGTTTGCCGTCCCAGTGACAACAGTGGCATTAACTACCTGAGAAGTCTAAGAAGTGACAATGAAAGCACCTCTTTTATCCAGACAGTAGCGACTGGAAAGTGCCATTTTGAAATACTATCAGAGGTAGCTCAGGTAAGTAAAACCAAAAATTTTGCAATATTGCAAACTACCAGAAAACAGAAGCAAGGACTCCAACTCCCAATCTTTTATTTAGTGTTATCAGAGCAATAATTTATCAAGATCATGACCAATCACAGTAACATTATAGGGCACTCACACACAAAGATACACAGACACAGACACCGCCACTGACACAGACACACACGCACACGCACCTGCACACACACACACACACACACACACACAATGTCAACCCTGCAGCAAACAAACTTAAAGTCATGGTATATTGCCATATAACTAATAGAGAATCCAAATAGGTGTCATAGAGAATCTCAATACATAAAACAAAACTCAGATAGCAGTTTAGTGAGTTTAGGAATAAATTAAATGCTGATAAGCAATACATTACCAAAGAGACTGAAACTATAAAATAACCAAATATTATTGGTGGACCAGGAGAACTTAATAAATGAGATGAAGAATGCAACAGAATGCATTAGAAGTAGACTGTCTTTGTGGAATTGATTAGCAAACTCACAAATGCAAAACTAGAAATGATAGGAGAGGACAGAGATACAAGATATTAACAAGTGAGGAAATTAAATAATAGCCATCAGACTTCCTCAGGAAATTCACATTAGAGTGGAATCCTGGAGGGAGAAGAAATTTAGAAGACAGCTGATGGTGTATTTAAAATGTAATAGATGATAACTTCTTGAACCTGTGTAAGGAACTGATATAAAAGTCCGTGAGCCAACAAGACACCAATAACTTAAAGACGAAGGGATCTCTTTCGAGATACGTCATATGCAAATTGTGAATTCAATGACAGAGTAAAATTTTAAAGGCAGCAACAAAAATTATAATAATTTAAAGAAGAACCCCCATTAGGCTATCGGCAGATAACTGTGCAGAAAACACAGGCCACGGGTAAATAAACTGACATTTTCAAACTACTCAAAAAAGAAATCACTCACCCAATAATACTTAAACGGTTATCACTTGGATATAAAGTGAAAATAAAGAATTTACCAGACAAACATAACCTGAATGAGATGAAAAAATCAAACCGTGTCACCTTATAAGAGGTGTAGAAAAGACATCTTCTAAGAAATATAAAATGGCAAACATATGCTAAACATTGACCAAAATGCTAGGGAGAAACCACGAGAAATTTGTAACTGTTTCTTTGGGAATGTTTTTAAATGCTACTATACTATATTGATTAAAGAGTGAAAAATGTGAAATCAGGGGAAATAAATATAGAAACATCAATCTGTTAAGATGTTCACAAGAGTAAAAGAAATAATTTGAAACAGTAATCATAAAAGGTAAAGAGTAAAAATAAAATAATATTAAAGGAAGATGCTATCAGCAGAAAAAGCACTAAATTATACATGAGATGTTTTCATTTTAATTGAAGTACAGTAGATGTAATATATTGTGTAATTTCAGATGTACAGCATAGTTATACTCACCACTTTGTAGATTATATTTCATTATGAATTATTACACTAATTGCAACATACAATTATTTTAAGCTATTGTGTATAATTTCCTGATCTATAAAGTTTATCCTTGTTGCTTCTCTCCTTTATGTATGCTACATTTTATCTCTCAATGCCCTACCAATAAATTTTCTTTCCCTTCCTTTTTGGTAAACATAAATATTTTCCCATATCTTTGAGTCTGCTAAAGTCTTGTCTATCTAATCTCTTTACCCCTCCATTATGTCTCTATCTACCTATCTATCTCTCTATCTATCTATCCATCTATCTATCCATCTATCATGGATGTATGTATCTATCCTTCTATCTATCTACTTATCTGTCATCTATCAGTAGATAGCTATAGATAGATGTACACAGATATTTGTTAGTCTTTATATTCCACATATAAATTATATTATATACTTTTGTCTTTGTCTAAATCACTTCACTAAGCATAATATTTACTAAGTCCATTCATGATGCTGAAATTGCAATGTGTTATACTTTTTCATGGCTGAGTAATATTCAATTTCATATTTATAGAAACATCATTTCTTTTTAAGTCCATAGTCTTCTGTGGATTCTTGGATTGCTTCCCTGTGTTACATATTATAAACAGTGCTGTTGTGAACTTATGTCCTTCTCAATTTAGGGCGTTTTCCCCAGATTTTTCCTTGGAGAGTTATTACTGGTTCAAGTGGTAGTTAACTTTTTATTTTTAAACAAATCTGAATACTGTTTTCCATAGAAATTGCACCAATTTACATTCCTACCAAGAGTATACAAGAGATTTCTTACCTCCACATCATCTCCAACACTTTCTATTTAAAGACTTTTTGATAATAGCCTTTTGAGCAGTGTGAAGTGATACCTCATTGTGGTTTTGATTTGAAATTACCTAATTAGTAATGTTGAGCAACTTTATCATTTCCCTCTTGCTCATCTGTATGTTTTCTTTGGAAAAATATTAACTCAGGTACTCTGTTCTTGTTTTTGATTGGGTTTTTGTTTTTCACATTGAGTTGCTTAACCTAAATCCATTTTACATCTATTAACATACATTTACTAACCCCTGGTCACTTGCATTGTTTGCCAATATGTTCTCCAATTACACAGGCAGTGTTTTCTTTTCATTGATAGTGTCCTTTGCTGTGCAGAAATTTTCAAGTTTGTTTAGGTCCCACTTGCTTATGTTTGCTTTTATTTCTTTTGCCTTAAGAGACTGATATAAGAAAATATTACTATGATATATACTCAATATTGTATCACCTATATTCCCCTCTTGCAGTTTTATAGTATCAGGTCTTTCATTTAGGCCCTTAATACACTTGGTGTTTATTTTTGTATATGATGTCAGGGAATGCTCTCATTTCACTGTTTTACATGTAGATGTCCAACTTTCCCAACACCATCCATTGACGAGACTGTCTTTTCTCCATTGTGTACTCTTGCCTATTTTATCATAGATTCATTGCTCATAGGTGTGTGGAATAATTTCTAGGCTGTCTATCTGGTTTTCTTGATTATATCTCTGTGCCAATGCCATGCTGTTTTTATTACTGTAGGTATCTAGTATCGTAAGGTATCTGGGAGTGTTATACCTCCAGATTTGTTTTTTCTCAAGATCAGATTGGCAAATTTTAATGGTTTCATGTAAAACTTAGATTTATTTATTTTCTGGTTCTGTGGAAAATACTACAGCTTTGTAACATGAATTGCATTAAATCTGTAGGTTTCTCTGTGTAGTATGGCCATGTTAACAATGTTAACTCTTTCAATCCAAGAGCCCAACACATCTTTCCATTTCTTTAAATCATTTTTAATTTCTTTGTCAATGTTTTATAATTTTCATTGTGTAGATCTACCACATATGCGGTTACATTTATTCCAAGATTTTCAGGGAATGGTGTTTTAAATATTTTTGCTTTCAACGTCCATTTTATGGTATGTCATGATTAATGTGTTGAAATGCAAGAGACTTCTTTACATAAAATTTGTACCCTGCTCCCTTGAGAAAATTATTTATAGTTCATAATAGTCAATGTGGAGCCCTTAGGAGTCTCTGTATAGATATTTATGCCAGCAGTACTGGTGACAGTTTTGGGTCTTTCTTTCCATTTTGTGTTTCTTTTACATCTTTTTTTTTCCTTTTCCTTTCTTGTATTACTATTGAAGAGAAGTGGTGAGAGTAGGAATCCATGATTTTTTCCCGAATTTAATAAGAAGGCTTTTAGCCTATCTGCTGAGTATTATAAATTGTTATAAATGGCCTTTTGTATGTTGAGAGAGTATTATAATTTGTTATAAAAGGCTTTTAGTATGTTGAGAGATGTTCCCATCAGAACTTTCAAGAGAGTTCTGATGTTGAATGTATGTTGAATTTTCTCAAATGCTTTTTCTCTGTTTATTGAAATGGTCTTGTGAATTTTGTCCTTCCTTTATTAGACATGTGTCATGGAGATTGGCTTTTGTATGTTGAACCTTTCTAGTGACTCTGGAAGGAATCCAACAGATCATCATTTATAATACTTTGTATGTATTGCTGAATTAATTTGTCAATGTTTTTCGAGGATATTTCAAAGTATATTCAGCAAGGATATTGGATTTTCATTTTCTTTTTTTTTTTTTTGGTATTGTCTTTGACTGGTTTTGTTATGGGTAATGGTGGCCTCATAGAATAACGTTGGGAATATTCCCTCTTCCTTCATTTTTTAAAATAGTTGGGGGAAAGAGGTTTTAGGGAATGCATCCAGGCATTTTGTTCAAGGGGAGCTTTAAAATTATAGAATTTATTTAACTTATACTGATTGCTCTTTTCTAGTTCTCCATATTCTCTTTATTCAGTGTTGGCAGAATGTATGTTTCTAGAAATTTGTCCATTTTTTAGGTTGTCCAATTGTTTTTCATGTAACAGCTCATAGTGCTTTCATAATCTTTTTGTATTTCTGAAATATCAGATGTTATTTCTACTGTTCCATTTATTATTTTGTTTGGGTCCACTCTCTGTATTTTTTCATAAGCCTGTCTAAATGCTTATCAATTTGTTAATATTTTTAAGAAAAATTAAAGCTGTTGATTTTACATATGTAATTTATTTTTCAACTTTTATTTTATTTATTTTCAACCTAATCATTAAAAATTTCTCATTCTACTGCCTTTGGGTTTTGTTTGTTCTTTTTTCTTGTTATTTTGGGTGGTATGCTGCGTCCTTTGTATGAGGTTTTTCTTGTTCCTTGTGGAAGGCTTGATTTGTTCTCAACTTCCCACACAGCTTTGTCTTTGCTGCATCCCATACGTTTTATGAAGCTGTGATTTCATCGTAATTTGTCTCCAGGTATGATTTTATTACATCTTTGATTTCATCATTGACCTTGTTTTATTTTATTTTTTAAAGTATGTGGTTTGACTTCATATTTGTGCTTTTCCTATCCTTCTTTCTAGAGTTGATGCATAGTTTCATAATTTTGTTTATCGGAAACTACTTGCTGTAATCTATATTCGCTTAAGTTTCCTGAGTCTCATTTCATGACATAATATGTGGTGAATTCCTCAGATAATATCCTGTTCACACTGGAAAAGCTTATGTGTTCTAATTTTCTGATGCAGTGTCCAAAAGCTCAGTTAGGTTCAAATGATCTAATATGCTATTAAGACCTCTGTTTCCTTACAGATATTCTTTCTGGATGATCTAGCCATCAGTATACTGAGGTGTTAAACTCACCTACTATTATTGTTTTATTATGAATTAATTCCTTCATGTCTACTAAAATTTCTTTTTATACTTAGGATCTATGGTGTTGGGTCCATATATAATTTAATGAGTGTAATACCCTATTTTTGTATTGATCTCTTTTTCTTTATATAATCTCATGTTTCTTTCATTTTGGCCTTATTTTAAAATGTATTTCCTATGAGTTGAGCATTGCAATCTGCACTTTCTTGTCATTTCCAGGGAATATCGTTTCCATTTATTTCCAGACTATGTTTATCTTCCACCATAAAGAGAAACTTTGGGGTGGAGGAAATCATGTTGGAGTAGAAGGATGCTCGTAGCTCACCATTCCCACAATTGCACAAAGGGTCACATCCACAGACCCACTCAGCTAATCAGAAAACCTTCAGAACACTGACAGAGCATTGTCCTCTTCAATAGATAAAGATGTGAAATATCTGGTAGGAGAAAAGGAAGAAAGAAAGAAGAAAAGGCAAAATAGAGTGGGACAGGTCCCATGGGGTGGGAGCAGCAAAGAAGGATGGGTGCTCATTCAGTGTGTCTCCCCTCTCCAACTAAGAGGTCGGCAGGAAGGAGGGGGAGCCTCCAAGGCTTGGACCTGTACAAATTATAAGTTGACTTACAGATCTTTGTTAAACAGGCACAGAATATCCCTGTGACACCCAGGTGAAGATGCAGCCCAGATGCAGGGTACAGGGCCATGCTTCCCTAGCTGGGTGGTAGATGCAGATGGCTTCACTGTGGCAGCCTGGGGGAATGGAGTGGGCTTTGTGCCATGGCTGTGAGTGAACAGGGCAGAACAACACAGGCCCTCCATAAAACAACAGGGCAGATGTGCCCTGTGGGGGAAATGTTGAATTTCACATCTCTGAAAATCCACAAAAGTTTCTAGGTGAAGAGAGCTGGGGCTCAGACACAGCCACCACACCTTCAGGTGCTTTACACCCAAGTGGCAGTGGGGGCAAAACCTGCATCTACACCTAAGGACTTAGCAGATTCAAGGGCCAGATGGAGACTTGTCTACAGCATGATGCAGATAGGATACTACTGCCCTTGTTCCTCAGAGAATTTGTCCACCAAGACAAACAAGGAGCTGGATTTTGGCCCAGACCAGGGACAGGGCTGTTCCTCAGTCTTCCCTGAGTCCACTTCCGGTGTGCCAACCCAAGGCAGAGCGTACAGTGGCACAGAGCATAGAGTGATTGGCACACTGATGGGGTGGATTCCCCCCCACATTTTGGGCTGGAATACAGCCCCTGACCATGTTGGTGGGAGAGGGCATGATGCCCAATCCTGCCTGGTTAGTCTGCAACATCTAACTGCAGCACCAGGCAGGGCAGTGACAAGTCAGCCCAGAGTAAATAGAGCTGCACCTGAACCAGTGTTGGATGTAGGAGCGATCAGCTTGCTGACATGCCCTGGGAGCAGCACAGATGAGGGCTCCAATGGAGGGCCTCTGGAAACAGGAAGATGAGCTTCCAAAACCAGATGAATACAGAAACACTTCACATTAAAATACAGAGTTAACAGGAGGACACTGACCACTCCTTTGTTTTAATCAGTTTTTACCTGTTCCATTTTCTATTACACACTTAATTTTTCCTTCTTAGGCAATTATACATACCCCCATTTTAATGCCTTTTAAATTTTTTAAAATATTTTTATTATTATTAACTGTCAAAACGCTGCTTCAAATTGCCTTTCTAATTTTCATTATAAAATGTCTTGAAACCTTTATTTATCACTTCTGTAAAATTCTTTATCTCTCTCTTTCTTTTTTCTCTTTTACAAGTTGCATTACTTAATAGGCATTAGGTTGATAAACTCAATTAGGACGACAGTAGATAACTGAAACACTATAAACCTCAGTGCCAGAGATGTAGGAGCAAGATGAAGAAGCAGAGAAACCATTCCCAATTAAAAGAATGAGAGGAATCCCCTGAAAGAATGATCAGTGAAATAGACATCAATATCATACTAGATCAAGATTTCAAAAAAGGAGTGATCAAATTACTGAAGGAAATAAAAGAGATAGTGTTTAGAGATATAAAATATGTCAAAAATGAAATGGAAGCTATAAAGAAGAGACAAGAAGTATACGTAAACACGTTGAATGAGATCAGGAATGATCTAAAGGTGTAGCAAAGCTCACTAGATAACACAGAAGTACGAATAAGTGACTTAGAAGACAGGAAAATAGAAACATCCAATCAGAAGTGCTACAGGAGAAACAATGAGAAACAAATGAAAAAAACAAAAGGGATCTATGGGATAATAGAAAAAATGCCAATCTTGGCATGATAGAAGTCCCAGAATGGGAAGAAAAATCAAAGTGGATTGCAAAGGTTTTTGTAGAAATTATGACTGAGAACTTCCCAAACTTAAAGAAGGAATCAGATATCCAACTACAGGAAGCTCAAAGTGTCCCAAACAGGAAGAACCCAAATACACCCACACCAGGACATATAATTAAGTTGGCCAGAGTCAAGGATAAAGGAATTATCCTAAAGGCAGCATGAGAATAGCAAAGAGTGAGTTACAAGGGAATCCCCATAAGGCTTCCAGCTGATTTCACTACGCAAATACTACAAGCCAGAAGGGAGTGGCAAGATATATTCAAGTCCTGAATGAAAGAAATGATATTCCGTAGTATACATTGATCAGCAAGGCTATCATTTATGGTAGAAGGAGACAAAAAGAATTTCACAGACAAGAAACATCTATCTACAAGTGTTTAGAAACACTAGACCCATGCTAAAAGAAATACTGAAAGGTCCCCTCTAAAAAGAAAAGAAGCATGATGCTACAGAAATGTGAAACTCACAGCTGGAAAGGTGATAGCTCATGAAGTATAAATAAACATAAAATTTTAAAAAAATATATACAAATCATTGACAGTGGAGAGGGAGGCAGGAAAACAGAGAATTTTGTTTTTTGGTCTTTGCTTTTAAAATATTTTGTTCTCAGTAGAATGGGTTTGAGATCATGTTACTATCCATTTAATAAAGGCAGTTATATTAATGGTCTAGGGACTTATAAAAAACGGTAACAAGAAGATAAAAACTTATCAGGGAGTCACAAAAACTAAATAAAATTCAAGATAATACAAAGGAAAATGACCAAACCATAAAAGGAAGATGAAAGGAACAAAGAGGAAATAACAAATCAACTGCAAAGAGAAGGTCAAAATTGCAATAAACACTGAACTATCATCAATTATTGTAAATGTTAATGGACTAAATTCTCCACTCAAATGTCATAGAGTGGCAGGCTGGATAATAAAGCAAGAACCTTCAATATGCTGCATACAAGAGACCCACTTCAGAGAGAAGGACACATATAGATTGATAGTGAATGGATGGAAAAGGGTATTCCATACAAATGGAAAAACCAAAAAAGCCAGTGTTGCAGTATTGATTTCAGACAAAATATTCTTTAAAACAAAGGCCATAAAGAAAGATAAAGAAGGACATTTTATAATGATTGAAGGAGTGATACAATATGAGGACAGCACACTCATTAACACATATGTAACAAATACAGGAGCATATAAGTATATAAAATAATTGCTAACAGATATAAATGGAGATTCATATTTGGAGATTTCAACACTGCATTAACATCACTGGACAGATCATCGAGACAGAAAATAAATTAGGCAACAGAGAAGTTAAATAATACAATAGAAATTTTACACTTGGTGGATATATTGAAAGCATTGCACCCACCGAAAATAGGATATAAATTCTTTTCAAGTGCATGTGGAACATTTTCCAGGATTCATGATATACTTGGGCACAAAAGAAACCTCAGCAATTTTAAGAAGATAGAAATTACCTCAAGCATCTTTACTGACCACAATGCCATTAAGCTAGAAATCAACAACAGAGAAACAAAGGAGAATAAAAGGAAAACATGGAGATTAAACAATATGTTTATAAAAAACCAATGGGTCAATGAAGAAATCAAAGCTGCAATAAAAAATTACCTTGAGACAAAAGAAAATGAGGGCAAAACCAAACAAAATTTATGGGACACAGCAAAAGAAGTGCTCAGAGGGGAGTTTATAGTGATACAGGCCTACCTCAATAAAGAAGAACAATCACCAATAAACAATTTAACCCACCAGCAGAATGAATTAGAAAAAGAAGAACAAAAAACCCCAAAAGGCAGTGTAAGGAAGGAAATCATAAATATTGGGGAGGAAATAAATAAAATAGAGTTTAAAAAGACCATAGAAAAAAATTCAACCAATCTAAAGGCTGGTTTTTCAAAAAAGTTTGTAAAATCGAAAAAACTCTGGCAAAACTCAAAAAGAAGAAAAGAGAGTGAGCACATATAAGCAAAATAAGAAAGGAGAATGTAGAAATTACAACAAATAAAATAAAAATAAAAATATTATATGAGAATATTATGAAGAGTATATGGAACCAAACTGTATAACCTAGAAGAGATGTAGAAGTTTCTGAAAACATACTGTCCACCAAGACTGAATCAAGAAGAAACTGACCCCTTGAACAAGCAGAGCACTAGACAGGAAATCAAAATAGCAATATAAAACCTCCCTACAAATAACAGTCCAGGACCGGATGGCTTCTCTGGTAAATTCTACAAAACATAAAAAGAAGATCTCATACCAGTCCTCAAATTCTGCCAGAAGATTAAAAAGTGAGGAATACTCCCAAACACATTCTATGAAGCCAAAATCACCCTGATACAACAACCAGGCAAAGACACTACCGAAAAAGAGGATTATAGGCCAATATCACTGATGAACACAGACGACAAATTCCTCACCCAAAGAGAAGCAAATAGAATTCAACAACACAGAAAAATGATTATACACCATGACTAATTAGGGATCATGCCAGCAACACAGGGATGTTTCAACATATGCAAATCTATCAATGTAATACAGCATATCAACAAGAGAAAGGACCAAAACCACAAGATCATCTTAACAGATGCAGGAAAATCATTTGATAAAACTCAAAACCCACGTATGATAAAAACTCTCACCAAAGTGGGAATAGAGGGAACATATCTCAGCATCATGAAAGTTATAGATAACAAACCTACAGCAAGCAGAGTACTCAACAATGAGAAAGTGAAAATCCTCCTACTAAAATCTGGGACAATAAAAGGAAACACACTATCATGACTCCTACTCAAGATAGCCTTGGAATTTCAAGACACAGCCATCAAAGAAGAAGATAAGTAAAAGGGATGCAAATTGGAAAGGAAGAGATAATGTCTTACTATATGCAGATAATATGTTACTATATATAGAAAACCCTACAAGATCCAGACAAAATTTACTACAGCTGATCAAAGAATTCAGCCAGGTAGCAGGTTACAAGATTAAGGTCCAAATATCAGTGGCATTTATTTACGCTAATGATTCAGATAATACTATAGAGCTACAGTCAACATGACAGCGCTGTATTGGGAGAAAAACATACATATAGGCCAATGGAACAGAATAGGGTGTCCAGAAATGAACCCACAAAATTTTGGGAAACAAATCTTTGACAAAGGAGGAAAGAAATTTCAATGGAATAGAGACAGTCCCTTCAGCAACTGGTGTTGGGAAAACTGGACAGCAACATGTAAATCAATGAAGCTAGAACACTCCCAATAAAGCTAGAACACCATACACAAAAACAAACTCAGAATGGACCAAAGACTTAAACATAAGACAAGATACAATAAACCGCCTAGAGGAAAATATAGGCAAAACGTTATCTGACGTATGTCTCGAAAATTTTCCCGTAGAATAAATAAAAGCAAGAATAAACAAATGAGAACTAATGAAACTTACAAGCTTCTGCACAGTAAAGAAACCGGAAGTAAAACAAAAAGGCAACCTACGGAATGGGAAAAAATTTGCAAATGAAGCCGAGAAAGGCTTGATCTCAAGAGTATATAAGCAGCTCATCCACTGAATAAGAAAAAATAAACAACCCAATCCAAAATTGGGTAGAAGACCTAAACAAGCAATTCTCCAACGAAGACATCCATATTATCAAAAGGCACATCAGAAAATGCTCAATATCACTGATTATTAGAGAAATGCAAATCAAAACTGCAGTGAGGTATCACCTCACACCAGTCAGAATGCCCATCATTAAAAAATCCACAACTGACAAATACTGGGAAGGCTGTGGAGAAAAGGGAACCGTTCTTCACTGCTGGTGGCAATGCAGTTTGGTGCAGCCACTGTGGAAAGCAGGATGGAGATTCCTCAAAAACCTAGCAATAGACTTAACCTATGACCTAGGAATCACACTCCTGGGCATAAATCCACAAGGAACCCTAATTCAGGATCACACATACACACCAATTTTCATAGCTAGCACTATTTACAATGATCAAGACATGGAAACAGCCTAAATGTCCATCGACAGTTGACTGCATTAAGAAGAGGTGGTATATTTATTCAATGGAATAATAGTCAGTCTTATAAACCGACAACATAATGCCATTTTCAGCAACATTGATGGTCCTGGAGAAAATCAGTCTAAGTGAAGTAAGCCAGTAAGAGAAAGGAAAATACCATATGAGATGGCTCATGTGTGGAATCTAAAAACAAAAGAAACCAAACAAAAAATGCATAAATACAAAACAGAAATAGACTCGCAGGCAGAGAATACAAATTTTTCGTAGCCAAGGGGGTAGGGGGTGGTAAGAGATAGGCTGGGAGGTCAAAATTGTAGAATAGATAAACAGGATTGTACTGTATGGCACAGTGAAATATATAAAAGATCTTGCTGCAGCTCACAGGGGAAAAAATCTGACAACAAATATATATATGTTCATGGTAACTAAAAAATTGTGCTCTACACTGGAATTTGAGACAACTTTGTAAAATGATTAAAAACCAATTAAAACAAGTTAAAAAAAGAAAAAAAACATGATCCTAAATATTACAGGTGTAAATATAAATTAGAGAGAAAAAACAACTCTGCAAAAGAGTAGTAAAACCAAAGATTATGTTCTTTTTTTTTTCCCCTTTTATGGTAAGCATAATCAAAAAACCTCTAGCCAGGTGCATCATGAAGAAAAGAGAGATGCTCCAAAGAAATAAAGTCACAAATAAAAGTGGAGAATTTACAATTGCTCCCTCAGATATACAAAAAACGGATCATTTTGTCAACTTTTATATGCCAATTAACTGGACAAATTAGAAGAAATAGACTAATGTCTAGAAAGAGACAGAGATAAGGAGAAACAAATAATTTGAACAAACTGATAACTAGTAGAAAGATAGAATATGCATTTAAAAAAATCTTTAAATTGAAGTGCAGATATAAACAACTCCCGTGGAGAACTGCACAAAAATACAAAGCAGAACTAATAATCTTCCAACTATTCAAAAATAGTGAAGATGCGGGAAACTCCCAAGTTGATCCTATGAAGATTTCATCAACCTGATAGCAAAGCCAACAAAAAAAGTATGGGCAAAGAGAAATTCAAGCCAATATATTTGATTGATTTAGATGCAAAAGTTTTACAAAATATTATTACCAAACTTAATCCAGCAATAACAAATATGAATCATACACCATGATCAACTTTAATTCATTGCAGTGTCATAAGAGAGGTTGAACATACATGAAATCAATCAGTTTGATACAGCACTTTAACAAAAGAAAAAGGAAAAACGCCGTGGTCATCCCAATAAATCCTTAAAAAGCAATTCACAAAATTCAACATTTATTCTTTTAAACAGCAACAACAGCAACAACAACAACAATAACAACAACAACAAGAGCAGCAACAACAACAGAAACCTCTTACCAAAGTAGGATTCAGGAAATATACCTCAACATAAATAAAGTCATTAATTACAGAACCACAGAAAACATAAAATGCAAAAGCGCAAAACTGAAAGCCAAATAAAGGAATAAGAAAAGGATGCCCACTCTCACCATTTCTATTAAACACAGTATGGGAAGTCCTAGTAACAGCATTCGGACAAGAAAAAAAGTTATTCAAGTTGGATTGAATGAAGTAAAACTGTTATTATTTTAGATGACCTGATAATCTATACAGAGAACACTAAAGATTCTGCACACCAAAACTAAAACTAATAAAGACATATAGCAGAGTAGCATGATTCATGATTAATATACAAAAACTGTCATATTACTTTACACTAACAATGAAATATTCCATAATTTTAAAAAATCCATATGAAATCAGATCAAAAATGAAAAACCTATGAATAAACCAAGATAATAAAGTCTATAGGAAACTGATAAAGAAATTTGAAGATGATGCAAATAAATGAAAAGAAATCTCAATGTCTTTGTTTAGAGGAATTAATATTGTTAAAATATACATACAACAAAAGATGTCTACATATATAAAGTGATTCAGATCGAAATAAATGATATTTTCCAAAGAACTAAAAACAGTCCTAAGATTTGTATGGAACGGCTAAAGAACCAGAACTGAAAAAGGAACAATAAGGGAAAAGAACAAAGTTGAAGGCATAACCCACAACCCTCCCAGATCTCAGAATATATTACAAAAATACATTAATCAAAACAGCACAATACTGGAAAACAAACAAACATCTATATCACTGGAATAGAACACAGAGGCAGAAATAAAACATCACACGTATGGTCAACTAAACTATGACAAAGAAAACAAAAATATACAATGCATAAAAGGCAGTATTCAGCAAGTAATGATGAGAAAGCTAAACAGCTACATGTAAATCAATGAAATTAGAACACTCCCTCACACAGTATAAAAATAAACTCAAAATGTTTTAAATAGATCAATCTAATACATAACACAATAAAAGTCCTGGAAACTAACATAGGCAAAACAAGATAAAAATTATAGTGAAATATTCTTATGTCACACTCCCAAATTAAAAACATTAAAAGCAAAATAAACAAATAGGTCCTAATTAAATTTAAAAGCTTCTACACAGGAAAATAAACAATATGAAAAGATGAACTTCCAAATGAGAGAAACCATTAGGAAAACAATGCAATCAACAAGAGGCTAAATTATAAAATACACAAATCGTTCCTACAGCTCCATTTCAAAAATCTACAAACAACTCAGTCAGAAAATCAGTGGAAGACAATTCTCTAAAAAAGACACACAGATGACAAACAGGAACATAAAAACATGCTCACATAGCTAATCATTATACAAATGCAAGACAAAATTAAAATAATGTTTTACCTCAAACTACTGAGAAGGGCTGTCATCCAAATGTCTACAAATAATAAAGACTGGGGAGGTTGTGGGGAAAAAGGGACTCTCCAATGCTGTTGATGGGAATGAAAATAGGTGCAACCACTTTGGAAACAGTATGAAAGTTCCTTTAAAAATAAAAATAGACCTATCTTATGATACTGCAATCCCACTCCTGGTCATATAAAACATAAAACTGGAAAAAAAAAAGCCATCCTAGTGTAAAATATAAGAAGTACACACTGACATTGGACTTAACTTGATTCTACATATGTCTCCTCTTGCAAGGGAAGCAGAAGGAAAATTAACGAAATATGATTGCATCACTCTAAACAGATTTACACTAAAGAAGAAATGATCAATAAAATGAAAAGTCAACCAACACATTGGAAGAATATCTTTGTAAGTGATATTTTCCAATCAAGTTTTAATATCGAAATATATGTCAAAATCTTACCCCACAACAACAACAAAAAAGACCAAAAAATCTAATTAAAACGTTGTCCGTAGGAACTGAATAGAGAGATCTGAATCAATTTTCTGTAGAAAACATACATTTGGCTAAATGACACATGAAAATATGTTCAGAGTTATAAATTATTAGGAAAGTCATAAACCAAAAATGAGACAAGGCCTCACACTTGTCAGAAGGCTCGTATCAAAAAAAATTGATGTTGGTGAGATTGTGGAGAAAAAGGAACACCGTGGACACTGTTGATAGGAATGCAAAGTATTGATTCAATTGCATATATACATAAAATTTTCTACATCTATTTTTCTGTCAAGGGATGTTGTGTTTGAGGGCCCCTGTCTGAAGGTTCTAGAGAATAAGCCCATGTGCTGAACTGATAAAAAATCTGTGAGGAATGTCACATATCCAGGCTGGATAAGGAATGGCCTACAAAATGTATCCAATATGAATGTCTGGATAGCCTATGCTGGGTAAGATCCTCAGAGGAGGGCAACCTAAGACAGGCACAGCCAGCTGATAAAGAGATGGCCTACTTAATGAAGTTCCGGGATGATCTTTAAAACAATACTTGATCATTTAGCCTCCTGTGCTTACTGCAAGAGCATGGGGAAATAAATAGCATAAGAATATTAACATTGTTATAACTTAGATGATATGTGAGGCATTGTGCATGACCTATATAAATCCTTTTTCTAAGAATCAATAAACAAAACTGCTTACTTCTCTCCACAGAGTATTTGTGTGTATATGATATCATGCCACTGACAGGGTTAACCTAATTTGTTGGGAGTATCATAAAAGGATGTTGCATTATATACAATGCTCTTTCTGCACCTATTGAGATGATTATTTGAGATTTATTTCTCATTCTATTAGTGTGGCATGTCATCTTTATTAATTTCAATATTTTGAAGTATTCTTAAACCCAGGGATAAATACCTTTACTCATGTATGTGTATGATACATTAAATGTGTTGTTGAATTCATTTTGCTTGTGTTTTGTTGAGAATTTTGGCACATATGTTCATCAGGGTTAATATTCTATATTTTGAATATAATGTCCTTTCTAGCCTTGTTATGCAAATAAAGCTGGAATCATAAAACAAGTTTGGAATCTTTCACACCCTTCAAATTCTTGGAAGATTTGTGGAAGAATTGGTGAAAAATTGTCTTCAAATGTATGACAGAATTCACCAGAAAAATTCATCTTGTAAATTTTTTCTGATTTGGGAAATTTGGAGTACTGATTTTCTCATACACACTTTTGCTCTATTTAACTTTCTAATTTCCTCTTGATTCAGTTTTGGAAGACATATGTTTCTGGCAATTTGTCTTTTGCTCTAGGTCATTCAAATCGTAAGCTAGTGATAATTTCTTATGATGCTATGCATCTCTGCAACATCACTGGAAATAACTTCTCTTTTATATCTAATATTATTTGAGTCTTTGTTTTGTTAGCCAACCTAAAATTTTGTCCACTTTATGTTTAAAAGAAACAACCTTAGGCATATTTTTTTCCCCTTTTCAATTGTTTCTTTATTTCCCTTACTCTCATTTATTCAATTTCTTCTTTATTCCTTCTGTTTTCTCCTGGGTTCTTGATGGGTAAAGTTAAGTAGTGTGAATCTTTGTATTTCTTTTATCATTAAATATATTTATTTATTTATTTATTTATTTATTTATTTTTATTTACATATTTATTCATTTATTTATCATTAAAGTACTGCCGTTTAGAATGTGTCAATCTGTGGTGTAGAGCACGGTGTCCCTGAAGATGCATATATTTGTGTGCCTATTAAATATTACTTCACGGTATTTAACTTACTGCCTTGTGTCATAGAAAAGAAATTTTGAAAACATCTATTTTTATATATAATGGATGACACTTATAAATGAACAGTTTCCAAATATATCCTCTACCAGACTCTTTCCGCAGTAACCATAAAATTGTTTAGTAAATCTGTGAGTGTGTCTCAGTTTTGTAGATGAAATCATAGTTTCTTCATCCAAATTTTTTTTTAAGGGTCCACATATGTCATGTCATGTATTATTTTTCTTTCTCTTTCTGGATTACTTCAATTAGAATGACACTTTTTGGGGAGATCTATATTGCTGAAAATGTCATTGCTTTGTCATTTTTTGTTGCAGAATATTATTCCATTGTGTAAATACGGCATGACTTCTGAATACTGTCATCAGTTATTGGACAATTAGGTTGCTTCCATGTCGTGGGTTTTGTATATAGCACTGCTAAGAACTTTGTGTTGCAGGTGCCTTTTTGAAATAGGGTTCCTTTTGATATATACCCAGAAGTGGGATTGCTGGATCATATGTTAACTCTATTTTTATTCTTTAGAGTAATCCCCATCCTGGTTTCCACAACCACTGCACCAAACTACGTTACTACCAACAGTGTAGGAGGGTTCCATTTCTCCAAAGCTTTCCCAGAAATTATTGTTTGTGAAATTTTGAATGATGGCCATTGTGACTACTGTGAGTGACACTTCATTATAGTTTGATTTGCCCTTCTCTGATAATGATAGTGAGCAATTTTTTTTCATATATCTATGTGGCATTTGTATTTCTCTATCGGGGAATTGCTTCTTTAGGGATTTTGCCCATTTTCAGATGGGGTTTCTTGTTTTTTTTATTATTATTAGGTTGTATGAAGCCTTTATATTTTGGAAATTAAGACTTTGTCAGTTGCATCAGTTCTAAATATTTTCTTGAAACCTGTAGATTTTCATTTTGCTTTGTTTATGGTTCCCTTTGCTGTGCAAAAGCTTATAAGTTTAATTAGGTCCCATTTATTAATTTTGCTCTTACATCCCTTCCCTGGGTAGTCTATTCTAGGAGATCATTGCTGAGATTTATCTCAGAGTGTTTTGCCTATGTTTTCTTCTAGGACATTTACTGTGTCTTGCCTTACATGTAAGTCTTCAAGCCATTTTGAGTTTATCCTTGTGTATGGAGTGAAGGAGTGTTCTAACTCCATTGCTCTGATGCTGCTATCCAGTTTTCCCAACACCGTCTGGTGAAGAGATGGTCTTTTCTCTGCCATATTCTTGGTTACTCTGTCAAACATTAAATGAACATAGGCCTGTAGATTTATTCCTAGGCCCTCTATTTTGTTCCATTGGTCCATATGCCTTTTTCTGTACCAATATCATGTAATTTTGATTATTTTAGCTCTGCAATAGTGTATGTAGACCTGATGGGTTATTATTCTAGCCTGTTTCTTTTTCTTTAATATTACTTTGGAAACTATGGATAGTTTATGACTCTTTGTAAATCGTAGGATCATTTGTTTAAGTCCTATAAAGAAATGTTTTGCATAATTTGATAGGAAATCAAATTTTCTTGCCTGATCTTTGTGGCTAGGACTTCCAAGACTATGTTGAATTGAAATTGTGAGAATGGAAAACCTTGTCTTGTCTCAGGTTTTTCTGAAAAGGTTTTCAGTTTTTCACCGTTGAGTATTTTACTGGCTATATATTTGTCATAAATAGCAATCATTATGTTGAGATATGGTCACTCTGCACCCACTGTGATAAGAACTTTTATTGCAGATAGGTGTTAAATGTTATCAAATGCTTTTTCTGCATCTACTGAGATGATCATGTGGATTTTTGTCCTCTCTTTTGTTAATATGGTGTATCACAGTTGATTGATTGATTTGCAAATGTTAAACCATCCTTGTGTTCATGGGGTGAACCTAACTTGATCATGGTTTATGATCTTTATTTACATGTTGTTGGATTCTGTTTGTTAATAATTTTTTAAAGACTTTACATCTATGTTTATCAATGATATTGGCATATAGTTTTCTTTTGAGGTAGTGTCTTTGTCTGGTTTTGGTATCAGGTTGATGTTGGCCTTATGGTGTGAGGTTGCGTGTACTCTCTCCATATCAATATTTTGGAAGAGTTTGAGGAGAAGAGAACTGGTATGGATTTTTCTTAGTATGTTTGGTCAAATTACCCAGTGAAGCTATTTGTTTCTGAAATTTTGTTTGCAGAGATTTTTTATTTTATTGATAATTCTATTCCATTTCTGGTGATCTGTCTGTTTAAATGATCAATTTCTTCTTGATGCAATAATGGTGGGCTGAATGTTTCCAGAAACTTCTCCATTTCTCTAGGTACTCCAGTGTGTTTCCTTGCAGTTGCTCATGGTATTCCCTTATGATATTTTGCAAATTTGTTGTACTCTTTGAAGTTTCTCCATTTTCATTTCTTATATTATTTGTGTTCTCTCTCTTTTCTTGTTGGATAGCCTATCCTGACTTTTGTCAATTTTTCAAAAATATTTTGATTGATTTTCTCTATTTTTTAAAATTTATTTCAATTCTTTCTCCCTTGATCTTTATTATTTCCCACTTTCTGCTGATTTTTGGTTTTGTTTGCTCTTCTTTTCATGATTAGTTTACATAGAACATTGGATTATTTATTTGAAATTGCTCTTCTACATTTAGGAGTGCCTTGTCAATATGAACTTCCCTCTTAAGCCTGCTTTAATTTTATTCCATGGAATTTGTGTAGTGTTTTGTCATATTTCTCAAGATATTTTTTAATTTCTTCTTTTACTTCATTACCTCCCCTCCTTGTTTTAGTACCATTTTGTTTAATCTACATGCTGTCAATTTTTCAGCCTGTTTTTCTGTGATTGATTTCTAGTTTCATGGTATAATACTCAGAATGGAACCTTGAAATAAATTTTAACTTCTTAAATTAGTTGAGGCTTCTTCTGTGCCTGAGTACATAATCATTCCTAGAAAATATTCCAAGTGACATGGAAAAGAATGTATATCCTGTTTTTGGGAGAAGTACTGTTTTGGAAGTATCAACCATCTCCAATTATTTTATCATGTCTTTTAATATCTTTGTTCCCTTATTAATTTTCTGTGTGAAAGACCTGTCCAGTGATGGTAACAGGGTGTTACAGTCTTCTACTGTGATTGTGTTCCCAGTGATTTCTCTCTTTTATTTATTAGTATTTGCTTTATGTATTTCGGTGCTCCAATTTTGAGTGTATATATCTTAATGAGTATAATACCCTCATTTTGTACTTCTCCTTTCATCATTTTATCATGTCCTTGTTTATCTTACTCTATGGCCTTTCTTGTAACTCTATTTTGGGTGAAGTCATTACTGCTAGTCCTGCTTTCTTGTCATGTCCATTTGCATGGAATATATTTTTCCTTCTTCTGAATTTCAATTGATGTGTGTTCCTCTTACAATAGTGGGTCTCTTGTATGCTTCATAATGTAGGGTCTTGTTATATTATCCAATCAGACAATATATATCTTTTGATTGAAGCACTAAGTCCATTAACATTTGTGATAATTATTGGTAGACTGGTGTTTATTTCCATTTTGAACTTCATTATCCATTTGATTTGGTATTTCCTTTTTGTTCATTTCTTTTTCTTTTTGTGGCTTTATTAGTTTTCTTTTTTTATTTTGGTTTCTTTTTGGCTTTGTGAGTTCATTGTACGCTTTTGACTTATGGTTACCCTGTTTTGTATTTATATTGACCTGTACTATGTGTGTTTATTTTAACTGATAAGAATACAAACTCAAACCCATCCTACAGAGAACAGAAACAAGAAGAAAACACTCTTTTTGCCCTGTTTCACTCTGTGACCCTTAAAATTTTTGATGTCCTGTTTTACAACATCATATTTATTCTGCTGTAAGTCATTGTAACTATTCCCTTTCTAATTATGCCTTTCTCTTTTCTATAGCATCCTGCTTCTTTTTTATATAGAGTTGATTTTTCATTATTTCTTTTTCTCTTGCTTAATTCTTTTAGTATTTGCTTCTGTGGAAGTTATTTACCTCTCCTTCTATTCTAAAAGATAGCCTTGCTTGATAAATTATCTTAGATTACAGCTTTCTTTCATTCAGGAATTGAATATTTCTTGCCACTGCCTTCTGACTGTTGTATTTGTGTAGAACACGTGTTTACAAATATAATATATATAATAATATATATATGTAAAGAATACCTAGAAATGAAGTTAACAAATAAGGAGAAAACCTATAAGTTAAAAACAGAAAACTTTGATGAAGGAAATTAAGACTGATCCAAAGAAATGAAAAGATTTCTTATGTTAATGATGTGAAACAATGTTTGAAACAACCATTCTACCCAAAGGATTTTACATTTAGTGTGATTCATGTCAGAATACCCATGAGACTTTTTTGTTAAATAGAAAAAATAATTTCAAAATTAATATGCAAACACAAAGATCATGAGTTGCCAAAATAATCTTGAAAAAGAGTATTAAATCTAATGGTGTAAAGTTCTCTGATGTTACAAAGCTTTAGTAATTAAAACAACATGATAGTGGCTCAAAAACAGACACCAATCAATAGAAGAGAATAGTGCAACCAGATATAATCCGTCAAACCTATGATCAGTAAGCCCATGAAAAAGGAATCAAGAGTACAATATGAAGAAAGCACATTGTCCTCAATAATTAATGCTGGGGAGATTTAACATGTAAAAGATAGAATAGAATATTTCCTCACATTATATGCAATCTATGAGCACAGAATATCTTTCTATTTATTTTGTTTACTTATTTTTCTTGCACCTGTAATTTATAGATCTATGTTTATATTTTTTTTTCACTTATCATATGTATTTCTATTTTATTGTTTTTGGTATAAATTTACACACAATTATTTTCCTAATTTCTATTTCTGATAATATGTTGTTACTATATAAACATGCAACAGATATTTGTGTATTGATTTTGTATTCTACAAGTTTGCTAAGTTTGTTCATTATTTCTAACAGTCACTGGAGGGGTCTATGGAGTTTTTAACTCTGCATAATTATGTCATCTATAAAATCTTTACTACTTTTTTACAAGTTGGATGCCTTTTTACTTTTCCTTGACTAGTTGTTCTGGCTAGGACTTCTGATAATGTAATTTAGGGCTTGTGAAAATGAGCTACTTTTTCTTATTACTGGACCAGAGGAAAACCTTCCTGTATGTTAACATTGAACTTGATGTTACTCATGGGTTTTCCTTATATGGATTTTATAATGTTTAGTTACTTTCTATCTAGAGTGAATTTGGTAAGAATATTTTTATAAAAAAGTTAAGATCACATTTGTCAATAAATTTCCTACATTTTTTAAGACTGTTATTTTTGAATTATTTTTAAGGGATAGTATCACATATATTCATTTGCAAATGTGAAATAATATTTATGAACCAGGACTAAATCCAACTTAACTATAGTTTATAATACTTATAATATGCCATGAATTCAGGTTGCTAGTATTTATTTAGAATGGAATTTACAGATACTGAAGGTAAAATTTGCATTGCACCTTGAATGTACATTTATTTATTTAAAAATTTTATCACTCATTTTGAATTTGGCTTATGTTTAATGGAATTTATTTTTAAATAAGTAATATAACTTTTGGTAGAACTGGATTTACTACATTTTACTAATACAGAGCATAACTATTATTTACCATTAGAGCACAAAACACATGACTTATAATGCCATACTATATTAACAATGCCAACAGTTTGAGGACTGAGAAACTTATTGCTTCCTAAAATGCATTACCAGGTCTTTTCCACCCCAAACCACATATAATGTTATTTCTTTGTCTTTTGATTATTTGTTTGCTTGCCCCTTAATGGAGGCACTGCTTTTTGAACCCAGGATCTTGTGCATAAATGTATTTATCAACATCATTTTGGAACACAAAACAGAAGCCCAAGAGTATGGATTATAAAGATGACCAGAATATTTATTTTCTTTTAGCGAATGAAAAACCTCTGAGTGAAAGAATGGCAAATATAAACATTTGTAAATATACAATAAGATTGTCTCTTTTGCAATTTTAAGGTAGAATATTAAATTATATTTGTTTCACTTATAGCACTTAATTAAAATTTAAAACAAAAATTGCCCCCTTTGGGATTTCTTAAATTTGATTGATTATTTTAATCTAATTTTATTTCATGTATATTTACCATTTATTTATAAACTTACCAAATAAACTGATATTTATTCCTCTCATGTTTTGAATATAGAGCTACTTATTGAAAAGTACACAGATAAATACCTACTTCCATTTCCAAATCAAATTATTTTTCACTTTAATTAGAAATGATGATGAAATAATTATACATTTTCTGTACTGCCTTTACACAAATTACACTTTTAATTCCAAAACTTTAAAATTATTTTACTTATTTTGTGCATTATTTATACCCTATTCACCAATATGGAATAAATTTGTGTACAAAAGAATGGAGATTTGTTTTATTTTTAAGACCCCAAAATAATATTATTTCAAAAGATTTTGTGGGGATAATATTTGCAGATCACACCATAAATATAAGCATCATTTATGTTTCATTTTAATTTTATGAATGAAGATAAACACTGTCTGAATATTTCACTTGAGTTCCTAGGAGACCTGACGTTTTGTTATGTCATAGCTACTTAGGTTGAGAACCATTTTGATGGCCTAGCAGTTTATCTGTGTAGGCCTGCCAAAGCAGCATTTGAAGCTGCAGTGCTCAAAATCATGCAGATTAGAAAAGTAACTGTAGAAAAAGCTATTTGAGGTGGCACATGTTTCTTCCGAAATTCAAGATGTGTCTAGTTAAGATGGACCAACTGGTTCAGGAATCTCCAGTAGATCTCTATTGTGTGATCAAACATTCTCTGGGGACTTGGACTTGAGGTCTATGATTGAAGAAAATGCTTTTCAGAATTTGTCTGAAGAATCCTTGATAAAAAGACCATGTTACACACATTGTGTTTCTGAATGACATAAAGATAATGAATTTTGTTTCCTGACATTTCCAAGAAAACTCTGGAAAATGGCTGGAAGTGACCAATTTAAATCCATCTGGTGGGATGATAATGGATCTTCCATAGTGATTGATGAAGATGCCTTTAAGAAGGAAGTTTTGGAAAGAAAGGCCCCTTTCAGTATATTTGAAACAGGAATTATGAAAAGCTTAGTTAGACAGCTTAACCTTTATGGGTTTAATAAAGTGAGGCAAATATTTCAGAGATTTGCTTGTCTAGTTGACTTTCTGGCAGAAGAAAAAGAAGTCTCTGTTTTAAGAAAGGTATACATAAATTTTAGTTACCACATGGTAACTTATATATAAAATTTTACTTTGTACATCAATCTATGGTAATATAAATGTAAAGCTAAATTTTGAAAATTGTATAAAATTATTAAAGCTAAAATTGATTATTTTTTCTAAAAAATGAGGACAGTGCCTTATGTATTCAAGATTATGAGAAAATTTGCTTGCAACTATGATTCTTACCAGAAATCTAAATAAAGATATTAAATCTGCTTTTGAAAAGTGGCATTCACCATTACTGCAAATGCTAACTTCTAAAATTTGATGACTATACTATTTAAATGTGTATTTTCCAAAAAAGGAACTTCAAAATATCATTAGCAATGTTCATATTTTGATGATATTATCTTTGCATTGTAAACATGAAATCTCAGGTTTTATAGGTTAGGCTTATTTTAGTGTTGTATTTTGGTTTAAAATATTAATAAAATCTTACTCCTTTGGTTGTAGCTGCAGTTCTATCATAATCAAAATTTTAAATGAGGCTGTCCCCAGCTTTTATTGAGAATAAAAAGGAGAGTTGGGATTAAAAATGCCTCTGTGGTATCTTCATTGGCTCAAGATTTCAGAAGAAGCAATTTAAAGGAGGCAGTAATGAGGATATTCATAATTCTGATTTTGTGGCTGACACTAGTGGAGATAGTACATTTTTACCTTCTGCAAATTAAAACATCTCTCTAATAAGAAAGCACTCTGCTAGCCACATAATTGGTGATACAAATACCCCGATCAGAGATGATTTTTCTCCTCCAACATCAATGTCATTTAGACCACCAGAAAAAATTGCAGTGGATCAACGTGCTATTTTAAATCAGTTGACCTCTGTCCATGGGCACTTTTAAAGCAGCTACACTGAAGCAAATGGCCGTGTTGTGAAATTAATTACAACTACAACATCTACTTCTCAGTGCAGCATCTTTTCTCTGAGACAGAGCAACTATTTTGGACTGATGGCGGAGCCTTCTACTTTTCCAAATAGGTATCACAACATATCTGCCAATGAAGGTCATTTTTCTAAACTTCAACCAGGGAGCAACCCACAGATTCCAGTGCCAGTGATAGCTGATACATCAGCAACCATTCTTTCAAGGCCAACTCATCAGCCATCTTCAGGTTATGAATGTCATCCTAATTACAACTAATCTACCAAAGGACTACCAGATTATGCAGTGAAGCAAAGATTAAAATTGATGTTGGAAAATGTCAACAAATATCTGCAATTTTCATATTTGAACAATAAACATAGATGTGTAACTGCAATTTCCTTATTATTTTTTAAAAATGGTTAAGAGGTAAATGGTAGATTAAGTTTCCATTAAAAGAAAAAAGTGATATTTGATTGATATGATCATTTGATGGAAAAATATAGGAGTAAATTTAAATAATTTCTTGTAAGGAAGAAGAGTAAATGGAAGAATTTGGAAAAAGACAAAAACATGGAGAGAGGGAAAATTACTAAGTGGTTTCTGGTTCATCCTGGAAAGTAGGAAAATGTTAAGTTAGGATAGGTTGAAACAGGAGATAAATGCAGGAACAGGCCCAGGGATCATGGTCTCTATTATGTCATCCCTGGAATCATAAAGGTCACATGATGTAGTCCCAGATGACTCATTCAGCATGTGGTTCAGGGTAAGAAGTAATTTTATTTATGGCCTTTTTGTGCTGCTCTCAAAGCATTCCAATTGGTGCTTTTACTTCCTGCCCTCAAGATTCTACACTGTATATTCTAGTTAATAATTTATGTTGCTTTTATTTTCCAGACAAAGTCAAGCTTATGTCCTCAGGGTGGCATTTAATGCTTTTCCAACTCTAAGCCCACAAACTCAACTTAGATTTGTCATTTCTCTATAAATCTGACATCTAACTACCTTGGCATGTCTTTATGTTTTACTGTATCTGGAGATACATCCAGGCAAATGCTTGTCATCTATGTTCACTCCAATCTCACCACTTTTGCTCCAGCTCGTCCTTTGACTTTGTGTGTCCTCCTTTTACCTACTTAGACTTTCCCAGTCTCAGTGCAGAAACCAACTCCTCCAGATGTTTTGTCTTTCCGCGTTTCCTTCTCTAACTTGGATACCAGCACAGTAAGCATAGCACATGCCACCGGATGCATTTTAGTATTTAGTGAATGAAAAATACATGTTGACTTTAAGCAAAATCTACTTTCCTGAATCAACAAAACTCTCATGGTTTTCAAATTATTTCATTATGTTCTTTACTCTTCACCACAAACTAGCTCTTTTCATAGCCCAAGGACTATTCAGTCAAGACAGTAATTGGAGGTAGGTACAGGAGACAAAATATTATTTTCTTCTTTATTCATGCCTCCAGAGGTCTAAAGCATTCCACTCTCATTTGCTGGAATTTTTCCTGTCTCTTCATCACCCAACAACCCCAAAATAGCTTATTCTCTTACCCATACCAATAACAATACTGCCTTCTAATTAATTTACTTCTTAGAATCAGAGCTTTGTCCAGAAGGGACAGTGTTATTTCAAATATTTAATGTCGGTTTTTTCACCCCACATAACTTGTGCCACTTCTAAACTTCGCACAGTAAGTATCTAAGAGATAATAGCCCCTTGGTTGGGGCGGTCATATCCAGTAACCAAATTGCAATCTAAAATGTGTGGACTAGAAAGAGGTGAGGGTGGTAGAATTAAAAATTTGTCCAGCTGCAAGAATACCAAGTTTCTGCAGATATAAAGAAATATAAAATATTCATGGAAGACTTTGACAATTTCCCATTAATTTTAAATAAAAGGTGAATCATTTTCAGACTGCAAAGTGCCCTGGCATGCTGCAAAAATTGTAGGCAAGGTCAGGGAGCTTAAAACTTCTGCTTACAATCATGCAGCCAGTGTCAGCTGATAAGAGTGGAATGGCAATACTGAGTTCTTAAAATGTGTCACCAATTTGGAAGAAAGTCTTTGATAATCTGGAGAATGACAAATGGGCCAGGGAAAGCTCTAGCAACATCCCATCAATATGACCTTTACCAAGAGAATAAAAGAGCACACTTGCAGCAGGAGATCTGTGTCTGGACAGCAGTGGTTTTTCCTACAACAGAAACATCAAGCTGTTAATATTGTCAGCTCAAATCAGATGGTGTCTATGTTGTTGTTTATATTAGCAGTCTGGGGTTCAGATGGGCTGGTTCAGCAGCTATTTTCCAGCTCTCTTATCATTCAGTGGGTCTTACCGTGATCATTTTAAGAAGGTTCTATACTGATAATTCAAAAGCTAAAGTTTACTTTCAAACTTGAAATTCTGGGGAAAAATATTATTTGTTTGCCCATCTGTAGGTTCCTACCTGGTAAAAGCTAGACTATTGGCAAAAGTACTAAATTTGGCTGGTGTTTGAAAACTATACTCTGAGCTTTGCCCACTGAATTCTTCCCACTAAATACTACGAATCTGCCTACCACTGTGTGTGTGTGTGAAGATGGATTGTTAACAGTAATTAAGTTTGTCTTAGTTGAGTCATCAGTGAATTATTCCTCTACATCTGGCACAATCTCTGTGAATTTAGAGTTTCATTGAGCCACCAGATTTTCTTCCGATCAGGGAGAGGTAGATTATATTTCTCCCAGTATACTAATTGTTACCTGTTCATTGAATCCCGAGCTGATGCTACGGCCAAGCCACTGAACCCTTGAATTGGACTGAGGCATATACATTCTACAGTCCCCAGAGCCCAGCAAAGACTGTCTCTCTTTTTAACTTAAGCTTATATCTAAGTTTTTTTTCTTTTAATTCTCATTGTTGACACAACTTATTCTGGCTTTGAACACCCATTGACTAATTTATAGTGACTGAAGCTATGACTTATTCCCATTCACCTAGAAATTGCAATAACCTTTTTTTCCTTGGACTACCTGGAATAGAGTGAGCATAGTCATCATTTTGAAAGCAGTCCTCAGTCCTAATAATGCAGAAATTTTACACTTATTTGCCCAGGAATTGAGCAATTATGTTTGTTGTGGATCTCAGCGATTATCCTCACATCCCCTAATGCAACCATGAGAAAACACCACATTGTTATCCAAAATCAAGTCTTTGTCAGTATTGCATTCCCATTGCAAAAGATTTAAGTATTGTAGGAGTTCTGAGATTTTACCATGCTGAGATTTTTAGCTGCCTAGTATGTTCATTTCTTACAGATGCTGTGGGGTTAAATGAGAACATCGTTCAGAGACAGTGAACTTTATCACTTACAGCAAAGACAGTTTTAAATTTGTATCGATTCCCTAATCTCAGATGAATACACAGAGAGAAAATTTGATGCCTAGAGAAGCAGTGGTCTGTTAATATGAAGAAAGTTTAAGGCATGGTAAAACAGTAATTTTATTAGTATCTTTATGTAAATATATTAAAATCACTTATTTATTAGTATCTTTACCTAGGATAAGTATATCATGACTCAAGTTTAATTGCTGCAAAAACAATCATGAGAAATAACATGGGAAAAAATGACCATTGACTTTACATTTTTCCTTCGGCTCTTATTGAGATATAATTGGCAAAAACCATTGTGTAAATTTAGGTGCACAGGATAGTGATTTGATTTACAAGTATCATAAAATAAATATCATAGCAACTTTATGGAGATTTCATTATCTCATTTAGATATATCTTTAAAGAAATACAATTTGTCTTTTGGTTGTGATGAGAAAACTTATGGTCTTCTCTCTTAACAACATTCATATAGAACCTAAAGCAGTATTAATTGTAATTTTCATTTTACTATGGGGCATCCCTAGAACACGTTTATTTTTCGGCTGCAGGTTTGTAGCTTTTGTGTGCATTAATCAAATACACCTTTCCTAACCCCTGCCTCTGTTAACTACAAATCTAATTTTTTTCTAGAGTATGTTTGTTTGTTTTTGAAGTGTAGTTTTATCTATAACACTGTGTTAGTTTCTCTTACACAACATACTGTTTTCTATCTTTAATACATTTCAAACTGATCACAAATATAAAACTAGTTTTGATATGTTGCTTTTTAAAGATATTTCATGATTATTGACTCTTCCCCATACAGTACATTTCTTGTCCCTGACTCATTTAATCTGCCAATGGAAAATTTTCTCTCTTAATTTGTCTCATATATTTCTTTTTCTTCATCACATTTCCCTTCTTCTTGTGAACAACCTGTTTCTTTCTATATCTATAACTCCTTTTCTGTTTTGTTATGTTTGTTTGTTTTAAAGTCCAAATATGAGTAAAACCATTCAGCATTTGTCATTCACTTTCTGACTTATTTCACTTAGCATATTACCCTCTTGGTCTACCAATTTGTTGCAAATGACAAGAAATTAATCTTTTCAGAGCTGAATAATAACCCAATGAACTTTTATTTTTGTTTGTGTGCATATATAAATATATATATATTTAGGGTGTCTGTATATATATGTATAAATATAGACAAATCTGCAGTTAATAGATGGGTAGATATATTTACTATAAAAACACATCTTTTTATCCATCATCTGTTGATGAGCAATTAATTTGCTTCTATATCCTGGCTATTGTAAATAATGCCATAGTGAATATAGGGCTGAATTTATCTTTTCTGATTAGTGTTTTTGTTTTCTTGCAATAAATATCCAGATATGGAAATGTTGGATAATATTTCATTCTTAATTTTTAGATAAAATTGCATACTGTTTTCCACAGTGGCAGCACAAATTTACATTCACTTAAACAGTGTATCAGAGTTCTATTTCTTACATCCTCACCAACACTTGTATTTGTTATCTTTTTGATAGTAGTCATTCTGACAGGACTGACATAAAGTCTCATTGTGTTTTGGACTTGCATTTTACTGATGATTTGTGATGTTGACCGATTTCATGTGCCTGTTGGTTACCTTTCCCCCACTGTATATTCATTTTTGTAATGGGCTAAATGACCATAACTGTGCGATTTCATTTTTATGGACTTTGCTGTGTTCCATTATTCTGTTCATTCTGTGCCACTACCTTATTCTTTTTAATACTGTAGCTTTGTATTTTAGTTGAAAATCAGGGACTGTGTTACATCCTGTTAGTTCTTTGTCAAAGTTATTTTTGTTTTTAGTTTGTTTTCTTTGTTTTCATTTTATTTTAGTGATTTCATCTCTTTTGTGTTTACATGTAAATTTAAGAATTATTTATTGTAATTGTCTAAAAATGCCGTTGGTATTTTAATAGGAACTGAATTTAATTTGTGTATTTTCTTGTCTAGTACTGTCACTTAAACAATATTTCTTTCCTAATCTATGAACAGAGAATTTCCTTTCATTTGTTTGCACTATCTTCATTTTCTGTTATAAATATTTTATAGGTTTCTGAGCACAGATCTTTTACCACCTTGGCTGCCCACATTACTTGATTTTTGGCTTTTTTTTGTAATGCAACTGTAAATGAGACAGTTCCCTCACTTTCTCTGTTAGCTTGTTGTCAGTGTGTAGAAATGCAAGATTTCTTTATGTTAATTTTATATTCTGAAATTTTACAAAATGCATTGATAAGCCCTATTAGATTTATGCCATCTTCTTTAGGATTTCAATTTGAAATATGTCATCTGAAAACAGATACTTTTACCCCTTTTCTTAATTAGCTATATTATATTTACATTTATTTTGGATAGCTATGGCAAGAATTTCCAATACTGTACTGAATAAAAGTGGTAAGAGTAAGCATTCTTGCCTTTTTCCTGCTCTTAAAGGTGATGTTTTCTGGTTTGAATCAGTAAGTGTCATGTTTGCTGATTTCGTGTCATTTATGGACTTAAATGTGTTGAGATGTGTTTACTTATGCCCACTTTGAGGAGAAATATAATCATAAATAGATACTGAATTTGTCAAAACATTTTATGACTCTTTTGAGGTGACCATATAATTTTTGTTTTTCAATTTGTTAGTGTGGTGTATCATATTAATTAATTTGTGGGTAATGAATCACTTTTGCATCCCTGGAATAAAATGGACTTAATCATAATGTATAATCCTTTTAATGTATTGTTTGCTAGCATTTTAATGATGATTTTTGCAAGTATGCTTTTTAGTAGTATTTAACATGTAATTTTATGAGGTATTTGTTCCTGTTTTTGTAGCAGTCTGATACAGAAATGTGGGGTAGGAAGCCTTCCTTCCTCTGCAAATTTATGGAATTCTCTGAGAAGTATAGGTGATAACTCTTCTCTAAGTGTTTGGCAGAATTCACCTGTGAAGCTGCCTAGGCCTGGAATTTTGTTTCTTGGGAGATTTTGTTTAATTACTTATTCAATTTCATTAGTGATAATCTGTTCATATTTTCTAATTATCATTCCATCCTGGAGATTAAGTCTTTCTAAGAAATTGTCCATTTCTTCTACGGTTTCCATTTTAATTGGCATATAATTTGTTGTATCTTCTTATGATGCGTTGTGCAACTTTGATATAAGCTGTAACTTTTCATTTATTTTGGAGTTTATAAATCTGTACTCTCTATTTTGCTCATGAGTCGGGTTAAATTTTATGAATTTCATTATTCTTTCAAAAGATATTATTTAGTTTGATTAGATGTTTCTATTTTTAATCTTTATTTTATTTATTTATATTCTGAACTTTCAGCTGTCTTTCCTTCTACTAACAAGTTTTTTTTAATTGTTTTGCTACATACTGTTTTCTATCTTTAATACATTTCAAACTGATCACAAATATAAAACTAGTTTTGATATGTTGCTTTTTAAAGATATTTGTTTGTAAGATTATGTTATAATTGAGAGATAATTATTATTTGTATAAGTGGGATTATTTTGCTATAAGCTTCCCTATTAATACTGCGTCTGCTTTACCCCATGGACTTTGTTTCTGTAGTAATATTTCTTTATATATATTTCCTTTGATTTATAGAGCAATCCATTCTTTGTTTAATATTGTATGATTTATCCTCCACACTTTACAATTTTCCCAGGTTTTTTCTTTTAGCAAATTTCTTTTCTACAGAATCCATAAGTCTCTTCACAAAACAAGGAGAAAAATAATAAAATTTATAAAAAATATGAAAGACCCAAATTTTCTAAAATTATCTTTGAAAAATGAACAAAGCTGTGGGTCATATCCTCCCTGACTTTGGAACATACAACAAAGCTACAGTAATGAAAACACCTAAATATGGCACTAAAAGAGACACATAGAACAATGGCACAAAATAAAGAGTCCTAAAATAAACCCACACACATTTGGTCAATAAGTCTACAATGAAGGGGGCAAGAGTATAAAATGGAAAAAAGGCAATCTTTTCAACAAGTAGTTCTGGGAAAACTAGACAGTTCATGTAAAAGGAAGATGTAAGAGCACTTCCTTCCATAATATACAAAATAAGATAAAAATGGAATAATTTTCTAAAAGTAATACCTGATAATTAACACTTTCTGACCAAGAACAGGAGCAGATCTGCCTTTGAGATAAATCATAGCAATATTTATTTTTGATCTATCTCCTAAGTAAAAAGAAAAGGAAAATTTACAATAACAGTTTTTAATTTTACTGAGGAGAAAATAAATGTAATATGTGATACAGGGATTCTACTTCTTGTATAAATGTGAAGTGCAAAACATTTTGCAGAGCAAAGGAAACCTTCAGCAAGATATATGGCAACACACAGAATAGAAGGAAGAATTTCAGACAATGAAATCAACATTTTGTTAATATCCATAATATATTTATAGCATACTAGACTCAATATTTAAAAACCAAAGACTCCAACTTAAAAACATTTGAAGGATCTTCAAAGAAACTTTTCAAATACAGACACGTGGATGATTTTCATGCACATAAAAAGAAACATAATGTTGCTATTAATTAGGAAATTGTAAATCAAAACCAGAATGAAAAATAATCTCACAGCAACCAAAATGGCTATTAAAAAAGTCTTCAAATGTCAAACATTAGTAAGAATGTCGATAAAAGTGAACCCAGATACACTGTTGGTGGAAATATAAATTGATGCATTCACTATGATAAAAGAGTGGACAGTGCCCAGAAAACTAGATATAGAAGCACTATATGTTGCAGCAAATCCAGTTTTTGATATAAATCTTAAAAAAAATGAAAACATTATCTTTAAAGAAAATATTACCCCCAGTGTTCTTAACATCTTCATATATAATAGTCAAGGAGAGATGCACAACTCAACCCCCCTATCAACAGATGATTGGCTGAAGTTGATGTGAGATATAGATAACATAAAAAATACTTAGTCATTGTCATATCAAAAAATAAAATTCTGCCATTCGGAGCAATGTGACTGGACCCGGAGAGTGTTGTACATAAAAAAAAAAGTCATACAGAGAGAAACAATCTACGTTATCACTTATATAAGGAAACTAAAGATATAAGAGAAATAATCATAAAAAAGAGAAACAGAATCACATATATATGTGTAGTGTACCAAGTAGTTGTTTCCTGTGACGACAGGTAAGAAGGATGGAGAAGACAGAAATGTGCAAGGAACTAGATATAATTTAGAGAAGCAACACTGTCATATTTGCAGCACAGAAAAATATTTTAATAATTTAAATGATTTTAAAGAAATTATAGGCATATATTATAGTAAAATTTGCATGTAGTTGGGAAAAACATTGAAGAAAAGAACCCAGGAAATACAAAATAGTTTGTGGTACTCTGATATTAAGGGAGGTGATTTGTTCACTTTCTTTACTGTTCTAATAATGTCCTTAGTAGAATTTAACCTTTTAAATGAAAAAGCATATGCTTTTAAAAAAGTGACATAAATTTAAACTATTTCTGTCTCTCCCTTTAAATCTACAGTCAGTGAAAGGATCACATCTCAACAAAAATAACTACAACACAAAACAATACTCAAGAGCGCATGTGTACAGCTGAAGTTTGGTGGGCTAAAACACATAAAGGAGGCTAAAATGAAGGAAGAGCAGAGGTGGTGCCTGCATCCAAGGCCCACTGACAAGGGTATCTGAGCCCAGAACTTCAGAGTACACAGCAGAAACAGTGTCTCATTGGTTCACACAGCTTCAGCCACCAACTGCACCATTATTCATGGTCACAGGTAACTAGGAGGGTGGCACAGTGGAGACAGAAATTCCATCCTTCAGACACTCAGATATTCATGACACAGTCCCTACTCCCCATTCACAGTGGTGGATACAAGGTACCTTGCAACATAGGACATGGCAAAGGCACTTGTGTGATTCCAAATGCCCACCTGTCTTTACACCTTTCCTCAATGTGTACACTGAGTCTCAAGGGATATCAGATAAAAGGAAAGGTTCACTGGCCCAGTGACAACAGTGGCATTAACTACCAGAGATGTCTAAAAAGTGACAATGTAAGCAATCTTTTATCCAGACAGTAGCAACTGGAAAGTGCCATTTTGAATTATTATCAGAGGTAGCTCAGGTAAGTTAAACAAAAAATTGTGCAATATTGCAAAATACCAGAAAACAAAAGCAAGGGCTCCAACTCCCAATCTGTTATTTAGTGTCATCAGAGCAATAATTCACCATGATCATGACCAATCACAGTAAAAGTGTAGGGCACGCACACACAGAGATACTCACACACAGACATCAACACAGATGCAGACACACAAGAACACACTCACAAACCCACACTCGCACACACACACACACACAATGTCAACCCTGCAGCAAAGAAACATAAGTCATGGAATATTGCCATATAACTAATAGAGAATCCAGACAGTTGTGATACAGAAACTCAATACAAAAAACAAAACTCAGAAAGCAATTTAATGAGCTCAGTATTAAAATAGATGTTGATAAGGAATACATTACCTAAGAGACTGAAACTATAAAATAACCCAACATTATGAGGACCCGATGAACTTTGAAAATAAGATGAAGAATGCAACAGAAAGCATTGGAAGAAGACTGTCTTTGTGGAAGAGAGATTAGCAAACTCACCAATACAAAGCTAGAAATGATAGGAGATGGCAGAGATTCAAGATATTAAAAAGTGAGGAAATTTTACAGTGGCCTTCAGACTTCCTCAGGAAGTGAACATAAGAGTGAAATCCTGGAGGGAGATGAAAGTTAGACGGCAGCTGATGGTTTATTTAAAGAAGAAATAGTTGATAATTTCCCGAACCTATTTGAGGAATTGATATACAACTCTGTGAGCCAACAAAACACCAATAACTTTAAGACAAAGAGACCTGTTTCAAGATACGTCATATGCAAGTTGGCAAGTCAATGACAGAGTAAAATTTTAAAGGCAGCCAAAGAAAGTTTTGATAATGTACAAAGAACCCCAATTAGGCTCTCAGCAGATTTCTGAGCGGAAAATATGTGCCAAGGTTAAATAAAATGACATTTTCAAACTACTGTATTTAGAAATTCCTCACCTAAGAATATTCTACCTCGCACAGTTATCACTTCAGTATAAAATTAAAATAAAGCCTTTACCAGAAAAACAAATCCTGAATGAGATAAAAAAAACAAACCAAGACACCTTAAAAGATATGAGGAAAACTGCTATTCTAAGAAAAATAAAATGGCAGAACTACGCAAAACATTGAACAAAATACTAAGCAGAGACCACGAGAAAGTTGCAACTGATTCTTTGGGTATGTTTTTAAAGGCTGCTATTCTATATGGATAAAATAGTGTAAAATAGGAAATTAGTTGCAATAAATAAATATACATCAATCTGGTAAGATGTTCTCAACAGTAATAGAAATAATTTGAGTCAGTATTCATAAAAGGTAACTTGTAATAATAATACAATATTAAAGGAAGATGCTATCAGCAGAAAAAAGACTAAATTATACATGAGATATTTTATTTTTAATTGAAATAGAGTAGATGTACTCTTTTGTGTAGTTTCAGATGTATAGCATAGTGATTCCAACCACTTTGTAGGTTATATTGCATTATAAATTATTACAATAATTGTAACATACAATTATTTTATGTTATTGTGCATAATTCCCTGATCTATACAGATTATCCTTGTTGCTTCTCTCCTTTATATATACTAATTTTTATCTGTCAATATCCTACCATTAAATTGTCTTTCCCTTCCCCTTTGGTAAACATAAATATTTTCCCATATGATTCAGTCTGCTTCAGTCTTGTCTATCTAATCTCTCCATCTCTCTACCATATCTCTATCTATCTATCTATCTATCTCTCTATCTATCTATATATATATCATGTATCTATGTATCTATACTTCTATCTATTTATCTGTAATCTATCAATAAATAGCTATAGATAGATGTAATCAGATACTTATTATTCTTTAGATTCCACAAATAAATTATATTATATACTATTGTCTTTGTTTAAGTTACTTCACTAAGCACAATATTTACTAGGTCCATTCATGATGCTGAAAGAGAAATGTGTTGTACTTTTTCATGGCTGAGTAATATTCCATTGCATATTTATTGTAACATCATACCTTCTTAAATCCATAGTCTAATGTGGACTCTTGGATTGCTTCCCTGTCTTGCATATTATAAACAGTGCGGTTGTGAACATTGGTTTTTCTCAATTTAGTGTTTTTCCCCAGATTTTTCCTAGGAGAGATATTACTGGGTCATATGGTAGTTCTCTTTTTACTTTTAAAATATCTGAATTCTGTTTTCCATAGAAGTTGTACATTTTACATTCCTCCCAAAGGATACAACAGATTTGTTTCCTCCACATCATCTTCAACACTTTCTATTTGTAGACTTTTTGATAATATCCATTTGAGCAGTGTGAAATGATATCTCATTGTGGTTTTGATTTGCAATTACCTAATAATTAGTAATGTTGAGCATTTTTATCACTTGCCTGTTACTCATCTTTTTGTTATTTTGGAAAAATATTAACTCAGGAACTCTGTTCTATTTTTTGATTGGGTTTTTGTTTTAACATTGAGTTGGGTAACCTAAATCCATGTTACATCTATTAACCTACATCTATTAACCCCTGGTCACTTGCATTGATTGCAAATATATTCTCCAATTACACAGGCAGTGTTTTCATTTCATTCATAGTGTCCTTAGCTGTGCAGAAGTTTTCAAGTTTGTTTAGGTCCCATTTGCTTATTTTTGCTTTTATTTCTTTTGCCTTAGGAGACTGATATAAGAAAATATTCCTATGATATATATACAATAGTGTATCTCCTATATCCGCTTCTAGCAGTTTTTTAGTATCAGGTTTTACATTTAGGTCCTTAATACACTTGGAGTTTATTTTTGTATATGATGTCAGGGAATGTTCTAATTTCACACTTTTACATGTAGATATCCAGCTTTCCCAACACCATCCATTGACGAGACTGTCTTTTCTCCATTGTGTACTCTTGCCTCCTTTATCATAGATTCATTACTCATAGGTGTGTGGAATTATTTCTAGGCTATCTGTTTTTATTGATTACATTTCTGTGTCAATCCTATGCTGTTTTTATAACTGTAGGGTTGTAGTGTAGTAAGGTATCCGGGAGGATTATACCTCCAGATTTGTTGTTTTTTTCTCAAGATCATTTTGGCAAATTTTAATGGTTTCATGTAAAACTTAGAGTTATTTATTTTCTGGTACTGCGGGAAATACTACAGCTTCGTAACAGGAATTGCACTAAATCTGTAGGTTTCTTTGTGTAGTTCGGCCATGTTAACAATATTAACTCTTTCAATCAAAGAGCACAGGACATCTTTCCATTTCTTTGAATAATTTTTAATTTCTTTGTCAATGTTTTTTAATTTTCAGTGTGTAGATCTTTCATATATGTGTTTTCATTTATTCCAAGATATTCGGGGTGATGTGATTTTAAATAGTATTGCTTTCAACATCCATTTTAAGGTATCTCATGATTAATATGTAGGAATGCAAGAGACTTCTTTACATTAATCTTGTACCCTGCTCCCTTGAGGAAATTTTTATTGTTCATAATAGTCTGTGTGGAGCCCTTAGGACTCTATGTAGATTGTTATGTCATCAGTACTGGTGACAATTTTGCCTCTTTCTTTCCATTTTGCATTTCTTTTACTTCTTTTTCTTTCCTTTTTTTTCTTCTTTTACTATGGAACAGAAGTGCTGAGAAAAGAAATCCTTGTGTTGTTTCCGAATTTACTCAGAAGGCTTTCAGCCTTTCCTCTGAGCATTATAAATTGTTATAAGTGGCCTTTAGTATGTTGAGAGATGTTCCCAATGCACTCCCTTTAATGAGAATTTGGATCATGATGTATGTTGAATTTTGTCTAATGATTTTTCTGTGTGTATTCACATGGTCCTGTGAATTTTGTCCTTCCTTTTTTATATAAGTATCATGCTGATTGACTCGTGTATGTTGAACTATCCTTGTGAATCTGGATGGAATCAAACTGATCATCGTGTATTATCCTTCCTATCTACTGCTGGATTAGTTTGTTGATGTTGTTCGAAGATTTTTGAATGTATATTCATCAAGAATATTGGCTTTACATTTTCTTTTTTTTTTTTTTGGTAGTATCTTTGACTGGTTATGTTATCATGGTATTGGTGGCCTAATAGAATAACTTTGGGAATTTTCTTTCCTCCTTCATTTTTTGAAATACTTGGGAGGAAAGTGGTTTTAGTGAAGGCATCCAGGCATTTTGTTCAAGGGGTGTTTTTAAAATTATACATTTTATTTAACTTGCACAGATTTTTCTTTTCAAGTTTTCAGTTTTCTCTTTATTCAGTGTTGGCAGGCTGTACGTTTCAAGAAATTTATCCATTTCTTTAAGATCGTCCAGTTGGTTGTCATGTAACTGCTCAGAGTGCTTTCATAATCTTTGTTTGTATTTCTGTAATATCAGATTTTATTTCTACTGTTTCATTTATTATTTTTTGGGGGCCCACTCCCTGTATTTCTTGATAAGCTTGGCTAAATTTTATCAATTTGTTAAAATTTTTAAGAAAATAAAAGCTGTTTTTTTATGATTTTTAAATTATTTTTTAATTTTATTGTATTTATTTTCAACCTAATCATTAAAGATTTCTCATTCTACTGCCTTTAGGTTTTGTTTGTTCTTATTTCACTTTATTTTGGGTGGCAAGCTTGGTCCTTTGTGTGAGGTTTCCTTTTTCCTTGTAGAAGGCCTGAATTGCTCTAAACTTCCCCCTTAGATTTGCCTTTGCTGCATCCCATAATTTTTATGAAGCTCTTTTCATTGTAATTTGATTCTACGTATGTTTTCAATACCTCTTTGATTTCATCATTGACCTTGTTTTATTTTATTTTTTTAAAGGATGTAGTTTAATCTCATGTTTGTGGTTTTCCTGTTCTTCTCTCCAGATTTGATGCATAGTTTCATAATTTTGTGTATGGAAAATTACTTGCTGTAAACTATATTAGCTTAATGTTCCTGAGGCTCTTTTTATGGCATAATATGTGGCTAATTCTTTAGAAATCATCCTGTGCACCCATGAGAATCTTATGTGTTCTCCTTTTCTGATGCAGTGTCCAATAACTCATTTAGATTCAAATGATCTAATTTGACATTAAGACCTCTGTTTCCTTACAGATATTCTTTCTGGATGATATGGCCATCAGAAAAGTGAGGTGTTAAACTCATCTATTATTGTTTTATAATGAATTAATTACTTCATGTCTACTAATATTTTTTTTATACTTATGATCTACATTGTTGGGTACATATATAATTTAATGATTGTAATACTCTATTTTTATTTTGATCTCTTTTTCTTTATGTAATCTCATATTTATCTTTCATTGTAAACCTTATTTTAAAATGTATTTTGTATGATTTGAGCTTTGCAATCTGCACATTCTTGTCATTTCCATGAAATATAATTTCCATCTATTTCCTGGCTGTGTATGTCTTCCACCATAGAGTAAGATTTTTTTGGGTGGAGGCCAAGATGGTGGAGGAGAAGGATGCTGGCATCGCACCCTTTTCCACAAATGCACCAGGACTCATCCACAGACCCACTCAGCTAACCAGAGAACCTGCAGAACTCTGATAGAGCATTGTCCTCTTCAAAAGATAAAGATGCAAAAAATCTGGCAGGAGAAAAGGAGGAAAGAAAGAAGAAAAGGTAAAGCAGATTGTGACAGGTCTCACAGGGAGGGACCAGCTAAAAAGGACTGGCGCTCTTTCACTAGGTCTCCCCACTCCAACTGAAATGTTGGCAGAACGGACGGGGAGCCTCCAAGGATTGGATCTCTGAAGTCTATAAGTTGACTGACAGTACTAAGTTAAACAGGCAAAGGATCCCTGTGACAGCCAGCCTGTGATGCATCCAGGCAGCTGAGGGCAGGGCCATGCTGCAAGACCTGGTTGGAAGATGGGGATGGGTGCACTGAGGCAGACCGGGGGAATGGATGGGGCTGTGTGCCATTGCTGTGGGTGGACAGGGCAGAAAAACCTGGGCCCTCTATAAAACAACAGGGCAGACGTTCCCTGGCAGGGGAAAGGTGCATTCCCCATCTCTGAAATTCCACAAATTTTCTTGGAGAAGAGAGCTGGGGCTCAGCCACAGCCACCATACCCTCTGGTGCTTTGCACCCAGGTGGCAGTGGGGGCAAAACCTGTATCCTCTCCTAAGGACGTAGCAGCCTCAAAAGCCAAATGGGGCTTGTCTACAGTCCGAGGCAGATAGGATACTTCTGTCATTTTTCCTCAGAATACTTGCTCTGCCTAGACAAACATGGAGCTGAGTTTTGGCCCAAACAGGGACAGGTGTGTTCCTAAGTCTACCCTGAGCCCAATTCCGGTGTGCAAGCCTGAGGCGGAGCATTCAGTGGCACAGAGCAGTGGAGAGACTGGCACCCTGAGGTGGCTGGTGGCCCACCAAATTTTGGGGTTGAATGCAGCCTCTGACCATGGTGCTGGGAGAGGGCATGACACCCACTCCTGCCTGCTCAGTCAGAAACATTTGACTGCAGCCTCAGACAGGGCAGTGAGAAGCCAGCTCACAGTAAAGAGAGCTGCTCCAGAACCAGTTTTCAGTGTAGGAGCAATCTACTTGCTGATAGGCTCTGGGAGCAGCACAGATGAGGGCTCCAATGGAGGGCCTCTGGAAAAAGCAAGCTCAGCTTCAAAAACAGGATGAATACAGAAAGAGTTCACATTAAATGTACACAGTCTCCAGGAGGACACTGAACATCCCCTTGTCTTAATCTGTTTTTACCTGTTCCATTTTCTATTACCCTCTTAATTTTTACTACTAAGTCAATTATATATATCCCCATATTAATCCCTTTGAAATTTTTAAAAATATTTTTAATATTATTATTTTTCAAAACTCTGCACCAACTTGCTTTTCTATTATTCATTATACAATGTCTTCAAACTTTTATTTCTCCCTTCTTTAAAATTCTTTATGTCTCTCTCTCTTTTTTCTCTTTTCTTAGTTGTATTTCTACATAGGCATTGTGTAGATAAACACCTTTAAGAGCACAGTAGATAATTGATACTCCATAAACCACAGTGCCAGAAAGGTAGGAGCAAGATGAAGAAGCAGAGAAAACATTCTCAATTAAAAAACAAGAGAAATCCCCTGAAAGAACGATCAGTGAAATAGATATCGATAGCCTACTAGATCAAGATTTCAAACAAGAGTGATCAAATTATTGAAGGAAATAAAAGATAGAGTTTAGAGATATAAAATATGTAAAAAATGAAATGGAAGATATAAAGAAAAGCTGAGTAGAATAGGTAAACCCATTTACTGAGATGAGAAATGATCTAAAGTGGTCGCAAAGCTGACTAGACATTGCAGAGGAATGAATTATTGACTTAGAAGACAGGACAATAGAAAGCATCCAATCAGATTGCCTACAAGAGAAACAATTGAATAAAGCATGAGACCTAAGGGATAATAAAAAGCATGCCAATCATGGCATGATAGAAATCCCAGAAGGGGAGGAATGATCAAAGGGGATTGCAAAGGTGTTTGAAGAAATAATGACTGAGAACTTCCCAAACAGATACAAGGAATCAGATATCCAAGTACACTAACCTCAGAGTGTCCCAAACAGGAAGAACCCAAATACCAACACCAAGACATAAAATTAAGATGTCCAGAGTCAAGGATAAAGAAATGATCCTAAAGGCAGCAAGAGAATAGCAAAGAGTGAGTTATAAGGGAATCCCCATAAGGCTCCCAGCTGATTTCACTACATCAATACTAAAGGCCTGAAGGGAGTAGAAAGATATATTCAATGTCCTGAATGAAAAAAAGTTATATCCTAGGATACTTTAATCAGCATGTTTATCCTTTATGGTAGAAGGATACATAAAGAAATTCACAGACAAGAAAATGCTACAGGAGTTTAGCAACACTAGACCCATGCTAGAAGAAATATTTAAAAGTCTACTCTAAATAGAAAAGCAGCAGGATACATCAAATATGTGAAACTCACAGCAGGAAAAGTGCTAACTCATGAATTACAAATAAAATACACACAAAATTTTAAAACAAGTGATACAAATCATTGAGAATGGGAGAGGGAGGCAGGAAAAGAGAGAATTTTTTTTTTGTTCTTTCTTTTTAAAATATTTTGTTCTCTGTAGGATGGGTTTGAGATCATGTTACTATAAGTTTAATAAAATCACTTATAATAATGGTCTAAAAGACTTATAAAAAAGGGTAACAGCAAGACAAAAACTTATCAGGGTGTCAAAAAACTAAATAAAATACATGATAATACAAAGGAAAATGACCAAACCATAAAAGGAAGATAAAAGGAACAAAGAGGATATACCAAATCAACTGCAAAAATAATGTCAAAATAGCAATAAACACAAACCTATAATCGATTATTTTAAATGTTAATGGACTAAATGCTCCAGTCGAATGTCATAGAGTGATATGCTGGATAATAAAGCAAGAACTTTCAAAATGCTACATACAAGAGACCCAATTGAGAGAGAAGGACACATAGAGATTGAGAGTGAAAGGATGGAAAAGAGTATTCCATTCAAATGGAAAAGCCAAAAAAGCAGGTGTTACAGTAGTCATTTCAGATAAAGTAGTCTTTAAAACTAAGGCCATAAAGAAAGATAAAGAAGGACATTTTATTCTGATTGAAGGAGTTATACAAGATGAGGATAGCACACACGTTAATATATATGCACCAAATAGAGGAGCTCCTAAGTACATAAAATAATTACTAACAGATATAAATGGGGATACTAATGGGAATCTAAACATTTTTGGAGATTTCAACACTGAATTAACATCACAGGACAGATCACTGAGATAAAAAATAAATTAGGCAACAGAGAAGTTAAATAATACAATAGAAATATTACACTTGGTGGATATTTTCAGAGCATTGCACCCCCCACAAAATAGTATATACATTCTTTTCAAGTGCACATGGGACATTTTCCAGGATTCATGATATACTTGGGCACAAAAGAAACCTCAGCAATTTTAAGAAGACAGAAATTACCTCAAGCATGTTTACTGAACACAATGCCATGAAGCTATAAATCAACAACAGAGAAACAAATGATAACAAAAGGAAAACATGGAGATTAAAAAATATATTATTAAAAAACCAATGGGAAAATAAAGAAATCAAAGCAGAAATGAAAAAGTACCTTGAGAGAAAAGAAAATGAAAGCAAAACGGCACAAAATTTATGGGACACAGCAAAAGCAGTGCTGATAGGGGAGTTTATAGCGATACAGGCCTTCCTCAAAAAAGAAGGACAATCACAAAAAAATAATTTAACTCACCAGCTGAATGAACTAGAAAAATAAGAACAAAAAATCGCCAAAGACAGCAAAAAGAAGGAAATCATAAATACTGGGGAGGAAATAAAATAGAGATTAAAAAGAGCATAGAAAAAAATTAAACCAATCCAAAAGGTGGTTTTTTAAAAAAGTAAGTAAAATCGACAAACCTCTGGCAAAACTCAAAATGAAGAAAAGAGAGAGAGCACAAATTTGCAAAATAAGATAGGAGAATGGAGAAATTACAACAAATAAAATAGAAATACAGAATATCATATGAGAATATTCTGAAGACAATATGGAATCAAACTGTATGACCTAGACGAGATGGACAAGTTTCTGGAAACATACTGTCCACCAAGACTGAATCTAGAAGAAATTAACCCCTTGAACAAGCAGAGCACTAGAAATGAAATCAAAATAGCAATAAAAAACCTCCCTATGAATAACAGCCCAGGACAGGATGGCTTCAATAAGGAATTCTACCAAACATACAAAGAAGGACCCATATCAGTTTTACTCAAACTCTACCAGAAGATTGAAAAGGAAGGAATACACCCAAAGTCATTCTATGAAGCCACATTCACCCTGATACCACAACCAGGCAAAGACACTACCAAACAAGAGAATTAAAGGCCAATATCACTGATGAACACAGACGCCAAAATCCTCACCAAAATAGTAGCAAATAGAATCCAAAAACACAGAAAAAAGATTATACATCTTGACCAAGTGGGGATCATGCCAGGGACACAGGTGTGGTTCACTATATGCAAATCAATCAATGTAATACAGCACATCAAAAAGAGAAAGGAACAAAACCACATGATCATCTCAATAGATGCAGATAAAACATTTGCTATAATTCAACACACAAGTATGATAAAAATTTTAACCAAAGTGGGCATAGAGGCAACATATTTCTGCATCATGAAAGCTATAGATAACAAATCTACAGACAGCATAGTACTCAACTGTGAGAAAGTCAAAATCTTCCCACTAAAAACTGGGACAAGGCAATGATGCCCACTCTCACCATTTCTATTAAACACAGTATGGGAAGTCCTAGCAAAAGAATTCGGACAAGAAATAAATTTATTCAAGTTGGATAGAATGAAGTAAAACTGTTATTATATTAACTTAGATGACCTGATTATCTATATAGAGAACCCTAAAGATTTTCCAGAACAAAACTACTAAAGCTAATAAAGACATTTAGCCAAGTAGCATGATTCATGATTAATATATAAAAACTGTCACATTTCTTTACCCTAACAGTGAAATATTCCATAATTTTAAAAAATTCATATGAAATCAGGTCAAAAAATGAAAAACCTAAGAAAAACCAAGATAAAAAAATCAATAGGATACTGATAAATAAATTTGAAGATGATGCAAAGAAATGGAATGAAATCCCAAGGTCTAGTTGAGATTAATTAATATTGTTAAAATATGCATACTACAAAAGATGTCTACAGATATAAAGTGATTCAGCTCGAACTACATGATATTTTCCTCATAACTAAAAATACTCCTAAGATTTGTATGACACTGAAAAAGAACAAGAACTGCAAAAGTAACAATGAGGAAAAAGAAAAATTTGGAGGTATAACCCAAAACCCTCCCAGATTGCAGAATATATTGCAAATATACAGTAATCAAAACAGCACAATACTGGAAAACATACAAGCAACTATATCACTGGAACAGAACACATAGGCAGAAATGAATCATCACATCTATGGTCAACTAAACTATGACAAAGGAAACAAAAATATACAATGCCTAAAAGACCATCTTCAGCAAGTGATATTGATAAAACTAGACAGCTACATGTAAATCAATGAAATTAGAACACTCCCTCACACTGTACACAAATAAACTCAAGATGATTTAATTATCTGAATCTAATACATGACACAATAAAACTCCTGGAAACTAACATTTGCAAAACAAGAGAGAAATTGTAGTAAAATTTTCTTACGTCATTCTTCCAAGCTGAAAACAATAAAAGCAAAATAAATAATAGGTCCTAATTAAACTTAAATGCTTCTACACAGCAAAATAAACAGAATGAAAAGATGAACTTAAATCTAAGAACACATTAGGAAACTACGCAATCAACAAGAGGCTAATTTCTAAAATATACACATCGTTCATTCAACTACATTTCAAAAATCTACAAACAACTCAGACAGAAAATGAGCAGAAGACAATTCTCTAAAGAAGATACACAGATGACAAACAGGAACATAAAAAGAAAGTTCACATTGCTAATCATTATACAAAGGCAAGACAAAAATAAAATAATGTTTTACCTCACACTAGTGAGAAGGGCTGTCATCAAAATGTCTCAAATAATAAAGACTGTGGAGGTTGTAGAGAAAAAGGGACTCTCCAACGCTCTTGGTGGGTATGAAAATTGGTGCAACAACTTTGGTAACAGTATGGAAGCTCCTTTAAATAATAAAATTAGACCTATCATATGACCCAGAAATCCCAGTCCTGGGCATATAAAACATAAAACCTGAAAACAAAGAATCCTAGGGTAAAACATAAGAAGTACACTTGACTTAATTTGATTCTTTATATGTCTCCTCTGGCAAGGGAAGCAGAAGCAAAAGTAACAAAATATGATTAGATCACTCTAAACAGATTTACACTGAAGAAGAAATGATCAATAAAATGAAAATTCAACCAAAACAATGGGAGAATATATTTTCAAGTGATATTTTCCAATCAACTGTTAATATCCAAAATATATGGCAAACACATACACCACAACATCAAAAAAGACCAAACAATCCAATTTAAAAAAATGTCCATAGGAACTGAATAGATAGATCTGAATCAATTTTCTGAAGAAAACATACAGTTGGCAAAATGACACATGAAAATATGTTCAGAGTTATAAATTTTTAGGAAAGTCATAAACCAAAAATGAGACAAGACCTCACACTTCTCAGAAAGCTCTCATCAAAAAGTAAAGAAATAGATGTTGGAGAGATTGTGGAGAAAAAGAATAACCGAGGACACTGTGTATGCAAAGAATGCAAAGTATTAATTCCATTGCATATAAACATCAAATTTTCTTCATCTAGTTTTTTTCAAGGGATGTTGGGTTTGTAGGCCCCTGTCTGAAGGCTGTAGAGATTAAGCCCATGGGCTGAACTGATAAACAAGCTGCGAGGAATGTCACATATTCAGGCTGGATAAGAAATGGCCTACTCAATGTATCCAGTATAGATGGCTGGATACCCAATGATGGGTAAGTTCCTCAGAGGAGGACAAACTACGGCAGGCACAGCCGCCGGCTGGATAAGAGATGGCCTGCTTAATGAAGTTCCGTGATGAACTTGAAAACAATCCTTGATCATTTAACATCCTGTGCTTTCTGCAGGAGCATCAGGACATAAATAGCTTAAGATTATTAACATTGTTATAACTTAGATGATATATGAGGTATTGTGCATGTCCTATATAAACCCTTCTTCTAATAATCAATGAACAGAGAACTGCTTCGCTTCTCTCCACACAGTGTTTTTGTATATATGTTATCGTGCCACTGACAGGGTTAATTTAATTTGTTGGGAGTGTCATAAAAGGATGTTGCATTATATACAATGCTCTTTCTGCACCTATTGAGATGATTATGTGAGTTTTGCTTTTCATTCTATTAGTGTGGCATGTCACCTTTATTGATTTGAATATTTTGAAGTATCCTTAAACCCAGGGATAAATCCCTTTACTCATGTATGTGTATGATACATTAAATGTGTTGTTGAATTCATTTTGCTTGTGTTTTGTTGAGAATTTTGGCACATATGTTCATCAGGGATAATATTCTATATTTTGCATATAATGTCTTTTCTAGCATTGTATTGCAAATAAAGCTGGCACCATAAAATAAGTTTGGAAACTTTCACCCCCTTCAAATTCTTGGAAGATTTGGGGAATACTTGGTGAAAAATTGTCTTCAAATTTATGACAGAATTCACCAGTAAAGTCATCTAGTATATATTTTCTTGTTTGGGAGGTTTGGATTTCTGATTTACTCATACACACTTTTGCTCTATTTAAATTTCTAATTTTTTCTTGATTCAGTATTGGAAGACATATGATTCTGGGAATTTGTCTTTTGTTCTAGGTCATTCAAATTGTTGGCTAGTGGTAATTTCTTATGATGCTCTGTATCTCTACACATCTACAATATCTTCTCTTTTATTTCTAATTTAATTTCAATCTTTATTTTCTTAGCCAACCTAAATGTTTGTCCAATTTATGTTTAAAAGAAACAGACTTATGTATATTTTATATCTTTTCAATTATTTCTCTTGTTATTTCCCTTACTCTGATTCATTCAATTTTCTCATTATTCTTTCTGTTTTCTCCTAGATTCTTGATGTGTAAAGATAAGTAGTGTGAATATTTGTATTTCTTTTATTATTAAATGTTATTTATATAGTTATTATTTATTCATTTACTTACATAATCATTTACTTATTTACTTATTTATTCATTTATTTATCAATGAAGTACTACCATTTACAATGTGTCAATCTATGGTGTATAGCACAATGTCCAAATACATGCATATGTTTTTGTGCCTATTAAAATAAACTTCATGATATTTACATACAGCCCTGTGTCATACAAAAGGCATTTTGAAAAAATCTATTGTTATATATAGTTGATAACATATATAACTCTACAGCTCCCAAATACATCGTCTCTTAGCCCCTTTCTTCAGTAACCATGAGATTATTAAGTAGGTCTGCAAGTTTGTTTCACTTTTGTAAATGGAATCATAGTGTTCTCATCCAAAGTTTTTTTAATGTTCTACATATGTGATGTCATGTATTATTTTTCTTTCTCTTTCTGGCTTACTTCAATTAGAATGACACTATTTGGGACATCCATTTTGCTGCATTTGTCATTGTTTTATCATTTTTTATGGCAGAATATAATTCCATTGTGTAAATATGGCATAAATTCTGCATATTGTCATCTCTTGATGGACAATTAGTGTGCTTCCATGTTGTGGCTCTTGTCTATAGCACTGCTGAGAATATTGGGGTGCAGGTGTCTTTTTGAATTAGGGTTCTCTTTGATATATACCCAGATGTGGGATTGCTGGATCATATGTTAAGTCTAGTTTTATTCTTTTGAGGAATCACCGTCCTGTTTTCCACAAAGACTGCAACAAACTATATTCCTACCAACAGTGTAGGAGTGGTCACTTTCTCTACAGCTTCCCCAGCATTTATTGTTTGTGGAGTTTTGAATGATGGCCATTGTGACTATTGTGAGTTGATACTTCATTAAAGTTTTGAATTTCCCTTCTCTGATAAAGATAGTGAGCAATTTTTTTTTCATATTTCTATGTGGTATTTGTATGTCTCTAATGGAGATTTGCTTTCTTAGGGCTTTTGAACATTTTCATATTGGGTTTCTTGGGTTTTTTTTATTATTATTAGGTTGTATGAACTATTTATATTTTAGAAATTTAGCCTTTTTCAGTTGCATCACTTCTAAATATTTTCTTTAATCCTGTAGGTTGTCATTTTGACTTGTTTATGGTTCACTTTTCTGTGCAAAAGCTTATAAGTTTAATTAGGTCCCATTTATTAAATTTGCTCTTACATCCATTACCTGGGTAGGCTGTTCTAGAAGATAATTTCTGAGATTCATCTCAGAGTCTTTTGCTTATGTTTTCTTCTAGGAGATTTACTGTGTCTTGGCTTACATTTAAGTCTTCAAGTCATTTTGAGTTTATACTTGTGTATGGAGTGAAGGAGTGTTCCAACTCCATTGCTCTGATGCTGCAATCCAGTTTTCCCAACACAAGTTGGTGAAGAGATGGAATTTTCTCTGTCATATTCTTGGCTACTCTGTGAAATATTAATTGAACATAGGCCTGTAGATTTACTCCTAGGCTCTCTATTCTGTTGCATTTGTCCATATGCCTGTTTCTGTACCAATATCATGTCGTTTTGATTATTGTAGCTCTGCAAAAGTGTATGGAGTCCAGGCGGGTTATTCCTCCAGCCTATTTCTTTGTCTTCAATATTGTTTTGGAAATTATGGATTTTTTTTGATTATATATAAGTCATATGATCATTTGTTTCATTCCTAAAAAGAAATGTTTTGCATAATTTGATAGGAACTCCGATTAAGTCTATGGATTGCCTTGGGCAGTATGGCCATTTAAACAATAGTATTTCTTCAATTATTAGACCATTGGGTATCTTTTCAATTCTTCAAATCTTTCTTGATTACCTTAATTAATGTTTTCTTGTTTTCTATGTATAAGTCATTTGCTTCCTTGGTCAGAGTTTTGATTAAACATTTTATAGTTTTGGGTGAAGTTATAAAAGGGGATGTTTCTATACTTTGTTTTCCTGTTGATTCAATGGTAGTGTAAAGAAATCTAAATGGTTCTTGTACATTACTCTGTCTACCTTTCCCATTTCCTTTTATTGCCTAAGTTATATTTTGTGAAGCTTTTACAATTTTCTATATATAGTGTCATGTATGCATATCGTGACAATTTTACCTCTTCTTTTCCAGTCTGAATTTTATTTCTTTTTCTTGCCTGATCGTTGTGGGTAAGAATTCCAAGACTATATTGAATTGAAAGTGTGAGAATGGGCATCCTTGTCTTGTCTCAGGTTTTTGTGGGAAGTTTTCCAGTTTTTCACCATTGAGTATTTTGCTGGCTATATATTTGTGGTAAATAGTTTTCATTATGTTGAAATATGGTCCCTCTATGCCCACTGTGATAAGAACTTTTATTGCAAATAGGTGTTAAATTATAACAAATGCTTTTTCTGCATCTACTGAGATGATCATATCGTTTTTGTCTTCTCTTTTTTTGAGATGGTGTTTCATAATTTATTAATTGATTTGCATATGTTAAACCATCCTTGTGTTCCTGGGATGAACCCAACTTGTTCATGGTGAATGATCTTTTTTTTAAATGCTGTTGGATTCTGTTTGTTAATAATTTCTTAAGGACATTTACATCTATGTTTATCAATGATATTGGCCTATAGTATTCTTCTTGGGGTAGTGTCTTTGCTTTTCTTATCGGTTTGATTTTGACCTTATGGTGTGAGTTTGGGAATACTCCTCCATATCAATCTTTTGGAAGAATTTGAGTTGGAATTGTATGGATTTTTCCTTCTATGTTTGGTCAATTTCCTCAGTGAAGCTATTTGGGTCTGAATTTCGTTTGCAGAGATTTTTTATTTAATTGATAATTCTATTCCAGTTTTGGTGATCTGTCTGTTCAAATGGTTAATCTCTTCTTGATGCAGTATTGCTGGGATGAATGTTTCCAAAAACTTCTCCATTTCTTCCTGGTTATCCAGTTTGTTTCCATACAGTTGCTCATGGTATTCCCTTATGATGTATTGTAAATTTGTTGTACACTTTGTAGTTTCTCCATTTTCATTTCTTATATTATTTTTGTTCTCTCTCTTTTCTTGCTGGTGAGCCTGTCCAGAGATTTGTCAATTTTGTTTACTATTTCAAAAAAGAGTTTGATTGATTTTTTTCTATTTTTTAACTTTATTTTATTCTTCCTCCCTTCATCTTTATTTTTTCCTTCTTTCTGCTGACTTTTGGTTTTGGTTGGTCTTCTTTTCTTGATTAGTTTACATAGAAAATTAGATTATTTATTACAAATTGTTCTTCTAATTTTAGGAGGGTCTTGTCACTCTGAACTTCCCTCTTAAGAGTGCTGTTACTGTATTCCATAGACATTGTGTAGTGTTTTGTCATATTTCTCAAGATATTTTTTAATTTATTCTTTTATTTCATCACCTACCCCCCTTGTTTTAGTACCATGTTTTTAATCTGGATGCTGTTATTTTCCTCCCTGGTTTTCCGTGATTGATTTCTAGTTTCATGCTATTATACTCAGAAAAGCTGCTTGAAATTATTATTATCTTCTTAAATTTGTTGAGGCTTCTTCAGTGCCTGAGTTCATAATCTTTCCTAGAAAATGTTCCATGTGCACAGGAAAAGAATGTATATTCTCTTTTGGGGAGAAGTACTGTTTTGAAAATGTCAACCATCTCTAATTATTTTATAATGACTTTTAGTATCTTTGTTCCCTTATTAATTTTCTGTGTGAAAGACCAGTCCAGTGGTGGTAATGGGAAGCTCTAGTCTCCTACTGTGATTGTGTTCCCAGGGATTTCTCTCTTTTTATCTATTAGTATTTGCTTTTCTTTTAGGTGCTCCTATATTGAGTGCATATATCATAATGAGTATAATATCCTCACGTTGTATTGCTTCTTTAATCATTATGTCATGTCCTTGTTTATCTTTCTCTATGGCCTTTCTTGTAAATTCTATTTTGTGTGAAGTCAGTACTGCTAGTCCTGCTTTCCTGTCAAGTGCATTTGCATGGAATATAATTTTCCATCTTCTGATTTTCAATTGATGTGTGTTCCTCTTACTAAAGTGGGTCTCTTGTATGCTTCATAATGTAGGGTCTTGTTATATTATCCCATCTGACAATATATATCTTTTTATTGAAGCACTAAGTCCATTAACATTTGTGATAATTATTGATAGACTGGTGTTTATTTCCATTATGAACTTCATTTCCCAGGTGATTTGGTATTTCCTTTTTGTTAATTTTTTTTCTTCTTGTGGCTTGATAAGTTTTCTTTTACTATTTTGGTTTCTTTTTTCTTTGTGACTTCATTGTTAGTATTTGATTTATGGTTACATTGTTTTGTATTTATATTGACCCGTACTATATCTGTTTATTTTAGCTGAAAAGAACACAAACTCAAATCCATCCTACAGAGAACAGAAACAAGAAGAAAACTCCCTGTATTGTCCTGTTTCACTCTGTGACCCTACAAATTTTAATGTCCTGTTTTACAACATAATATTTATTCTGTTGTAAGTCATTGAATCTATTGCCTTTCTAATTATGCCTTTCTCTTTTTATAGTGTCCTGCTTCTATTTTATTTAGAGTAGATCATTCATTATTTCTTTTTCTCTTGCTAAATTCTTTTAGTATTTGCTTGTGTGCAAGTTATTTATCTCTCCTTCAATTCTCAAAGATAGCCTTGCTTGATAAAGTATCTTAGAACCCAGTTTTATTGTATTGATGACTTTGAATATGTCTTGTCACTGTCTTCTGCCTGCTGTATTTGTGTAGGAAACTAGTTTACAAATTTTATATATATAATTATATATATTTATGTAAAGATCACCTAGAAATGAAGTTAATATATAAGGTGAAAACCTATACATTAAAAAACAGAAAACACTGATGAAGAAATTAAAACTTATCCAAAGAAATGAAAAGATCTCTTATGTTAATGATGTGAAACAATGTGGTTGAAACAACCATACTACCCAAAGGAATCTACATTTAGTGTGATTCATGTCAAAATACCCATGAGAATTTTCCATTAAATAGATCAAATAATTTCAAAATTTATATATAATCACAAAGACCATGAGTTGACAAAATAATTTTGAATAAGAGTATTAAATTTAATGGTGTAAAGTTCTCTGATGTTAAACACTACTACAAAGCTTTAGTAATTAAAACAACATGTTACTGGCTCAAAAACAGACACCAATCAAAAGAAGAGAATAGAGCAACCAGATATAATTCCTCACACCTATGATCAATTAACCCATGGTAAAGTAAGCAAGAGTACAAAATGAACAGATTCTCCTCAATAATTAGTGCTGGAGAGATTGAACATGTCAAAGATTGATTAGAATATTTCCTCACATTGTATACAATCCATGAGCAAAGAATATCGTTCTATTTATTTTGTTTTCTTTTATTTCTTGCACCTGAAATTTATAGATCTATGTTAAGATCTTTTATTTCACATACCAAATGTATTCCTATATTATTCTATTTGATATAAATTAACACACAATTGTTTTCCTAATTTCTCTTTCTGATAATGTGTTGTTACTATACAAAAATGCAATGAATATTTGTATATTGATTTTGAATTCTGCAAGTTTACTGAGTTTGTTGGTTATTTCTAACAGTCACTGGAGGTGTCTATGGAGTTTTCTATCTATGCATAATTATGTCATCTGTAAAAATTCACTGCTTTTTTACAAGTAGGATGACTTTTATATTTTTCTTGACTGATTGTTCTGGCTAGTACTTCCAGTAATGTAATTTAGGACTTGTGTAAGTGAGCTAGTTTTTCTTAATTACTGGACCAGAGTAAAACATTCCTGTATGCTAATATTGAAATTGATGTTAGTCATGGGTTTTTCATATATGGCTTTTATTATGTTTAGTTACATTCTTTGTAGAGCAAATTTGTAAAGAATATTTTTATAAAATAGTTATGATCAGATCTGTCAATAATTTTCCTACATTTTTTGAGATTGTTATTTTTGAGTTCTTTGTTTTTTAAGGGATGATATCACATATATTGATTTGTGTATGTTAAATAATATTTATGTATCAGGACTAAACACAACTTAACTATAGTTTATAATACTTGTAATATGCCATGAATTCAGGTTGCTAATATTTATTTAGAATGGAATTTATAGATACTGAAGGAAAAATTTTCTTTGTAGCTTAAGTGTACATTTATTTATTTAAAAATTTTATCACTCATTTTGAATTTGGCTTCAGTTTAACGGAATTTATTACTAAATAAAAATATAAAGTTTTGTAGAACAGCATTTACTTCAGTTTACTGATACAGAACATAGCTATTATTTACAATTAGTGAACAAAACACTTGCCTTAAAATGCCGTATTATACTAACAATGCCAACTGTTTCAGGACTGAGAAATGTACTGCTACCTAAAATGAATTGCCTGGTCTTTTTCACCCCAAACCACATATACTGTTGTTTCTTTGTTTTTGATTGTTTATTTCTTTGCCCCTTAATGGAGGCACTGCTTATTGAACCAAGGATCTTGTGCATAAATGTATTTATCAACATTATTTTGGAACACATAACAGAACCCACAAGAGTATGGATAATAAACATGACAAAAAATTTATTCCTTCTAGCAACTGAAAAACCTCTGGGTGAAAGAATGGCAAACATAAACATTTGTAAATATACAATAATATGTTCTCTTTTGTAATTTTAAAGTAGAATATTAAATTACATTTGTTTTACTTATAGCAATGAAATGAAATTTAAAACAAAAATTCCCCCCTTTGGGATTTCTTAAATTTGATTGCTTATTTTAACCTAATTTTATTTCATAAATATTTACCATTTATTTATAAACATACCAAATAAACAGATATTTATTCTGCTAATATTTTGAATATAGAGTTATTTATTGTAAAGTACACAGATAAATACATACTTCCATTTCCAAATCAAATTATTTTTCACCTTAATTACAATTGATCATGAAAGTGTTATAAATTTTATGTAGAGGTTTTAAACAGTTTTCACTGTAAATTCCAAAATTTAAAATTATTTTATATATTTCTGCATTATTTATACTCTGTTCCCCAATCTGGTGTAAATTTATGTACAAAAGGATGGATATTGGTTTTATTTCATAGACCCCAAAATTAAATTATTAAAAAGATTTTGTGTGGATAATATTTGCAGATCACACTATAAAAATAAACATCTTACATGTTTCATTTTAACTGGATAAATGAGAAGTAAACACTGACTGAACATTACACTTGAGTTGCTAGGAGACCAGTCGTTTTGTGATGTCACAGCTACTCAGGTTGAGAACCATTGTGATGGCCTAGCAGTTTATCTGTGCAGGCCTACCAAAGCAGCATTTGAAGATGCAGTGCTCAAAATCATGCAGAATAAAAAGGTAGCTGTAGATAAAGTTACTTTAGATGGCATATTTTTCTTCAGAAATTCAAGTTGTGTCTAGTAAAGGTGGACCAATTGGTTCAGGAAACCCCGGTAGATCTCTATTGTGTAATCAAACATTCCTTGTGGACTTGGTCTTGAAGACTATGATTGAAGAAAATGCTGTTCAGTATTTGTCTGAAAGATCCTTGATTAAAAGACCATGTTACACACATTGTGTCTCTGAACCACATGAAGATAATGATTTTCGTTCTCTGACATTTCCAAGAAAACTCTGGAAAAAAGGTGCGAGTGACGAACTTAAATCCATCTGGTGGTGTGATAATGGACCTTCCATAGTGATTGATGAAGATGTCTTTAAGAAGGAAGTTTTGGAAAGAAAGCCCCCTTTCAGAATATTTCAAATTGGAAGTATGAAAAGTTTAGTTAGACAGATTAACCTTTATGGGTTTGATAAAGTGCAGCAGAATTTTCAAAGATCTGCTTGTCTAGTTGACTTTCTGGCAGAAGAAAAAGAAGTCTCTGTTTTAAGAAAGGTATACAGAAATTTTAGATACCACTTGGTAACTTATATATAAAATTTTATTCTGTACATCATCCTATGGTAATATAAATGTTAAGATAGATTTTGAAAATTGTATTAAACTACTAAGGCTAAAATACTTTATTTTTTCTAAAAAATGAGGACAGTACCTTAAGAAGTCAAAATTATGAGAAACTTTGCTTGAAACTCTGAATCTTAACTGAAATCAAAATAAAGGTATTAATGCTGCTTTTAAAACGTGGCATAAACCATTACTGCAAATACTACCTTCTTAAATTTGATGACTATACTATTTAAATGTGTAGTTTCCAAACAAGAAACTTAAAAATATCGTCAGCAATGTTCATATTTTGATGATATTATCTTTTCATTGTAAACGTGAAATCTGAGGATTTACAGGTTAGGCTAATTTTTGGCTTGTATTTTGATTTAAAATATTACTAAAAATTTTCACCTTTGGTTGTAGCTGCAGTTCTGTCATAATCCAAATTTTAAATGAGGCTGTCCCCAGATTTTACTTAGAGTAAATAGAAGAGTTGGGATTAAAAATGATTCTCTGGTATCTTCATTGGCTGAAGATTTCAAAAAGAAGCACTTTAAAGCAGGGGGTAATGTGGATAATCATAATTCTGGTTTTGTGGCTAACGCTAGTGGAGAAAGTGCTTTTTAACCTACTGCAAATTTAAACATGCCTCTAATAAGAAGGCCCTCTACCACCCAGATAATTGGTGATACAACTACCCTTGTCAGAGGTGATTTTTCTCCTCCATCATCAAGGTCAGTTAGACCAACAGAAAAAATTGCAGTGGATCAACGTGCTATTTTAAATGAGTTGACCACTGTCCACTGACACTATCAATGCAGCTAAACTGAAGCAAATGGCCGTGTTGTGAACTTCATTACAACTAAATATTCTACTTCTCTGTACAGCATATTGTCTCCCATACAGAGCAATTATTTTGGACTGATGGTGGAGCCTTCTACTTTTCCAAATAGATATCACAACATATCTGCCAATGAAGGTCGTTTTTCTAAACTTCAACCTGGGAGCAACCCACAGATTCTAGTGCCAGTGATAGCTGATATATCAGCTACCTCTCTTTCAAGGCCAACTCAGCCATCTTCAGTTTATGAACGTCATCCTAATTACAACTGATCTACCACAGGATTACCATATTATACAGGATAACAAAGATTAAAATGATGTTGAAAAATGTCGACAAATATCTGCCAATTTCTTGTTTGAACGATAAACATAGATGTGTAGCTGTATTTTCCTTTTATTTTTTAATAGAATTAAGAGTTAAATGGGGAGTAAGTTACCATTTAAAGAAAAAAGAGATATTTGATATGATCATTTGATGAAACAATATGGGAGTAAATTTAAATAATTTCTTGTAAGGAAGAAGAGAAATTGGAAGAATTTGGAATAAGACTAAAACATGGAGAGTGGGAAAAGTACTAAATGGTTTCTGGTTCATACTGGAAAGTATTAAAAGTGTTAAGTTATGATAGGTTGGAACAGGAGATAAATGCAGGTACCGGCCCAGGGATCATGGTCTCTATTATGTCATCCCCGGAATCATAAAGGTCACATGATGTAGTCTCAGATGGCACATTCAGCACGTGGTAGAATTTAAGAAGTAATTTTATCAATGGTCTTCTTTGCGCTGTTCTCAAAGCATTCGAATGGGTGCTTTCATTCCCTGCCCTCAAGATTCTACACTATATTTTCTAGTCAATAATTTATATTGCTTTTCTGTTCCAGCCAAAGGCCAGCTTACATCCTCAGGGTGGCACTTAATGCCTTTCCAACTCTAAGCCCACAAACTCAACTTAGTTTAGTCAGTTCTTTATAAATTGGCATCTGACTACCTTGGCATATCTTAATGTTTCACTGTATCTGGAGATACATCCAGGCAAATGCTTGTCAACTATTTTAGCTCCAACCTCACCACTTTTGCTCCAGCTCATCCTTGGAAGTTGTGTGTCCTCCTTTTACCTACTTACACTTTTTCAGCCTCAGCACAGAAACCACTTCCTCCAGATGTTTTCTGTCTATCCCACTTTCCTTGTCTAACTTGTATACCAGCAAAGTAAGCACAGCACATGCCAAAGGATGAATTTTACTATTTAGTGAACGAAAAATACATGTTGACTTTAAGCAAAATCTACTTTCCTGAAACAACAAAACTCTCATGGTTTTCAAACTATTTCGTTATGGTCTTTACTCTTCACCACAAACTAGTTCTTTTCATAGTCCAAGGACTAGTAACTCAAGAGAGTAAGTGGAGGTAGGTACAGGAGACAAAGTATTATTTTCTTCTTAATTCATGCCTCCAGAGGCCTAAAGCATTCCATTCCCATTTGCTGGAATTTTTCCTGTCTCTTCATCACCCACCCACCCCAAAATAGCTGATTCTCTTCGCCTTACCAATAACTATACTGACTTCTAATTAATTTACTTCTTAGAATCAGAAATTTACACAGAGGAGACAGTGCCATTGCAAATATTTAATGTATGTTTATACACCCCACATAAATTGTGCCCCTTCTAACTTTCACACAGGAAGCATCTTAGAGGTACTAGCCCGTTGGTTGGAGTGGTCATATTCAGTAACCCAATTGCAATCTAAAATGTGTGGAGTAGGAGGAAGTGAGGGTAGTGGAATTAAAGATTTATCTAACTGCAAGAACACCAAATTTCTGCAGATATTAGAAATATAAAATATTCATGGAAGACTCTGACTTTTTCCCATTATTTTAAAATTAAAGGTGAAGCATTTTCAGAATGTGAAATGCCCTGAAATGCTGGAAAAATTGTAGGCAAGTTCAGGGAGCCTAAGGCTTCTGCTCACAATCATGCAGTCAGTGTCAGCTGATAAGACTGAAATGCAAGATTCAGTCCTGAAAATGCGTCACCAGTTGTGAAGAAAGCCTTTGATAATCTGGAGAAAAGGCAAATGGGCCAGGGTAAGCTGTAGCAACATCCCACCAATATGAAATTTACCAAGAGAAGAAAATAGCCCACTTGCAGCAGGAGAACTTTGTCTGGAGAGCAGTGGTTTTCCTACAACAGAAATTTCAAGCTTTTAAGTTTGTGAGCTCAACTCTGATGGTGGCTATGTTTTTGCTTACATTAGCATTCTGGGGTTCAGATGGGCTGGTTCAGCAGCTAGTTTCCAGCTCTCTTATCAGACAGTGGTTCTTACCACGATCATATTAACAAGGTTCTATAATGAAAAGTGAAAAGCTACAGTTTACTTTCAAAATTAGAAATCCTAAATAAGAATATTGTTTATTTGTCCATCTGTAGTATTCTACCTTGCAAAAGCTAGACTATTGGCAAAAGTAGAAAAGTAGTCTGGTGTTTGAAAACTATTCTCTGAGACCTGCCCACTGAATTCTTCCCACTAAGTACAACAAATATGTCTACCATTGTGTGTGTGTGTGTGTGAAAATGGATTGTTAAGCAGCAACTGTTTGTCTTATTTGAGTCATCAGTGAATTATTCCTCTGCATCTAGCAGAATCTCTGTGAGTTAAGAGTTTCATTGAGCCACCAGATTTTCTTCCAATCAGGGATAGGTAGATTTTATTTCTCCCAGTATACTATTTGTTACCTGTTCATTGAATCCCAAGCTGATATTAGGGCCATTATAATGAACCCTTCAATTGGACTGAAGTATATACATTTTCCTGTCCCCAGAGCCCAGCACAGGACTGTGTCTCCTTTTTAATTTAAGCTTATGTCTAATTTTTTTGTCTTATTCTCATTGTTGACACAATTTATTATGGCTTTGAACAGCCGTTGTCTTATTTATAGCAACTGAGCCACTGACTTATTCCCGTTCAACTAGAAATTGCAATAACCTTTCTTTCCTTGGACTACCTGGAATAGAGTGAGCGTAGTCATCATTTTGAAAGCAGTCCTCAGTCCTAATAATGCAGAACCTTTACAGTTCTTTGCCCAGCACTTGAGCGAAAATGTTTGTTGTGGATCACAGGGATTATCCTCACATTCCCTTTTGCAACCATGAGAAAACACCACATTGTTATCCAAAATCAAGTCTTAGTCAGTATTGCATTCCCATTGCAAAACAGTTAAGAATTGTAGGAGTTCTGAGATTTTACCTTGCTGAGATTTTTAGCAACCCAGCAGGTTCCTTTATTACAGATGCTGTCGTGGAGATGAGACTTTCGGTCAGAGACAGTGAACTTTATCACTCACAGCAAAAGCAGCCAGGGTTACCATTTGTTTCCATTCTCTAATCTTAGATGAATATACAGAGTGATATTTTGTTGCCTACAGAAGCAGTGGGCTTTTAACATGAAGAAAGTTTAAGGCATGACAAAACACTAATTTTATTAGTATCTTTATGTATAATTTATTAGAATCACTTATTTATTAGTATTTTTACCTTTGATAAGTATATCATGACTCAAGATTTCTTGCTGCAAAAACAATCATGAGAAATGACATGGGAAAAAATGACCATTGGTTTTCCATTTTTTCTTCCACCTTTTTTGAGATATAATTGGCATAAAACATTGTGTAAGTTTAGGTGCACAGGATAGTGATTTGATTTACAAGTATCATGAAATAAATATCATAGCAACTTTAGGGAGAATTCATTATCTCTTTTAGATACAATTTGAAAAAAATACAACTTGTTTTTTGGTTGTGATGAGAAACATTATGGTCTACTCTCTTAACAACATTCATTTAGCACATAAAGCACTATTAGTTGTAATTTTCATTTTACTATGGGACATCCTTACAACACGTTTATTTTATGGCTGGAGGTTTGTAGATTTTGAGTGCATTAATCAAATTCTCCTTTCCCAACCTCTGCCTCTGTTGACTGCAAGTCTAATTTTTTTCTATAAAAATGTTTCCTTGTTTTTGAAGTGTACTTTAATCTAAACACTGTGCTGGTTTCTCTTACACAACATACTGTTTGCAGTTTTTAATACATTTCAAGCTGCTCACCAGAATATAACTAGTTTTGACTTGTTGCTATGTAAAGACATTTTATTGTTATTTACTAATACCCATACAGTATATTTCTTGTCCCTGACTCATTTAATTTGCAATTGGAAAATTTTCTCTCTTAATTTCCCTCAACTTTTTCTTTTCCTTACCCCATTTCCCTCCTTCTTGTGAACAACCTTTTGCTTTCTATAACTATAACTCCTTTTCTGTGTTGTTATGTTCATTTGTTTTAAATTCCACATATGAATAAAATCATTCAGCATTTGTCATTCTGTTTCTGACTTATTTCACTTAGCATATTACCCTCTTGATCTACGAATTTGTTGCAAATGACAAGAAATTATTCTTTTTAGAGCTGAGTAATAACTCGTATTTTAATGTGTGTGTGCATATATATATAGTGCATATAAATATATATTGTGTGTATGTATATATAAATATTGATAAATCTGCATTTAAGTTGGGTAGATATATACACTAAAACACACATCTTCTTTATCAATCATCTATTGATGAGCAATAAATATGCTTTTATATCCTGTCTATTGTGAATAATGTTGCAGTAAATACAGGTTTGAATTTATCTTTTCTAATTAGTGTTATCATTTTCTTGGAATAATTATCCAGATATGGAAATGTTGGAATATATTTCATTTTTAATTTTCAGATATATCTCCATGTTGTTTTCCACAGTGGCAGCACATATTTACATTCACTCCAGCAGTGCATCATGGTTGTTTTTCTTACATCCTCATGAACACTTATGTTTGTTATCTTTTTGATAATAGTCATTCTGACAGGAGTGACATAAAATCTCATTGTGTTCTGGACTTGCATTTTTCTGATGGTTAGTGATGTTGATCGGTTTCATATGCCTGTTGGTTGCCTTTCCCCCACTGTATATTCAATTTTTGTAATGGGATAAATGACCATAAGTGTCTGATTTCATTTTGAAGCATTCTTTGTGTTCCATTATTCTGTTTGTTCTGTGCCACTACCATATTCTTTTAATTTTGTAGCTTTTAATTGTAGTTTAAAATGAGGGACAGTGATACACCCTCTTAGTTCTTTGTCAAAGCGTTTGTGTTTTTAGTTTGTTTGTTTTCTTTTCTTTCTTTTTTTTAATTGATTTCAACTATTTTGTGTTTACATGTAAATTTTAGATTTATTTATTGTAAATTCTGAAAATGCCCTTGGTATTTTGATAAGCACTGAATTTAATTTGTTTATTTTCTTGGCTAGTACTGTCATTTAAAGAATTTATTTCCTCATCTACCAACACAGTATATCCTTTCATCTGTTTGCATTATCTTCAATTTCTTTTGTAAATATTCTACAGTTATCTGAGAACAGATCTTTTAACTCCTTGGTTGGATAGATTTCTTGATTTTTTTTTGTTTTTTGTAATCCAGCTGTAAAAGTGATATTTCTCTCACTTTCTCTATCTATTAGCTTGTTGTTTGTGTGTAGAAATGCAAGTTTTCTGTATGTTAATTTTACATTCGGAAATTTTACCAAATGCGTTGATAACTCCTAGAAATTTTGTGGCACCATTTTTAGGATTTCTGTTTAAAGTATTTCATCTGCAAACAGATACTTTTACTCCTTTTCTTAATTAGTTATATTTTATTTACTTTTATTTTGGATAGCTATGGCTAGAATTTCCAGTACTATACTGAATAAAACTGGTAAGAGTGAGCATTCTTGTCTTCTTCCTTCTCTTATTGGGGATTCTTTCAGCTTTTAATCAGTGAGTGTCATGTTAGCTGAGTTCTTGTCATATATGACCTTAACTATGTTGAGGTATGTTTCTTTATACCCACTTTGAGGAGAAATATATTCTTAAAAAGATACCAAATTTGTCAAAACATTTTATGACTCTATTGATGTGACCATATAATTTTTATTCTTCAGGTTGTTAGTGTGGTGTATCATACTGATTAATTTGTGGGTATTTAATCAATTTTGCATCCCTAGAAAAAAATGGACTTATTCATAATGTATAATCCTCTGAAAGTATTGTTTGATTTGCTAACAATTTAGTGATGATTTTGCATCTATGCTTATCAGTAGTATTTAATCTCTAATTTTTTGAGGTATTTGTTCCAGTTTTACTAGTGGTGTGATACAGAAATGTGGGGTAGAAAGCCTTCCTTCCTCTCGAAATTTTTGGAATACTCTGTGAAGTATAGGTGAAACCTCTTCTCAAAATGTTTGGCAGAAATTACCTGAGAATCTGTGTAGGCCTGTAATTTTGTTTCTTGGAAGATTTGGTTTAATTACATATTCAATTTCATTAGTGATAATCTGTTCATATTTTCTTTCTCATTCCATTCTGGAGATTAGTTCTTTCTAAGAAATTGTCCATTTCTTCTAGGCTTTCCATTTTATTGGCATATAATTTGTTGTATCATCTTATGATGCTTTGTATTTCTTTGAAATAAGATGTAACTTCTCATTCATCTCTGAGCTTATTAATCTGTAACTATCTTTTTTGCTCTTGTGTCTGGTTAAAGTTTATCAACTTTATTTATCTTTCAAAAGGCATTATTTAGTTTGATTATATGTTTCTATTTTAATCTTTATTTTATTTAATTATGTTCTGTCCTTTCAGCTGTCTTTCCTTCTAGCAAAAAGTTTGTTTATTATTTTGCTACAACATTTGCTGGTAACTATATTTTATAAGAGAGAGATATTTCCTATTTGTATAAGTGGGATTATTTTGCTATAAGCATCCCTATTAATACTGCTTGTGCTATACCCCATGGATTTTGTTTTGGTTGTCATGTTTTATATATATTTTTTCTTTCAATTATTCAGCAATCCATTTGTTGTTAATATTGCATGATTTATCCTCCACACTTTAGTATTTTTCTCAGGTTTTTTCTTTTAGCAAATTTTCATTCTCACAGAATCCATAAGTTTCTTCAAAAAACAAGGAGAATAATACTAAAATTTATACATAAGTCTGAAAGACCCAAATTTTCTAAAAGTATTTCGAAAAATGAACAAAACTGTGGGCATTACCCTCCCTGACTTTATAACATACTACAAAGCTACAGCAATCAATACATCAAAATATGGTACTTAAAGAAACACATAGATCAGTAGAACAAAATAAAGAGTCCACAAATAAACCCGCACACCTAAGGCCAATTAGTCTACAATGAAGGAGGCAAGAGTATAAAATGGAAAAAAGGCAGTCTCTTCAACAAGTAGTTCTGAGAAAAGTAGACAGTACATGTAAAATGAAGATGTAAGAGCACTTCCTTCCAAAGTATAAAAAATGAGGTAAAAATGGATTAATTTCCCAAATGTAAACACAAATTTATACAATTTCTGACCAAGAACAGGAGCAGAAGTGACTCTGAGATAAATCATAGCAATGTTTATTTTTGATTTGTCTTCAAATTTCAAGCATAAAGGAAAACTAACAATTACAGTTTTTAGTTTACTGAGGAAAAAATAGATGTATTATGCGACACAGGGATTCTAATTCTTGTATATGTGTGATGTGCAAAACCTTTTCCAGAGCAAAGGAAACCTTCAACAAGACATGATATCAGACAGAATAGAAGGATAAATTTCAGACAATGAGACCAACAAGATGTTAATATTCATAATATATATATAGCATATTAGACAACATATTTAATAAACAAAGACCCCAACTTAAAAACAGTTGAAGGATCTTCATGGAAACTTTTCAAAAACAGACATGTGGATGATTTTCATGCACATAAAAAGAAACATATTGTTGCTATTCATTAGGGAATTAAAAATCAAAACCAGATTGAAACATAATCTCACAAGAACCAAAACGGCTTTTAATAAAAACTCTACAAATGACAAATATTAATAAGAATATCAATAAGAGGGAACCCAGGTGCACTGTTGGTGGAAATATAAATTGATGCATCCACTATTATAAAAGTGTGGACAGTGCTAAGGAAACTAGAAATAGAAACATTATATGTAGCCACAATTCCAGTTTTTGTTATAAATCTGATAAAAATGAAAACATTAACTTTAAAGGATAAATTACCCACAGTGTTCTTAACATCATCATTTATAGTAGCCAAGGATAGAAGCACAACTCAACTGCCTATCAACAGATGATTGGCTCAAGTAGATGTGAGATATAGATAACATAATAAATACTAAGTCATTGTCATATTAAAAAATAAAACTCTGCAATTTGGAATTATGTGAGTGGACCCAGAGATTGTTGCACATAGTAAAATAAGTCATACAGAGAAAAACACACTATGTTGTCACTTAAATGAGGAAAATAAAGATATAAGAGAAATAATCATAAAAAAACAGAAACAGAATCACGTATATATGTGTAGTGTACCAAGTAGTGGTTTCCTGTGGGGACAGGGAAGAACGATGGAGAAGACAGAAATGTGCAAGCTACTGGTAATAAATTAGTAAACCAAAAGGGCTATATTTACAGCACAGAGAAATATTTTAATAATTTAATTGATTTTAAAGATGTTATATGGATATATTATAGTAAAGTGTGTATGTGGGTGTAAAAAACATTGAAGAAAAAACCCAGGAAAAACAAAATATTTTGTAGTACTATGATATTAAGGGATGTGATTTGTTCACTTTCTTTACTGTTCTTATAATGTCCTTAGTAGAATTTAAGCTTTCATTTGAAAAAGTATATACTTTTAAAAGTGACATAAGTTTAAATTATTTTTGTCTCTCCCCTTACATCTACAGTCAGTAAAGCATTCACATCTGAAGAAAAATAACTACAACACAAAGCAATAATCCAGAAGGCATGTGAACAGGTAAAGTTTGATGGACTAAAATACACAAATGAGGCTGAACTAAGGGAAGAGCAGATTTGGTGTCTGCAACCAAGGCCCACTGACTAAGATATCTTAGTCCACAAGTTCAGAGAACCCAGTAGAAACAGAGTCACAGTGGTTCGCACAGATTCGACCTCCAACTTCACCAGTGCTCATGGTCACATGTAATTAGGAGGGACCCACAATGGAGACAGAATTTCCATCCTTCAGACGCTCAGACATTCATGACACTGTCCCTACTCCCCATTCACAGTGGTGGAGACATGTTACCTTGCAATACTGGACATGGCAAAGGCACTTGCCTGATTCCAAACACCCACCTGTCTTTACATGTTTCCTCACTGAGTACACTGAGTTTCAAGGGATATCAAATAAAAGGAAGGGTTCACAGTCCCAGTGACAAGAGTGGCATTAACTACCAGAGAAGTCTAAGAAGTGACAATGAAAACAAATCTTTATCCAGAAAATAGTGACTGGAAAGTGCCAGTTTGAAATATTGTCACAGGTAGCTCAGGTAAGTAAAACAAAATCTGTGCAATATTGCAAATAATCAGAAAACAAAAACAAGGACTCCAACTCAAAATCTGTTATTTAGTGTCATCAGGGAAATAACTTATCAAGACCATGACAAATCACAGTAACATTATAGGGCATGCACACACACAGATAGACACACAAAGTCACCGACACAGACACAGTCAAACACGCACATGCAACTGCACACACACACACACACAATGTCAACCCTGCAGCAAACAAACTTAAAGTCATGGTATATTGCCACATTTCTAATAGAGAATCCAAATAGGTGTCATACAGAATCTCAATACAAAAAACAAAACTAAGAAAGCAGTTTAGTGAGCTCAGGAATAAATGAAATGATGATAAGGAATACATTACCAAAGAGACTGAATCTATAAAATAACCAAACAGTATTGGAGGACCAGGAGAATTTAATAAATGAGATGAAGAAAGCAACAGAAAGCATTGGAAGTAGACTGTCTTTGTGGAAGAGAGATTAGCAAACTCACCAATACAAAACTAGAAATGATAGGAGAGGGCAGAGATTCAAGATATTAAAAAGTGAGGGAATTCTACAATAGCCATCAGACTTCTTCAGGAAGTACACATTAGAGTGGAATCCTGGAGGGAGAAGAAATTTAGAAGGCAGCTAATGGTTTATTAAAGAAGTAATAGTTGATAACTTTCCAAACCTGTGTAAGAAGCTGATATACATGTCCGTGAGCCAACACCAATAACTATAAGAAAAAGGGACCTCCTTCAAGATACGTCATATGCAAATTGGCAAGTCAATGACAGAGTAAAATTTTAAAAGCATCCAAAAAAGTTATGATAATCTACAAATGAACCCCCATTAGGCTATCAGCAGATTTCTGAGAAGAAAACATAGGCCAAGGGTAAATAAAATTACATTTTCAAATACTAAAATACAAAATGTCTCACCCATTAATACTTACACAATTATCACTTAGAGATACAGTGAAAATAAAGACTTTAACAGACAAACAATACCTGAATGAGGTAAAATAAACAACCGAGATAACTTATAATAGGTGTAAAAAAGAAGCCTTCCAAGAAATATAAAATGGCAAAAATATGCAAAACATTAACCAAAATGCTAAGGAGAGACCACGAGAAATTTGCAACTGTTTCTTTGGGTATGTTTTTAAATGCTATTATAATATATGGATTAAAGAGAGAAAAATAGGAAATCAGTTGCAATAAATATAGATACTTCAAACTGGTTACATGTTCATAGCAGTAAAAGAAATAAATTGAAACAGTAATCATAAAAGGTAAAGACTAAAAATAAAATAATATTTAAGGAAGCTTCTATCAGCTGATAAAGGACTAAATTACACATGAGATGTTTTATTTTTAATTGAAGTACAGTAGATGTAGTATATTGTGTAGTTTCAGAAGTAAAGCATAGTTATTTTTACCAATTTGTAGATTTTATTGCATTATGAATTATTAAAATGATTATAACATACAAATATTTTAAGCCATTGTGTATAATTCCCTGACCTATGCAGATTATTCTTGTTGCTTCTCTCCTTTATTTATACTAGTTTGTATCTGTCAATGTCCTACCATTAAATTCTCTTTTCCTTCCGCTTTGGTAAACATAAATATTTTCCCATATCTTTGAGTCTGCTTAAGTCTTGTCTATCTAATCTCTTTACCTCTCCATCATGTCTCTGTCTATTTATCCATGTATCTATCTATCTATCTATCTATCTATCTATCTATCTACCATGTATGTATGTATCTGTCCATCTATCTATTTATCTGTCATCTATCAAAAGATAGCTATAGATTGATGTAAACTGATAATTGTTATTCTTTAGATTCCACATATAAATTATGTTATATTCTTTTGTCTTTTTCTAAGTTACTTCACTAAGCACAATATTTACTAGGTCCATTCATGATGCTGAAATAACAAAGTGTTATACTTTTTCATCACTGAGTAATATTCTATTGCATATTTATAGAAACATCATATCTTCTTAAGTCCATAGTCTACTGTGGACTCTTGGATTGCTTCCCTGTCTTGTATATTATAAACACTGCTATTGGGAACATTGGTTCCTCTCAATTTAGGGTGTTTCCCCAGATTTTTTCTATGAGAGGCATTACTGGGTCATATGGTAGTTAACTTTTTAGGTTTTAAAGAAATCTGAATACTGTTTTCCATAGAAGTTGTAGCAATTTACATTCCTGCCAAGAGTATACAAGAGATTTGTTACCTCAACATCATCTCCAACACTTAATATTTGTAGACTTTTTGATAATAGCCGTTTGACCTATGTGAAGTGATAACTCATTTCAGTTTTGATTTGCAATTACCTAATAATTAGTTATGTTGAGCAATTTTATCACTTGCCTGTTACTCATCTGTAAGTTTTCTTTGGAAAAATATTAACTCAGGTACTCTGCTCTTGTTATTGATTGGGTTTTTGTTTTTCACCTTGTGTTGTGTAATCTAAATACATCTTACATCTATTAACATACATCTATTAACCCCTGGTCACTTGCATTGTTTGCAAATATGTTCTCCTATTACACAGGCAGTGTTTTCACTTCTTTGATATTGTCCTTAGCTGTGCAGAAATTTTCAAGTTTGTTTAGGTCCCACTTGCTTATTTTTGCTTTTATTTCTTTTGCCTTAGGAGATTGATATAAGAAAATATTCCTATGATATATATCCAATAGGGTTTCACCTACATTCCCTTCTAGACGTTTTATATTATCAGGTCTTATATTTAGGTCCTTAATATACTTGGAGTTTATTTTTGTATATGATGTCAGGGAATGCTCTCATTTCACTGTTTTACATGTAGATGTCCAGCTATCCCAACACCATCCATTGACGAGACTGTCTTTTCTCCATTGTGTACTCTTGCCTCTTTTATCATAGATTCATTGCTCATAGGTGTGTGGAATTATTTCTAGGCTCTCTATCTGTTTCTAATTGATTATATCTCTTTCCCAATGCCATACTGTTTTTATTACTGTAGGTTTGTAGTATAGTAAGGTGTCCGGGAGTGTTATACCTCCAGATATGTTGTTTTTCTCAAGATCATTTTGGCAATTTTTAATGGTTTCATATAAAACTTAGAGTTATTTAATTTCTGGTTCTGTAGAAAATACTACAGCTTCGTAACAAGAATTGCACTTGATCTGTAGGTTTCTTTGTGTAGTACGGCCATGTTAACAAGACATCTTTCAATCCAAGAGCACAAGACATCTTTCCATTTCTTTGAAACATTTCAATCCAAGAGCACAAGACATCTTTCCATTTCTTTTAAACATTTTTAATTTCTTTGTCAATGTTGTGTAATTTTCAGTGTGTAGATATTTCACATATGTTGCTACATTTAATCAAAAATATTCTGGGGAATGGGGTTTTAAACATTATTGCTTTCAATGTCCATTTTATGGTATCTCTTCATTAATGTGTAGAAATGCAAGAGACTTTTTACGTTAATCTTGTACCCTGCTCCCTTAATGAAATTATTTATTGTTCATAATAGTCAGTGTGGAGCCCTTAGGACACTCTATGTAGATTTTTATGCCATCAGTACTGGTGAAAATTTGGCCTATTTTTCCATTTTGCATTTCTTTTACTTTTTTTCTTTTCCTCTTCCTTTCTTGTATTAGTGTGGAACACAAGTGGTGACAGTAGGAGCCCTTGTCTTGTTCCCGAATTTACCCAGAAGGCTTTCAGCCTTTCCCCTGAGTATTATAAATTGTTATAAATGGCCTTTAGTATGTTGAGAGATGTTCCCATTTTACTCACTTTCATGAGAGTTCTGAAGGTTAATGTATGTTGAATTTTCAAATGCTTTTTCTTTGTGTATTGACATGGTCTTGTGAATATTATCCTTCCTTTATTAGATAATTGTCATACTGATTGAATTGTGTATGTTGAACCATCCTTGTATCTCTGGAAGGAATCCAACTGATCATAATGTATAATCTTTTCTATGTATTGCTGGATTAATTTGTTGATGATTTTTGAGGATTTTTGAATATATATTCATCTAGGATATTGGATTTTCATTTTCATTTTTTTTTGGTATTGTCTTTTACTGGTTTTGTTATCAGTGTAATGGTGGCCTCATAGAATAACTTTGGGAATTTTCCTTCTATCTTCATTTTTTAAAATAGTTGGGGGGAAAGTGGTTTTAGGGAATGCATCCAGGCATTTTGTTCAAGGGGTGTTTTTAAAATTACAGATTTTATTTAACTTATACTGATTACTCTTTTCAAGTTCTCAGTTTTCCCTTACTTCACTGTTGGCAGGCTGTACATTTCTAGAAAATTGTGCATTTCTTTTAGGTAGTCCAGTTTGTTGTCATGTAAAAGCTCATAGTGCTTTCATAACCCTTTTTTTTGTATTTCTGAAATATCAGATGTTATTTCTACTCTTTCATTTCTTATTTTGTTTTGGTCCAGTCTCTGTATTTCTTGATAAGCCTGGCTAAATGCTTACATGTTTGTTAAATTTTTAAGAAAAATTAAAGATGTTGATGATATGAATTGTAATTTATTTTTCAAATTTTACTTTATTTATTTTCAACTTAATCATTAAAGATTTCTCTTTCTACTGCCTTTGGGTTTTGTTTCTTTTATTTCTTGTTATTTTTGGTGGTATGCTTTGTCCTTTCTATGAGGTTTTTCTTGTTCCTTGTAGAAGCCCTGGCTTCTTCTCAACTTCCCTCTTAGATTTGTCTTTGCTGCAACCCATACATTTTATGAAGCTGTGTTGTCATTGTAATTTGTCTCCAGGTATGATTTTATTACCTCTTTGATTTCATCATTGAACATGTTTTATTTTATTTTTTTAAAGGATGTGGTTTGACCTCATGTTTGTGCTTTTCCTATTCTTCTTTCAACAGTTGATTCATAGTTTCATACTTTTGTGTATGTAAAAATACTTGCTGTAATCTATATTTGCTTAAAGTTCCTGAGGCTCATTTCATGACATAATGTGTGGTTAATTCCTTAGACAACATCCTGTGCACACTTGAAAAGTTTATGTGTTCTGCTTTTCTGATGCAGTGTCTAACATTTCAGTTAGGTTCAAATGATCTAATATGCTATTAAGACCTCTGTTTTCTTACAGATATTCTTTCTGGATGATCTGGCCATCATTATAATAAGGTCTTAAACTCATCTACTATTATTGTTTTATAATGAATTAATTCTTTGTTGTCTACTAAAATTTCTTTTTATACATAGGATCTATGGTGTTGTGTCCATATATAATTTAATGAAAATAATACCCTATATTTTGTTGATCTCTTTTTCTTTATATAATCTCAAATTTCTTTCATTTTGGCCCTTATTTTAAAACGTATTTTGTATGAGTTAAGCATTGCAATCTGCACTTTCTTGTCATTTCCATGAAATAACTTTTCCATTTTTTTCCAGACTGTGTTTATCTTCCACCATAAAGTGAGACTTTTTTTGGGGGGAGGCAAAGATGTTAGAGCAGAAGGATGCTCGTAGCTCACCCTTTCACACAAATGCACCAAGACTCACATCCACAGACCCACTCAGCTAACCAGAGGACCTGCAAAACTCTGCCAGAACATTGTCCTCTTGAATAGATAAAGGTGCGAAAAATCTGGTAGGAGAAATGAAGAAAGAAAGAAGAAAAGGCAAAACATAGTGGGACAGATCCCACGGGGAGGGAGCAGCAAAGAAGGACTGGTGCTCATTCACTGTATCTCCCCTCTACAACTTAGAGTTTGGCAGGACGGAAGGGGAGCCTCCAAGGTTTGACCTTTACAAAGTATAATTTGACTGACAATTCTAAATTAACAGGCACAGAGGATCACTCTGAAACACAGCCAAAAATGCACCCCAGATGCAGGGGGCAGGGCCTTGCTGCCCGAGCTGGGAAGAAGATGGGGATGTCTGCACTGAGGCATCCCAGTGGAATGGAAAAGGCTTTGTGCCATTGCTGTGGGTGCAAAGGGCAGAACAACCTGGGCCTTCCATAAAATGACAGGGCAGATGTGCCCTTTTGGGGGGAAGGGTACTATCCCCATCTCTGGAAATCTGCAAAAAGTTCTAGGTGAAGAGAGTTGGGGCTAAGACACAGCCACCATAACCTCTGGTGTTTTGTACCCAGGTGACAGTGGGGGCAAAACCTGCATCTACACCTAAGAACCTAGATGCCTCAAGAGCCAGATGGAGACTTGCCTACAGCCTGAAGCAGATAGGATACTACTGTCCTGGATTCTCAGAGATCTTGTCCACCAAGACAAACGAGGAGCTGGATTTTGGCCCAGAACAGGGACAGGGCAGATACTCAGTCTACCCTGAGCCCACTTCTGTTGTGCAAACCGAGGCAGAAAGTACAGTGTCACAGTGCAGCAGAGTGACCGGCACCCTGAGGGTGCATGTGGCCCCCCACATTTTGGGCTGGAATGCAGCCCCTGACCATGGTGTTGGGAAAGGTTGTGATGCCCAATCCTGCCTTGTCAGTCTGCAACATCTGACTGCAGCATCAGGCAGGGCAGTGACAAGCCAGCCCATAGTAAAGAGAGCTGAACCTGACCCAGTGTTGGGTTTAGGAGCTATCTGCTTGCCGACATGCCCTGGGAGCACCACAGATGAGGGCTCCAATGGAGGGTCTCAGGAAACAGCAGGCTGAGATTCCAAAACAGGATGAATACAGAAAAATTTCACATTAAAATTACACAGTCTCCAGGAGTACAATGACCACCCCCATGTTTTAATCTGTTTTACCTATTCCATTTTCCATTACCCTCCTAATTTTTACTTCTTATGCAATTATACATACCCCCATTTAAATCCCTTTGAAATTTTTAAAAATATTTTTATTATTATTATTTATCAGATTTCTGCTTCAACTTGCTTTTCTATTATTCATTATACAATGTCTTCAAAGCTTTTGTTCTCCCTTCTTTAAAATTCTTCATCTCTCTCTCTCTTTTTTCCATTTTCTAACTTGCATTACTACATAGGTATTAGGTAGATAAACTCTTTTAGGACCGCAGTAGATAACTGATACTCCATAAATGAGTGCCAGAGAGGTAGGTGCAAGATGAAGAAGCTGAGAAACCATTCACAATTAAAAGAACAAGAGATATCCCCTGAATTAATGATCAGTGAAATAGACATCAATATCCTACTAGATCAAGATTTCAAAAAAATGGTGATCTTATTATTGAAGGAAATTAAAGATAGTGTTTAGAGATATAAAATATGTTTAAAATGAAATGAAAGGTATAAAGAAGAGACAAGTAGAATTAGTAAACCCATTGACTGAGATGAGGAATGATATAAAAGCATCACAAAGCTGACTAGACAATGCAGAGGAAAGAATTAGTGACTTAGAAGACAGGACAATAGAAAGCACACAATCAGAATAGCTACAAGAGAAACAATGAGAAACAAATGAAAAAAGCATGAGATCTATGGGATATTATAAAGCATGCCAATCTTGGTATGATAGAAGTCCAAGAAGGGGAGGAAAGATCAAAGGTGATTGCAAAGCCGTTTGAAGAATTCATGACTGAGAACTTCCCAAACATAAAGAAGGAATCAGATACTCAGGTACAGTAAGCTCAGAGTGTCCAAAACAGGAAGAACACAAATATACCCACACCAAGACATATAATTAAGATGGCCAGAGCCAAGGATAAAGAAATGATCCTAAAGGCAGCAGGAAAATAGCAAAGAGTGAGATACAAGGGAATCCCCATAACTCTCCCAGCTAATTTCACTACACAAGTACTACAGACCTGAAGGGAGTGGAAAGATATATTCAAAGGCCTGAGTGAAAAAAGATATACCCTAAGATACTTTAATAAGCAAGTCTATCCTTTTTGGTAGAAGGAGACATAAAGAATTTCACAGACAAGAAAATGCTTCAAGAGTTTAGCAACACTAGACCCATGCTAGAAGAAATATTGAAAAGTCTACTCTAAATAGAAAAGAAGCAGGATGTTTCAGAAATGTGAAATTCACAGCTGGAAACGTGATAACTCATGAATTACAAATAAAATATGCACAAAATTTTAAAATAAGATATACAAATCATTGAGAGTCAGAGAGGGAGGCAGGAAAATAGAACTTTTTTTTTTAGTCTTTAAAAATTCTTTTGTTTTTGGTTAAATGGGATTGAGATCATGTTACTATCAGTTTAATAAAAGCAGTTATAATAATGGTCTAAAAGACTTATAATGAAGGGTGACAACAAGACTAAAACATATCAGGGAGTCACTAAAACAAAATAAAATTCATGAAATTACAAAGGAAAATGACCAAACCATAAAAGGAAGGTGAAATGAACAAAGAGGAAATAACAAATCAACAGCAAAGATAAGGTAAAAATGGCAATAAACAGAAACCTATCATTGATTACTGTAAATGTTAATGGAATAAATGCTCCAGTAGAAAGTCAAAGAGTGGCATGCTGTATAATGAAGCACAAACCTTCAATATGCTGCATACAAGAGAACCACTTCAGATAGAAGGACACATATACATTGAGAGTGAAAGGATGGAACAGGGAATTACATTCAAATAGGAAATCCAAAAAAGCAGGTGTTACAGTACTGATTTCAGACAAAATATTCTTTAAAACAAAGGCCATAAAGAAAGATAAAAAAGGACATTTTATAATGATTGAAGGAGTGATACAAAATGAGAATAGCCCACTCGTTAATACATATGCATGAAAAAAAGGAGCACCTAAGTACATAAAATTATTACTTACAGATATAAAGGGGGATAGTGATGGGAATCTAATCATTGTTGGAGAATTCAACACTGCATTAACATCACTGGAAAGATCACTGAGACAGAAAATGAATAAGGCATCAGAGAAGGTAAATAATACAGTAGAAATATTACACTTGGTGGATAATTTCAGAGCATTGCAATCACAAAAAATAGAATATACAGCCTTTTCAAGTGCACATGGGGCATTTTCCAGGATTCATGATATACTTGGGCACAAAAGAAACCTCAGCAATTTTAAGAAGATAGAAATTATCTCAAGCATCTTTACAGACCACAAACCCATGAAGCTAGAAATCAACAACAGAGAAATAAAGGGGAACAAAAGGAAAACACGGAGATTAAAAAATATGTTAATAAAAAACCAATGGGTCAATGAAGAAATCATAGCTGAAATGAAAAATACTTTGAGACAGAAGAAAATGAAAGCAATACCACACAAAATTTATGGGTCACATCAAAAGCAGTGCTCAGAGGGGTGTTTACAGCGATACAGGCCTTCCACAAAAAGAAGAAAAATTTCAAAAAAAATTTAAACCACCAGCAGAATGCACTGGAAAAAGAAGAACAAAAAACAACAAAAGGCAGCAGAAAGAAGGAAATCATAAATATTGGGGAGGAAATAAATAAAATAGAGATTAAAAACACCAAAGAAAAATATTGACAAATCCAAAAGCTGGTTTTTCAAAAAAGTAAGTAAATTCAACAAATCTCTGTCCAAACTCGAAAACAAGGAAAGAGAGAGACCACAAATTAGCAAAATAAGGAAGGAGAATAGAGAAATAACAACAAATAAAAAGTACAGAATATCATACGAAAGTATTATTAAAAGTATATTTAATAACCTAGACAAGATGGAATAGTTTCTGGAAACATACTGTCCACCAACACTGAATCAAGAAGAAACTGACCCCTTGAACGAGCAGAGCACTAGAAATGAAATCAAAATAGCAATATGAAAACTCCCTACAAATAACACTTCAGGACAGGACGGATTCACTGCAGAATTCTACCAAACATACAAAGAAGAACTCATACCAGTCCTTCTCAAACTCTTCCAAAAGATTGAAAAGTAAGGAATACTCCCAAAGTCATTCTATGAAGTCACAGTCACCCTGATACCACAACCAGGCAAAGACACTACCAAAAAAGAGGATTCTAGATCAATATCACTGATGAACAAAGATGCAAAACTCCTCACAAAAATTGTAGCAAATAGAATCCAACAACAGAGATGAAAGGTTATACATCATGACCAATTGGGGATTATGCCAGGGACACAGGGGTGGTTCAACATATGCAAATCAATCAGTGTAATACAGCACATCAACAAGAGAAAGGACCAAAACCACATGATATTCTCAATAGATGCAGGAAAATTATTTGATAAAATTCAACACTCAAGTTTGATAAAAAATCTCACCAACATATCTCAGCATCATGAAAGCTAAAGATAAACCTACAGCCAGCATAGTACTGAATGGTGAGAAAATTATACCTTCCCACCAAAATCTGAGACAAGACAAGGATGCACACTATCACCACTCCAACTCAATATAATCATGGAATTCCTAGCCACAGCAATCAAACAAGAGAGAGAAGTAAAAGGGATGCAAATTGGAAAGGAAGAGGTAAAATTCTCACTATATGCAAATAATATGTTACTATATAGAGAAAACCCTGCAAGATCCAACCAAAAACTACTACAGCTGAACGAAGAATTCAGCAAGGTAGCAGGTTACAAGATTAAGGTTCAAAAATCAGTGGCATTTTTTTACACTAACGATTCAGATAATGCTAAAGAGCTACAGTAAAAATGACAGCACTGTGTTGGTAGGAAAACAGACATATAAGCCAGTGGAACATTATAGAGAGCCTAGAAATGAACCCACAAACTTTTAGTCAATTAATCTTTGACAAAGGAGGCAAGAAAATACAATGGAATTGAGACAGTCCCTTCAGGAAATGGTGTTGGGAAAACTGGACAGCAGCAGGAATGTCAATGAAGCTAGAACACTCCCAATGAAGCTAGAACACCATACACAAAAATAAACTCAGAATGGATCAAAGACTTAAACATAAGACAAGATACAAGAAACCTCCTAGAGGAACATGTAGGCAAAACGTTATCTAACTTACGTCTCCAAAATTTTCTTGCAGGTGAAATAAAAACAAGAATGAAAATGTGAGACGTAATGAAACTTACAAGTTTCGGCACAGTTAGAAATCGGAAGTGAAACAAAAAGACCACCTACGGAATGGGAAAATAATTTGCATATGAAACCTATAAAGGCTTGATCTCCAAAGTATATAAGCAGTTCATCCAACTGAATAAGAAAAAATAAACAACATAATACAAAAATGGGCAGAAAACCTAAACAAGCGATTCTCCAAGGAAGACATACAAATGACCAAAAGACACATCAGAAAATGCTCAATATCGCTGATTATCAGAGAAATGCAAATCAAAACTACAGTGAGGTATCACCTCACACTACTCAGAATGGCCATCATTCAAAAATCCACAAATGACAAATGCTGGAGGAGCTGTGGATAAAAGGGAACAGTCCTTCACTGCTGGTGGCAATGCAGTATGGTGAAGCCACTGTGGAAAACAGGATGGAGATTCTTCAAAAGCCAAGGAATAGACTTATCGTATAACACAGGAATCCCGCTCCTGGGCATAAATCCAGAAAAAACCCTGTTGTAGGATGACACCTGCACCCCAATGTTCATAGCCAGCACTATTTATAATAGCCAAGATGTTCAAAAGTCCAAAATGTCCATCAACAGTTTATTGAATAAAGACGAGGTGGTATATTTATATAATGGAATGCTATTCAGGCTTATAAACTGACAGCATAATGCCATTATCAGCAACACGGATGCTCCTGGAGAAAATCAGTCTAAGTGAAGTAACCCATATATAGAAAGAGAAATACCATATGAGATGGCTCATCAGTGGAAACTAAAAACAAAACAAAACAAAAAACAAAAAAACCAGAAATTCAAAACAGAAATAGACTCATAAATATAGAATACAATGTTTTGGTTGCCAAGGGGGCACGGGGCGGGGAGAGATAGACTGGGAATTCAAAATTGTAGAATTGATAAACAGGATTGTACTATATAGCACAGGGAAATATATAAAACATCTTACGGCAGCTCACTGAGGAAAAAATGGGAAAACAAATGTGTTATGTTCATTGTAACTGAAAGATTGTGCTCTTCGCTGGAATTTGAGTCAACTTTGTAAAATGAATGTAAACCAATAAAAAAAGTTAAAAATAGAAGAAAACATGATCCTAAATATTACAGGTGTAAATATAAATTAGAGAGCAAAAACACTATGCAAAAGAGTAGTAAAACACCAGATTTTGTTTTATGTTTTCTTTTTAAGGTAAGCAAAATCAAAAAACCTCTAGCCAGGTGCACCAAGAAGAAAAGAGAGATGCTCCAAAGAAATAAAATAAGAAATAAAAAGAGAAATAATAATTGTTACCTCAGATATACAGAAAAAGGATCATTTTGTCAACACATACATGCCAATAACCTGGACAACTTAGAAGAAATAGGCAAATGTCTAGAAAGAGACAGAGATAAGGAGAAACAAATAATTTGAACAAACTAATTACTAGAAGAAAGTTAGAATCTTCATTTAAAAAAATCGTTAAACATTAGTGCAGATATAAACAGCTGTCATGGAGTACTGTACAAAAATACAAAACAGGACTTATACTGTTGAAACTATTCAAACATAGTGAAGATGTGGGAAACTCCCAAATTAATTCAATGAAGACTTCATCAATGTGATAGCAAAGCCAACAAAGTACAGGCAAAGAGAATTTCAAGCCAATATATTTGATTGATTTAGTTGCAAAAGTTCTACCAAATATCATTAGCAAACTGCATGCAACAATAGCTAAAATGAATCATGCACTATGATCAACTTGGATTTATTGCAGGGTCACAAGAGAGGTTCAACATACACAAATCAGTTTGATACACCAAATTAACAAAAGAAAAAGTGAAAATGATGTGGTCACCCCAATAAATCCATAAAAAGCATTTCAAAAAATTCAACATTTATTCATTAAAACAACAACAACAGCAACAACAACAACAGAAACCTCTTACAAAAGTAGGATTCAGGAAATAAATCTCAACATAACTAAAGTCATTAATTACAGACCCACAGAAAATATAATATGTAAAAGTGAAAAACTGAAGCCAAAATAAGAAATAAGACAAGGATGCCCACTCTCAAGATTTCTATTAAACACAGTATGGGATGCCCTAGCAACAACAATTGGAATAGAAAAAATGTATTCAAATTGGATTGAATGTAGTACAACAGTCATTATTTTAGATGACATAATAATCTATATAGAGAACTCTAAAGATTCTCCACACCAGAACAACTAAAACTAATAAAGACATTTACCAATGTTGCATGATTCATGATTAATATAAAATACTGTCACATTTCTTTAACAATGAAATATTCCATAATTTAAAAAACCATATGAAATCAGATGAAAAATGAAAAACCTATTAAAAATCAAGATAAAAAATCATTAGGACACTGATAAAGAAAATTGAAGATGATGCAAGAAATGGAAAGAAATCTCAAGGTCCTAGCTTAGAGGAAATAATATTGCTATAATATACATACTACAAAAATGTCTACAGATATAAAGTGATTCAGATCGAAATACATGATATTTTCCATAGAAATAAAAACAGTCCTAAGATTTGTAAGGAACTGCAAGAGAACCAGAACTGCAAAAGGAACAATGGGGGAAAAGAACAAAGTTGGAAGCATAACCCATAACCCTCCCAGATCTCAGACAATATTACAAAAATACAGTAATCAAAACAGCACAATACTGGAAAACAAACATCTATATCACTGGAACAGAACACAGAGGTAGAAATAAAACATCACACCCATGGTCAACTAAACGATGACAAAGGAAACAAAAATATACAATGCCTAAAAGACAGTCTTCAGCAAGTGATGTTGAGACAATTAGACAGCTACATGTAAATCAATGAAATTTGAACACTCCCTCATACAGTACAAAAATAAACTCAAAATGATTTAATTATCTGAATCTAACACATGACACAATAAATCTCCTGGAAACTAACATAAGGAAAACAATAGATAAATTGTACTGAAATTTTCTTATCTCACTCTCCCAAGCTGAAAACAATAAAAGCAAAATAATCAAATTGGTCTGAATTAAAATTAAAAGCATATACACAGCAAAATAAACAGAATGAAAACATGAAATTCCAAATGGGAGAAAACATTTGGAAAAAATGCAATCAACAAGAGGCTAATTTCTAAAATACACACATCGTTTATAAAACTCCATTTCAAAAATCTACAAACAACCCAGCCAGAAAATGAGCAGAAGACAATTCTCCAAAGAAGACACACAGATGACCAACAGGAACATAAAAACATGCTCATATTGCTAATCATTATACAAAGGCAAGACAAAAATAAAATAATGTTTTACCTCACACTAGTGAGAAGGGTTGTCATCAAAATGTCTACAAATAATAAAGACTGTGGAGGTTGTAGAGAATAAGGGACTCTCCAACGCTGTTGGTGGGAATGAAAATTAGTGCAACCACTTTGGAAACAGTACGGAAGTTCCTTTTAATAATAAAAATAGACCTATCTTATTACACAGTAATCCCACTCCTGGGCATATAAAACATAAAACCTGAAAACAACGAATCCTAGGGTAAAACAAAAGAAGTACACTTGACTTAATTTGATTTTTCATATGTCTCCTCTGGCAGGGGAAGCAGAAGCAAAATTAACAAAAGATGATTGTATCAGTCTAACCAGATTTACGCTGCAGAAGAAATGATCAATAAAATGAACAGTCAACCAAGACAATGGGAGAAAATATATGCAAGTGATATTTTCCAATCAAGTGTTAATATCCAAAATATATGGCAAACTCATAAACCACAACAAAATAAAGACCAAACAATTCAATTAAAAAAAGTCCATAGGTACTGAATAGATAGATCTGAATCAATTTTCTGTAGAAAACATACAGTTTGCTAAATGACACATGAAAATATGTTCAGAGTTATAAATTATTAGGAAAGTCATAAACCAAAAATGAGACAACACCTCACACTTGTCAGAAGGCTCTCAACAAAAAGAAAAGAAATAGATATTGGTGAGATTGTGGAGAAAAGGGAACACCGTGGAAACTGTTGATAGGAATGCAAAGTATTGATTCCATAACATATAAACATCAAATTTTCTTCATCCAGTTTTCTGTCAAGGGATGTTTGGTTCGTAGGCCCCTGTCTGAAGGCTCTAGAGAATAAGCCCATGGGCTGAACTAATAAACAAGCTGTGAGGAGTGTTACATATCCAGGCTGGAAAAGAAATGGCCTATTCAATGTATCCTGAATGGTTGGCTGGATAGCCTATGCTGGATAAGATACTCATAGGAGGACAACGTAAGACAGGCAGAGCCGGCTGGATAAGAGATGGCCTACTTAATGAAGTTCCGGGATGAACTTTAAAACAATCCTTGATCATTTAACATCCTGTGCTTACTGCAGAAGCATGGGGACATAAATAGCTTACGATTATTAACATTGTTATAACTTAGATGATATGTGAGGCACTGTGCATTATGTATATAAACCCTTTTACTAAGAATCAATAAACAGAGAACTGCTTCGCTTATCTCCACACAGTGTTTGTGTGTATATTATATCGTGCCTCTGACAGGTTTAATTTAATTTGTTGGGAGTAACTTAAAAGGATGTTGCATTATATACAATACTCTTTCTGCACCTATTGAGATGATTATGTGAGTTTTATTTCTCATTCTATTAGTGTGGCATGTCATCTTTATTGATTTGAATATTTTGAAGTTTCCTTAAACCCAGGGATAAATCCCTTTACTCATGTATGCGTATGATACATTAAATGTTTTATTGAATTCATTTTGCTTGTGTTTTCTTGAGAATTTTGGCTCATATGTTCATGAGGGTTATATTATATATATTGCATATAATGTCCTTTCTAGCAATTTATGCAAATATAGCTGGCATCATAAATCTAGTTTGGAAACTTTCACCCCATCAAATTCTTGGAAGATTTGGGGAAGAATTGGTGAAAAATTGTCTTCAAATATATGACAGAATATACCGGTAAAGACTTTTTGAAAATATTTTCTGGTTTCAGAGGTTTGGATTACTGATTTGCTCATACACAGTTTTGCTATATTTAACTTTCTAATTACTTCTTGATTCAGTATTGGAAGACATATTTCTGGGAATTTGTCTTTTGTTCTAGGTCATTCAAATTGTTATCTAGTGGTCATTTCTTATGATGCTATGCATCTCTACAACATCAGTGTTAATATCTTCTCTTCTATTTCAAATTTTATTTGTCTTTATTTTCTTAGCCAACCTAAACTTTTGTCCAGTTTATGTTTAAAAGAATCACACTTAGGTATATTTTTTGTTATCTTTTCAATTGTTTCTCTTGTTATTTGCCCTACTCTCATTCATTCAATTTTCTTCTTCATTCTTTCTGTTTTCTCCTAGGTTCTTGATGTGTAAAGTTAATTAGTGTGAATCTTTGTATTACATTCATTATTAAATATTATTTATTTATTTGTTTATTTATTTATTTAATTTGTCTATTTATTTACTTATTTATTTTCTTATTTACTTATATATTCATTTATTTATCATTGAACTACTTCCATTTACAACGTGTCAATCTGTGGTGCATAACACAGTGACCCACTTCATGCATATGTTTGCATGCCTATTAAATTTAACTTCACGATATTTAACATACTGCCCTGTGTCATACAATAGACATTTTGAAAATATTTATTTTTATATATAGTGGATAACATTTATAAATCTACAGCTCCCAAATATATCCTATCCTTGACCATTTGGCAGTTACCATAAGATTATTATGTAGATCTGCAAGTGTGTTTCATAGTTGTAGATGAAATCATAGTGCTCTCATCCAAATTTTTTTTTTAGGTTTCTACATGTGTCATGCCATGTATAATTTTTCTTTCTCTTTGTGGCTTACTTCAATTAGAATGACACATTTTGGGAGATATATTTTGCTGCAAATGTCATTGTTTTATCAATTTTTATGGCAGAATATTATTCCATTTTGTAAATAAGGCATAAATTCTGTATACTGTCATCTGTTGATGGACATTTATGGTGCTTCCATGTCATGGCTTTTGTATATAGCACTGCTAAGAACATTTGTGTGCAGGTGACATTTTGAATTAGGGTCCTCTTTTATATATACCCAGGAGTTGGATTGCTGGATAAGTTAAATATATTTTTATTCTTTTGAGGAAAACCCATCCTGTTTTCCACAATGACTGCAACAAACTACATTCCTACCAACAGTGTAAGAGGGTTCCATTTCATCATAGCTTCCCCAGCATTTATTGTTTTTGGACTTTTTATTGACGGCCATTGTGACTAATGTGAGGTGATAATTCATTATAGTTTTGAATTGCCCTTCTCTGATAATGAGAGTTAGCAATTTTTTTTTCATATTTCTATGTGGCATTTGTATGTCTCTAATGGATAATGTATTGTTTAGGGCTTCTGTGCATTTTCAGATTGGGTTTCTTTTTTTTTTGTATTATTATTAGGTTGTATGAACTCTATATTTTGGAAATTTAGCCTTTGTCAGTTGCATCATTTCTAAATATTTTCCTTAATCCTGTAGTTAGTCATTTTGCTTTGTTTATGGTTCCCTTTGCTGTGCAAAAGCTTATAAGTTTAATTAGGTCCAATTTTAATAATTTTGCTCTTACATCCATTACCTGGGTAGACTGTACTAGGAGATCATTGCTGAGATTTATCTCAGAGTGTTTTGCCTATGTTTTCTTCTTGGAGATTTACTCTGTCTTGCCTTACATTTAAGTCTTCAAGCCATTTTGAGTTTATTCTTGTGTATGGAGCGAAGGAGTGTTCTAACTCCATTGCCCTGCTTGCTGCTATCTTGTTTTCCCAACACCAGTTGGTGAAGAGATGGTCTTTTCTCAGTCATATTCTTGGCTACTCTGTCAAAGATTAATTGAACATAGACCTGTAGATTTATTCCTAGTCTCTCAATTCTGTTGCATTGGCCATATGTCTGTTTCTGTACCAATATCATGTCATTTTCATTATTGTAGGTCTGCAATAGTGTATGGAGACCAGGAGGGTTATTCCTCCAGCCTCCTTCTTTGTCTTCAATATTGTTTGGAAAATTATAGATCTTTATTGTATCTATATAATTCTTATGATCATTTGTTTCAGTCCTAAAAAGAAATGTTTTGAATAATTTGATAAAAACTGAGATTAAGTCTGTGGATTGCCTTGGGCAGTATGGCCATTTTAACAATATTATTTCTTCCATTACAAGACCATTGGTTATCTTTTCAATTCTTAAAATCCTTTTTGATTTCCTGAAACAATGATTTCCTGTTCTCCATGTATAAGTCATTCACCTACCTGGTCAGAGTTATTTTTAAGCATTTTATAGTTTTGGGTGCAGTTATAAAAGGGGTTGTTTCTATACTTTTTTCCTGTTGATTCAATGGTAGTGTAATGAAATCTAATTGGTTTTTGTACATTACACTGGCTACCTTGCCCAATTCCTTTTTTACCCTAAGTATTTTTTGTGACGCTTTTACAGTTTTCTATATATAGTGTCATATCTGCATATCATGACAGTTTTAACTCTTCTTTTACAGTCTGAATCATTTTATTTATTTTTCTTGCTTGATCGTTGTGGCTAGGAATTCCAAGACTATATTGAAATTGTGAGAATGTGCATCCTTGTATTGTCTCAGGTATTGTGGAAAGGGTTCCAGTTTTTCACCATTGAGTATTTGCTGGCTAAATATTTGTCATAAATAGCTTTCATTATGTTGAGATATGGTCTTTCTATGCCCACTGTGATAAGAACTTTTATCGCAAATAGGTGTTAAATTTTATCAAATGCTTTTTCTGCATCTACTGAGATGATCATATCGTTTTTGTCTTCTCTTTTGTTGATATGGTGTATCACAATTGTTTGATTGATTTGCAAATGGTAAACCATCCTTGTGTTCTTGGGATGAACCTAAAGTGTAAAGGGTGCATGATCTTTTTTTACATGCTGTTGGATTCTGTTTATTAATAATTTCTTAAGGACATTTACATCTATGTTTATCAATGATATTGGCCTATAGTGTTCTTTTTGGGTTAGTGTCTTTTTCTGCTTTTGGTATCAGTTTGATATTGGCCTATGGTGTCAGTTTGGGAGTACTCTCTCCATATCAATCTTTTGGAAGAGTTTGAGGAGGACTGGTATGGATTTTTCTTTGTATGTTTGATCAAATTCCCCAGTGAAGGTAATTGGGTCTGGATTTTGTTTGCAGAGAATTTTATTTTATTGATATTTCTATTCGATTTCTGGTGATCTGTCTGTTCAAATGGTTAATTTCTTCTTGATGCAATATTGGTGGGCTGAATGTTTCCAAAAACTTCTCCATTTCTTCCTGGTTGCCCAATTTGTTTACATACAGTTGCTCATGGTAATCCCTTATGATATTTTGCAAATTTGTTGTACTCTTTGTATTTTCTCCATTTTCATTTCTTATATTATTTGTGTTCTCTCTCTTTTCTTGTTGGTGGGCCTGTACAGAGATTTGTCAATTTTGTTTACTATTTTAAAAAATAATTAGATTAATTTTTTTCTATTTTTTAATCTCTATTCCAATTCTTCCTTCCATGGTCTTTATTTTTTACATCATTCTGTTGACTTTTGGTTTTGTTTGCTCTTCTTTTCTTGATTAGTTTACATAGAACGTTAGATTATTTATTTGAAATTGTTCTTCTTCTTTCACGAAGGCCTTTTCACTATGAACTTCCCTCTTAAGCCTGCTTTAAGTTTTCCATAGAATTTGTGCTGTGTTTTGTCATATTTCTCAAGATATTTTGTAATTTCTTCTTTTACTTCATCAACTCTCCCCCTTGTTTTAGTACCATGTTTTTTATTCTGGATGCTGTCATTTTTTCTCCCTGTTTTTCTGTTTCATGGTATTATACTCAGAAAAGATGCTTGAAATATTTTTTATCTTCTTAAATTTGTTGAGGCTTTTTCAGTGCCTGAGTTCATAATCTTTCCTAGAAGATGTTCCATGTGCACAGGAAAAAGAGTGCATATTCTGTTTTGGGGAGAATTACTGTTTTAAAAATATCAACCATCTCCAATTATTTTATAATGTCTTTTAGTATCTTTGTTCCCTTATTAATTTTCTGTGTGAAAGACCAGTTCAGTGATGTAATGGGGAGTTATAGTCTCCAACTCTGATTGTGTTCCCAGGGATTTCTGTCTTTTTATCTATTTGTATTTGCTTTATATATTTAGGGGCTACTATATTGAGTGCATATATATTAATGAGTATAATACCCCCATTTTGCATTGTTCCTTTAATCATTATATCATGTCCTTGTTTATCTTTCTCTATGGCCTTTCTTGTAAAGTCTCTATTGTGTGAAGTCAGTACTGCTAGTCCTGCATTCTTCATATGTACATTTGAATGGAATATATTTTTCCATCTTCTGGCTTAAATTTGATGTGTGTTCCTCTCGCAAAAGTGGTTCTCTTGTATTCGTCATAATGTAGGGTCTTGTTATATTATCCCATCTGACAATATATATCTTTTGATTGAAGTACTAAATCCATTAACATTTGCGATAATTATTAATAGACTAGTGTTTATTTCCATTTTTAACTTCATTTTCCAGTTGATTGGTATTTCCTTTTTGTTCATTTCTTTTTCTTTTTGTGGCTTGATAAGTATTCTTTTATAATCTTGGTTTCTTTTTTGCTTTGTGAATTCATTGTAAGCTTTTGACTTATTATTACGTTGTTTTATATTTATATTGACCTATGATATTTCTGTTTATTTTAACTGATAAGAATATAACTCAAACCCATCCTGCAGAGAAGAGAAACAAGAAGAAAACACTCTGTATTTTCATGTTTCAGTCAGTGACGCATAAAATTTTGACGTCCCGTTTTACAACATCATATTTATTCTGTTGTAAGTCATTGTAGCTATTTCCTTTCTAATTATACCTTTCTCTTTTCTATAGCTTCCTGCTTGTTTTTTATTTAGAGTAGATCTTTCATTATTTCTTTTTCTCTTGCTTAATTCTTTTAGTATTTGCTTGTGTGGAAGCTATTTATCTCGCCTTCTACACTAAAAGGTAGCCTTGCTTGATAAAGTATCTTAGATTACAGCTATTTTCATTCAGGACTTTGAATATGACTTGCCACTGCCTTCTGCCTGTTGTATTTGTGCAGGAAATGTATTTACAAATATAATGTATTTAATTATATATATGTAAAGAAAACCTACAAATAAGTTAACAAATAAGGAGAAAACCTATACATTAAAAAACAGAAAATATTGATGAATGAAATTAAAACTGATCCAAAGAAATGAAAAAAATCTCTTGTGTTAATAATGTGAAACAATGTGGTTGCAACAACCCTACTACCCAAAGCAATCTACATTTAGTGTGATTCATGTCAAAATACCCATGATATTTTTCCATTTAATAGAACAAATAATTTCAAAATTTATATGTAACCACAAAGATCATGAGTTGCCAAAATAATCTTCAAAAAGTGTATTAAATATAATGGTGTAAAGTTCTCTGACGTTAAATAGTCCTACAAAGCTTTAGTATTTAAAACAACATGATACTGGCTCAAAAACAGACACCAATGAATTGAAGAGAATAGAGCAACCAAATATAATCCCTCACACCTATGATCTTTTAACCCATGATAAAGGAAGCAAGAGTATAAAATGAAGAAAAGACATTCTCCTCAATAATTAGTGCTGGGAGATTGAACATGTAAAAGATAGATTAGAATATTTCCTCACAATGTATACAATCCATGAGCACAGAATATCTTTGTATTTATTTTGTTTGCTTTTATTTCTTGCACCTGTAATTTATACATCTATGCTTAGATCTTTTATTTCACTTATCAAATTTATTCATATTTTAATCTTTTTGGTATTAATTTACACACAATTGTTTCCCTAATTTCTCTTTCTGATAATGTGTTTTTAGTATACATAAATGCAACGGATATTTGTATATTGATTTTGTATTCTGCAAGTTTACTAAGTTTGTTCATTATTTCTAACAGTCACTGGAGGAGTATATGGAGTTTTCTATCTATGCATAATTATGTCATCTGTAAAAATTTTACTGCATTTTTACAAGTTGGATGCCTTTTATAATTTTTCTTGACTACTTGTTCTGGCTAGGACATCTAGTACTGTAATTTAGGACTTCTGAAAATGAGCTACTTCTTCTTATTACTGGACCAGATGAAAACATTACTGTATGTTAATATTGAACTTGATGTTAGTCATGGGTTTCCCATATATGGCTTTTATTATGTTTAGTTACATTCAATCTAGAGCAAATTTGTTAAGAATATTTTTATAAAAAAAGGTAATATCCAATCTGTGAATAATTTTCCTACATATTTTCAGATTGTTATTTTTGAATTCTTTGTTTTCTAATGGACGGTATCACATATATTCATTTACATATGTTAAGTAATATTTATGAATGAGGACTAAACCCAACTTAACTATAATTTCTAATACTTATAACGTGCAATAAATTCAGGTTGCTATTATTTATTTAGAATGGAATTTACAGATACTGAAAGAAAATTTTACATTGTAGCTTGAGGGTACATTTATTTATTTAAAAATTTTATCTCCCATTTTGAATTTGGCTTATGTTTAACGGAATTTATTTCTAAATAAGTATATAAGTATTGGTAGAACTGGATTTACTACAGTTTACTGATACAGAACATAGCTATTATTACAATTAGTGCACAAGACACTTGCCTTAAAATGCCGTATTATACTTACAATGACAAATGTTTCAGGACTGAGAAATATGTTGCTTCCTAAAATGCATTACCTGGTCTTTTCCACCCCAACCCACATACACTGTTATTTCTTTGTTTTTTGATTGTTTGTTTCCCCCTTAATGGAGGCACTTTTTATTGAACCCAGGATATTGTGCATAAGAGTATTAATCAACATCATTTTGGAACACATAACAGAAGCCCCAAGGGTATGTATTATATAGATGACAAGAAAATTTATTAGTTCTATGCACTGAGAAACCTCTGAGTGAAAGAATGGCAAAAACAAACATTTGTAAATATACAGTAAGATTATCTCTCTTGTAATTTTAAAGTAGTATATTAAATTACATTTGTTTTACTTATAGCACTGAATTACAATTTAAAACAAAAATGCCACCCTTTGGGATTTCTTAAATTTTAATGATTATTTTAATCTAATTTTATTTCATAAATATTTATCATTTATTTATAAACATAAAAAATAAACATATTTATTCTTCACATGTTTTGAATATAGAGATACATATTGTAAAGTACACAGATAAATAACTACTTCCATTTCCAAATCAAACTAAGTTTCACTTTAATTACAATTGATGATGAAATCGTTATACCATTTCTTTACAGTTTTTACACAAATTTCACTTTAAATTCCAAAACTTTAAAATTACTATAGATATATTGTGCATTATTTATACTCTGTTCACCAATCTGGTATAAATTTGTGTACAAAAGGATGGAGATTGGTTTTATTTTATAGACCCCAAAATTAAATTATTTAAAAAGTTTTTGTGGGAATAAGATTTGCAGATAACACTATAAACATAAGCATCCTATACGTTTCATTTTAACTGGATGAATGAGAAGTAAACAGTGACTGAATGTTACTCTTGTGTTGGTAGGAGATCAGTCGCTTTGTGATGTGACAGCTACTCAGGTTGAGAACCATTGTGATGGCCTAGCAGTTTATTTGTGCAAGACTGCCAAAGCTGCATTTGTAGCTGCAGTGCTCAAAATCATGCTGATTAGAAAAGTAGCTGTGGAAAAATTTATTTGAGATGGCACATGTTTCTTCAGAAATTCAAGATGTGTCTCGTAAAGATGAACAAACTGGTTCAGGAAACCCCGGTAGATCTCTATTGTGTGATCAAACATTCTCTGGGGACTTGGACTTGAAGTCTATGATTGAGGAAAATATTTTCCAGAATTTCTCTGAAGAATCCATGATTAAAAGACCATGTTACACACATTGTGTCTCTGAACCAGAAGAAGATAATAATTTTCGTTCTCTGACATTTCCCAGAATACTCTGGAAAATGACTGGGAGTGACCAATTTAAATCCCTCTGTTGGGATGATAATGGAACCTTTGTAGTGATTGATGAAGATGTCTTTAAGAAGGAAGTTTTGGAAAGAAAGTCCCCTTTCACTATATTTGAAACTGGAAGTATGAAAAGTTTAGTTAGAGAGCTTAAGCTTTATGGGTTTAGTAGTGACAGAATTTTCAAAGATCTGCTTGTCTAGCTGACTTTCTGGCAGAAGAAAAAAAAGTCTCTGTTTTAAGCAAGATATTCAGAAATATTAGTTACGACTTGGTAACTTATATATAAAAGTTTATTTTGTACATCAATCTATGGTAATATAAATGTAAAGCTAGATTTTGAAAATTGTATAGAACTACTAAGACTAAAATCGTTTATTTTTTCAAAAAAATGAGGACAGTGCCTTAAGTAGTCAAGATTATGAGAAACTTTGCTTGCAACTATGAATCACACCAGAAATCTAAATAAAGGTATTAAAGTTGCTTTAAAAATTGGAATTCACCTTTGCTGCAAATGTTAACTTCTTAAATTTGATGACTATAAAATTTAAATTTGTATTTTCCAAATAAGGAACTTCAAAATATCGTCAGCATTGTTTATATTTTGATGATATTTTCTATGCACAGTAAACGTGAAATCTGAGGTTTTATTAGTTAGGCTTATTGTAGTCTTGTATTTTTGGTTTAAAATATTACTAAAATTTTTCTCCTTTGGTTGTAGCTGCAATTCTATCATTATCCAATTTTTAAACGAGTCTGTCCCCAGCTTTTAGTGAGAATAAAAAGAAGAGTTGGGATTAAAAATGCCTCTCTGGTATCTTCATTGGATGAAGATTTCAAAAAGAAGCACTTTAAATCAGGGGGTAATGTGGATAATCTTAATTCTGGTTTTGTGGCTGACACTAGTGGAGAAAGTGCATTTTTATCTTCTGCAAATTTAAATATGAATCTAATAAGTAAGCCCCCTACTAGCCACATTATTGGTGATACAAATACCCCTATCAGAGGTGATTTTTCTCCTCCATCATCAATATCAGTTAGACCACGAGTGCAAATTGCAGTGGATCAACGTGCTATTTTAAGTCAGTTTACCACTGTCCACGGGCACTCTCAAAGCAGCTTCAATGAAGCAAATGACACTGTTGTGAACTTCATTACAACTACAAATTCTAATTCTCAATACAGCATCTTGTCTCCCATACAGAGCAATTGTTATGGACTGATGTTTGAGCCTTCTACTTTTCCAAATAGATATCACAACAAATCTGCCAATGAAGGTCGTTTTTCTAAACTTCAACCAGGGAGCAACCCACGGTTTCCAGTGCCAGGGATAGCTGATACATCAACTACCTCTCTTTCAAAGCCAACTCATCAACCATCTTCAGTTTATCAACGTCATCCTAATTAAAACTGATCTACCAGAGGACTACCAGATTATGCAAGATAACAAAGATTAAAATTGATGTTGACAAATGTCCACAAATATCTGCAAATTTCTTATTTGAACAATAAACATAGATTTGTACCTGTATTTTCCTTATTTTTTTTAAATGGAGTTAAAATTTAAATGTGAGACTAAGTAACCATTTAAGAAAAAAATATTTGATTGATTTGATCATTTGATGGAACAATATGTAAGTAAATTTAAATAATTTCTTGTAAGGAAGAAGAGAAAATGGAAGAATTTGGAAAAAAACTAACACATGGAGAGAGATAAATGTACTAAATGGTTTCTGGTTCATCCTTGAAAGTATTAATAGTGTTAAGTTAGGATAGGTTGGAACAGAAGGTAAATGTAGGACAAGCCCAGGGATCATGGTCTCTATTGTGTCACTCCTGGAACCATAAAGTTCACATAATGTAGTCTCAGATGGCATATTAAGCATGTGGTAGAATTTAAGAAGCAATTTTATCTATGGTCTTCATTGTGCTGTTCTCAAAACATTCCAATTGGTGGTTTCATTTCCTGAACTAAAGAGTCTACAGTATATTAACAAGTCAATAATTTATGTTGCTTTTACGTTCCAGCTAAAGACAAGCTTATGTCCTCAGGTTGGCACTTAATGCCTATCCATCTCTAAGCCCAGAAACTCAACTTAGTTTAGTCATTCCTTAATAAATCTGGTATCTGACTTCCTTGGAATATCTTTATGTTTCACAGTATCTGGAGATATATCCAGGCAAATGCTTGTCAACAATGTAAGCTCCAACCTTACCACTTTTGTTCCAGCTCATCCATGGACTTTAGGTTTCCTCCTTTTACCTTCTTAGACTTTCCCAGTCTCAGCATGAAACCACCTCCTCCAGATGTTTTCTGTCTATCCCCCTTTCATTGTCTAACTTGGATACCAGCACTGTAAGCACAGCACATGCCACAGGATGCAATTTAATATTTAGTGAATGAAAGATACATGTTGACTTTAAGGAAAATCTACTTTCCTGAAACAACAAATCTCTCATGCTTTTCAAACTATTTCGTTATGGTGTTTACTCTTCGCCACAAACTAGCTCTTTTCATAGCCCAAGGACTAGTCACTCAAAACAGTAAGTGGAGGTAGGTAAAGTAGACAAAGTATTATTTTCTTCTTAATTCATGCCTCGAGAGGCATAAAGTATTCCATTCTCATTTGCTGGATTTTTTCCTATCTCTTCATCACACACCCACCCAAAATAGCTGATTCTCTTCCCCATACCAATAACTATACTGACTTCTAATTAATTTACTTCTTAGAATCAGAGCTTTGTTCAGAAGAGACAGTGCCATTTCAAACTTTTAATGTAGATTTATACAACCCACATAATTTGTGCCCCTTCTAACCTTAACACAGGAAGTATCTAAGAGGTACTAGACCTTTGGTTGTGGTGGTCGTATTCAGTAACGAAATTGCAATCTAATATGTGTGGAATAGTAGGAGGTGAGGGTGGTGGAATTAAAATTTGTTCAACTGCAAGATTACCGAATTTCTGCAGATATTAGGAAATATAATATATTCCTAGAAGACTTTCAGTATTTCCCATTTATTTAAAATAAAAGGTGAAGCATTTTCAGAATGTGAAATGCCCTGAAAGGCTGGAAAAATTGTAGGCAAGGTCAGGGTGTCTAAGGCTTCTGGTCATAATCATGTATCCAGTGTCAGCTGATAAGACTGGTATGGTAAAATTGAGTCCTGAAAATGTGTCACCAGTTGTGAAGAAAGTATTTGATTATCTGGAGAATGGGCAAATGGTCCAGGGTAAGCTCTTGGAACATCCCACCAATATGATCTTTATCAAGAGAAGAAAGAGACCACTTGCAGTAAGAGATCTGTGTATTGACAGCAGTGGTTTTTCCTACAACAGAAACATCACGCTTTTAAGTGTGTCAGCTCAAATCTGATGGTGGCTATGTTTTTGCTTACATTAGCAGTCTGGGGTTCAGATGGGTTGGTTCAGCAGCTAGTTTCCAGCTCTCTTATCAGACAGTGAGTCTTACCGTGATCATCTTAACAAGGTTCTATACTTATAAGCCAAAATCTACAGTTTACTTTCAAAATTCAAAATCCTAAAGAAGAATATTGTTTGTTTGTCCATCTATAGTTTTCTCCCTGGGAAAATCTAGACCATTGGCAAAAGTACAAAAGTTGGCTGGTGCTTTGAAAACTATTCTCTGTGCACTGCCCACTGAATTCTTCCCAGTAAATACTACAAATCTGTCTACCACTGTGTGTGTGTGAAGATGGATTGTTAAGTTTGTCTTAGCTGAGTCATCAGTGAAATATTCCTCTGCATTTGGCAGAATATCTGTGTATTAAGAGTTTCATTGAGCCACCAGATTTTCTACCAATCAGGGAGAGGTAGATTATATTTCTTCCAGTATACTAATTGTTAACTGTTCACTGAATCCCGAGCTGATGCTAGGGCCAAGCCTCTGAACCCTTGAATTGGACTGAGGCAGGTACATTCTTCAGTCCACAGAGCCCAGCACAGGATTGTGTCTCCTTTTTAATTTAAGCTTACGTCTAAGTTATTTTTCTTTTAATTCTCATTGTTGTCACAACTTATTTTGTCTTTGAACACCCGTTGACTAATTTATAGAGACTGAACCACTGACTTATTCCTGTTCACCTAGAAATTGCAATAAACTTTCTTTCCTTGGACTACATGGAGTAGAGTTTGCATTGTCATCATTTTGAAAGCAGTCCTCAGTCCTAATAATGCAGAACATTTACAGTTCTTTGCCCAGCTCTTGAGCGAGAATATTTGTTGTGGGTCTCAATGATTATCCTCACATTCTCTAATGCAACCATGAGAAAACACCAGATTGTTATCCAAAATCAAGTCTTTGTCACTATTGACTTCCCATTGCAAAACAGTTAAGAATTGTAGGGGTTCTGAGATTTTACCATGCTGAGATTTTTAGCAACCTAGCATGTTCCTTTCTTACTGATGCTGTCATGGAGATGAGACCATCGGTCAGAGACAGTGAACTTTATCACTCAGCAGAAGAGCATCCATTTCCTAATCTCAGATGAATACACAGAGTGAAATTTTGATGCCTACAGAAGCAGTGGGCTGTTAACATGAACAATGTTTGAGGCATGGTAAAACTAATTATATTAGTATCTTTATGTATTATTTATTAGAATCACATATTTATTAGTATCTTTACCTAGGATAAGTATATCATGACTCAACTTTACTTGCTGCAGATACAATCATGAGAAATATCATGGGAAAAATGAATATTGTCTTTCCATTTTTCCTTCTGCATCTATTGAGATATAAATGGCATAGAACATTGTGTAAGTTTAGGTGCCCAGGATATTGGCTTGATTAACAAGTATCTTGAAACAAATATCATAGCAACATTAGGGAGAATTCATTATCTCATTTAGATTCAATATTAAAGAAATACGATTTGCCTTTTGGTTGTGATATAAAACCTTATTGTCTACTTCCTTAACAACATTCATATATAACATAAAGCAGTATTTATTGTAATTTTCATATTACTACGGGGCATCCCTTGAACACGTTTATTTTATGGCTGGAGGTTTATAGCATTTGAGTGCATTAATCAAATTCTCCTTTCCCAACCCCTGCCCCTGTTAACTACAAATCTAATTTCTTTCTAAAAGTATGTTTCTTTATGAAGTGAACATTAATTTATAAACTGTGTTAGTATCTCTTAAACATCAAACTCTTTGCAATTTTTAGTACACTTCAAACTGATAACCAGAATATATCTAGATATGATATGTTGCTATTTAAAGATATTTCGTAGTTATTTACTATTCCCCATACAGCACATTTCTTGACCCTGACTCATTTAATTTGCAACTGGAAAATTTTCTCTCTTAATTTTCATGAAATATTTCTTTTTCCTCACCCCATTTCCCGCATTCTTGTGAACAACCTGTTTCTTTGTATATCTATATCTCCTTTTCTGCTGTGTTATTTTCATTTGTTTTAAATTACAAATATGAGTAAAATCATATATCATATGTCATTCTATTTCTGAATTATTTCACTTAACATATTACCCTCTTGGTCTACAAATTTGTTGCAAAAGAAAAAATTATTCTTTTTATAGCTGAGTAATAACCCATTGGAATTTTATCTGTGTGTGTGCATATATATATACATATATATTTATATATATACATGTAAATATAGATTAATCAATAAAATCAAAGATAAAAATATAGCTGTGTAGATATATATATTATAAACACACATTATCTTTATCCATCATCTATTGATGAGCAATTAATTTGCTTCTATTTCCTGTCTATTGTATATAATGTTGCAGGGAATATATGTTTGAATTTATCTTTTCTGGTTAGTGTTTTTATTTTCTTGGAATAAGTATCCAGATATGGAAATGTTGGATTATATTTCATTTTTAATTTTTAGAGAAAACTGCATACTGTTTTCCACAGTGGCAGCACAAATTTACATTCACTCCAGCAGTGCATCAGGTTTGTTTTTCTTACATCCTCACCAACACTTATATTTATTATCTTTTTTATTATGTTCTTTCTGACAGGGCTGACATAAACTCTCATTGTGTTTTGGACTTGCATTCTTCTGATGATTAGTGATGTTGACCGGTTTCATATGTCTGTTGGTTACCTTTTCCCCACTGTATATTCATTTTTTGTAATGGTCTAAATGACCATAACTGTCTGATTTCATTTTTAGGCATTCTTTGTGTGCCATTATTCCCTTTGTTCTGTGCCACTACCAAATTCTTTTTATTACTGTAGCTTTGTATTATAGTTTTAAATCAGGGAAAGTGATACATCCTCTTTGTTGTTTGTAAAATAAATTTGTATTTATGATTTGTTTTTTTCTTTTGTTATTTGTCTTAGTGATTTCAACAATTTTGTGTTTACATGTAAATTTTAGAATTATTTATTGTAAATTATGAAAATGCCCTTGGTATTTTGATAGGCACTGAATTTAATTAGTGTATTTTCTTTGCTAATACTGTCATTTAAACAATATTATTACCTCATCAATGAACACAATATATACTTTCATCTGTTTGCATTATCTTCAATTTCTTTTATAAATATTTCTTAGTTTTCTGTGTACAGTTTTTTTACCTCCTTGACTGGATATATTTCCAGGTTTATTTTTTTTGTAATGCAACTCTATGTGAGACAGTTCCCTCACTTTCTCTATCTGTTAGCTTGTTGTTAGTGTGCAGAAATGCAAGATTTCTGTATGTTAATTTTACAATATGAAATTTTACCAAATGCATTGATAAGCCCTAGTAGTTTTGAGGTGCCATCTTAAGGATTTCTGTTTAAAGTATGTCATCTGCAATCAGATACTTTTATTCCTATTCTAAATTAGCCATATTTTATTTATATTTATTTTGGATAACTATGGCTAGAATTTCCAATACTATTCAGAATAAAAGTTGAAAGAGTGTGCATTCTTGTCTTTTTCCTGTCCATAAAGGAGATGATTTCAGCTTTTAATCAGTGAGTGTCATGTTAGCTGAGTTCTTGTCATATATGATCTTATCTGTGTTGAGGTATGTTTCCTCATGCCCAATTTGAGGAGAAACTTACTCCTAAATAGATACTGAATATTTCAAAACATTTTATGACTCTTTTGAAGTGAGCATATTATTTTTTTTCTTCAATTTGTTAGTGTGGTGTATCATATTAATTAATTTGTGGGTAATGAATCGCTTTTGCATCCCTTGAATAAAATGGACTAATCATACTGTATAATCCTTTTACTGTATTTTTTCATTGCTAACATTTTAGTGATGATTTTTACACCTATGCTTATCAGTAGTATTTAACCTGTAATTTTTTGAGGTATTTGTTCCAGTTTTAATAGTAGTGTGATACAGAAAGTTGGGGTAGGAAGCCTTCCTTCCTCTACAAATTTTTGGAATTCTCTGAGAAGTATAGGTGATAGCTCTTCTCTAATTGTTTGTCAGAATTCACCTGTGAAGCTGTCGAGGCCTGGAATTTTGTTTCTTGGAAGATTTTGTTTAATTACTTATTCAAATTCATTAGTGATAATCTGTTCATATTTTCTCTTTCTCATTCCATCCTGGAGATAATGTCTTTTTAAGAAATTGTACATTTCTTCTTGGGTTTCCATTTTATTGACATATAATTTGTTGTATCTTCTTATAATGTTGTGTATTTCTTTGATATAAACTGTAACTTCCATTTATTTATGAGCTTATTTATCTGTATTCTGGTTTTACTCATGAGTCTGGTTAAATTTTATCAATTTTATCTATCTTTCAACGGCCATTATTTAGTATGATTGAATGTTTCTATTTTTAATCTTTTTATTCGTGTATCTTATGATCTTTCAGCTGTCTTTCCTTCTACTAACAAGTTTGTTTCATATTTTGCTACATCATCTGTTTGTACAATTATGTTATGAGAGAGATGTTTCTTATTTGAATAAGTGGGATTATTTTGCTATATTCATCCCTATTAATACTGCTTTTGCTATACCCCATGGACTTTGTTTTTTGTTGTCATTTTCTTTATATATATTTCCTTTGATTTATACAGCAATCCATTGGTTGTTTAATATTGTATGATTTATAATCTAAATTTTAGTATTTTTCTTTTGTTTTTTCCTTTAGAAAATTTCTATTCTCCCAGAATCCATATGTTTCTTCACAAAACAAGGAGAAAAATAATAATATTCAAAATCAGAAGACACAAATTTTCTAAAATTATTTTTGAAAAATGAACAATGCTGTGGGTATTTCCCTCCCTGACTTTAGAACATATTACAAAGCTACAGTATTCAAAACATCAAAATTTATCACTAAAAGACACACATAGATCAATGGAACAATATAAAAAGTCCAGAAATAAACCCACACACATATGGTCAATTAGTCCACAATGAAGGAGGCAAGAGTATACAATGGAAAATTGGCAATCCCTTCAACAAGTAGTTCTGGGAAAACAGGACAGTACATGTAAAAAGAAGATGTATGAGCACTTCCTTCCATAGAATACAAAAAAAATGGATTAATTTCCTTAATGTAAAACCTGAAACTATACAATTTCTGACCAAGAACATGAAGAGAACTGACTTTGAGATAAATCATAGCAATATTTATTTTTGATATGTCTCCTAATTAAAAAAAGGAAAATTAATAATAGTTTTAAGTTTACTAAGGAAAAATTAGATGTTCTACGTGATACAGGGATTCTACTTCTTGTATAAGTGTGAAGTGCAAAACCGTTTTCAGAGCAAAGGAAACCTTCTACAAGAAATATGACAACACATAGAATAGAAGGAAAAACTTCAGACAATGAGACCAAGATGGTGTTAATAGTCATAATATATATGTAGCATATTAGACCCAATATTTTAAAACACATGCCCCATCTTAAAAACAGTTTAAGGGTCTTCATGTAAACTTTTCAAAAACAGACATGTGGATGATTTTCATGCACATAAAAAGAAACATAATGTTGTTATTCATAAGGGAATCATAAATCAAAACCAGAATGAAATATAATCTCACAGCAACCAAAATGGCTATTAGAAAAGTCTTCAAATGACAACCATCAAAGGATAAAATGGAACCCAGGTACACTGTTGGTGGAAATAAAAATTGATGCATCCACTTGTATAAAAGTATAAACAGTGTACAAATAACTAGAAATAGAAGCATTATATGTTGCAGCAATTCCAGTTTTTGGTATAAATCTGTAAAAACATGAAAACATTAACTTTAAAGGATATATTACCCCCAATGTTCTTTACATCATCATTTATAATAGCCAAGGATAGATGCACAAATCAAATGCCCATCAAGAGATGATTGGCTGAAGTAGATGTGAGATATAGATAACATAATAAATAGTCATTGCCTTATCAAAAAATAAAATTCTTCAAATTGGAACAATGTGACTGGACCCAGAGAGTGTTGTATATATGAAAATAAATCATACAGACAAAAACACTTTAAGTTATAAAATACATGAGAAAATTAAAGATATAAGTGTAATAATCATAAAGAAACAGTAACATAATCACATATATATGTGTACTGTTCCAAATAGTGGTTTCCTTTGGGGACAGACAAGAAGGATGGGGAAGACAGAAATATGCAAGCTACTAGTTATAAATTAGAGGAGCAACAGTGCTATATTTACAGCACAGAAATATTTTAATAATTTAAATGATTTTAAAGAACTTATAGGCATATATTTTAGTAAAATGTGCGTGTATGTGGGAAAAATATTGAAGAAAAGAACCCAGGAAATTAAAATATTTTGTAGTACTATGACATTAAGGGGGGTGATTTGTTCAATTTCTTTATTCTTCTTATAATGTCCTTATTATAATTTAAGCATTTAAATGTAAAAGTATATACTTTGAAAAAAGTGACATAAGTTTAAATTATTTCTGTCTCTCCCCTTAAATCTACAGTCAGTAAAACGTTCACATCTCAACAAAAATAACTACAACACAAAACAATACTCCAGAACGCATATGTACAGCTGACGTTTGGTGGGCTAAAACACATAAAGGAGGCTCTACTGAGGGAAGAGAAGATTTGGTGCCTGCAACCAAGGACCACTGACTAGGATATCTGAGCCTACAGGTTCAGAGAACCCAGTAGAAACAGGGTCTCAGTAGTTCACACAGCTTCAGCCTCAAACTGCACCAGTACTCATGGTCACAGGTAACTAGGAGGGAGCCACAATGGAGACAGAAATTCCATCCTTCAGACACTCAGACATTCATGATATTGTCCTAACTCCCAATTCATATTGGTGGAGACAAGTTACCTTGCAAAACTGGTCATGGGAAAGGCACTTGCCTGATTCCAATTACCCACCTGTCTTTGCATGTTTCCTCAATGTGTACACTGAGTCTCAAGGCATATCAGATAAAAGGATGTGTTCACCATACCAGTGACAAGAGTGGCATTAACTACCGAAGAATTCTAAGAAGTGACAATGAAAGCACATCTTTTATCCAGACAGTAGCGACTGGAAAGTGCCATTTTGAAATATTATCAGAGGTAGCTCAGGTAAGTAAAACCAAAAATTGTGCAATATTGCAAACTACCAGAAAACAAAAGCAAGGTCTTCAACTCCCAATCTGTTATTTAGTGTCATCAGAGCAGTAAATTACCAAGACCATGACCAATCACAGTAAAATTATAGGGCATGGTATCATACAGATACACAGACACAGACACCAAAACAGACACAGTCACACATGAGCACACACACGCACACACACACAATGTCAACCCTGCAGCAAACTTAAAGTCATGGTATATTGCCATATAATTAATAGAGACTCCAAATAGTTGTCATACAGAATCTCAATACATAAAACAAAACTCAGATATAAGTTTAGTGAGCTTAGGAATAAATTAAATGCTGATAAGCAATACATTACCAAAGAGACTGAAACTATAAAATAACCAAACATAATTGGAGGACGAGATGAACTCAAAAACTGAGACGAAGAATGCAACAGAAAGCACTGGAAGCAGACTGCCTATGTGGAAGAGAATATACCAAGCTGACCAATACAAAACTAGAAATGATAGAGGAGGGAAGAGATACAAGATATTAAAAAGTGAGGAAATTCTACAATAGCCATCAGACTTCTTCAGGAAATGCACTTTAGTGTGAAATCCTGGAGGGAGAAGAAAGTTAGAATGTAGCAGATGGTTTATTTAAAGAAGTAATAGTTGATAACTTCCCAAACCTGTGTAAGGAACTGATATACAAGTCCGTGAGCCAACAAAACACCAATAACTTTAAGGCAAAGAGACCTTCAAGATACGTCAGATGCAAATTGACAACTCAATGACAGAGGAAAATTTTAAACGCAGCCAAAAATTATTATAATAATCTACAAAGGAACCTCATTAGGCTTTCAGCAGATTTCTCAGCAGAAAACATTGGCCAAGGGTAAATAAAATGACATTTTCAAACTCCTGAAATAATAAACCTCTCACCCAAGAATACCCTACCTTGCACAGTTATCATTTAGGTATAAAGTGAAAATAAAGTCTTTACCAGACAAAAAATCCTGAATGAGATGAAAAAAACAAAACTGAGACACCTTATACGGGGTGCAGAAAAGAGCTCTACTAAGAAAAATAAGAGAGCAAAAATATGCAAAACATTGAACAAAATGCTAAGTAGACACCATGAGAAATTTGCAACTGTTTCTTTGGGTATGTTTTTAAAAGCTTCTCTACTATATGTATTCAAGAAAGAAAAATAGGAAATCAGGGGCAATAAATATATATACATCAATCTGGTAACAACTTCACAAGAATAAATGAACTAATTTGAGACAGTAATATTAAAAGTTAAAGAGTAAAAATAAATCAATATTAAAGGAAGCTGCTATCAGGGGAAAAAGGGCTAAATTATACATGAGATGTTTTATTTTTAATTGAAGTACAGTTGATGTAGTATATTGTGCAGTTTCAGATGTACAGTTAAGGGATACCAACCTCTTTGTGGATAATATTGCATTATAAATTATGACAATACTTTTAACATTAAATTATTCTAAGTTATTGTGTATAATTCCCTGATCTATACAGATTATCTTGTTGCTTCTCTCCTTTATGTGTTCTATATTATATCCCTCAATATCGTACCATAAAATTGCACTTCCCTTCCACTTTGGTAAAGATAAATGTTTTCCCATATATTTCAGTCTGCTTCAGTCTTGTCTATCTAATCTCTCTTTCTTTCTACCATATCTCTATCAATCATTCAATCACTCAATCAATCTATCTGTCTATCTATCTATCTATCTATCTATCTATCTATCTATCTATCTATCTTTCTATCTATCATCTATCTATATATCTATCTATCTCTCTATCATTTATTATCCTTCTATCTATCTATTTATCTGCCATCTATCAATAGATAGATATAGATTGATTTACATAGATATCTGTTATTCTTTAGATTCCAAACATAAATTATATTATATAGTTTTGTCTTTGTATAAGTTACTTCACTAAGCACATTATTTACTAGGTCCTTTCATGACGTTGAAATAGCAATGTGTTATACTATTTCATGGCTGCATTTTATACCATTGCATATTTATAGAAATATCATATCTTCTTAATTCCATAGTCTACTGTGTACTCTTGGATTGCTTCCCTGTCTTGCATATAATAAACAGTGCTGTTTTGAACATTGATTCTTCTCAGTTTAGGGTGTTTTCCCCAGATTTTTCTGAGGAGAGTTATTAATGTTTCATATGGTATTTGTCTTTTAGGTTTAAAGAAATCTGACTATTGTTTTCCATAGAAGTTGTTCAAATTTACATTCCTACCAAGAGAATTCAAGAGATTTCTTACCTCCACATGGTCTCCAACACTTTCTATTTGTAGACTTTTAGATAATAGCCATTTGAGAAGTGTGAAGTGATACCTCTTTGTTGTTTTGTTTTGTAATTACCTAATAATTAGTAATGTTGAGCAATTTTATCACTTGCTTGTTGCTCATCTTTATGTTTTCATTGGAAAAATATTAGCTCAGTTACTCTGCCCTTGTTTTTGATTGGGTTTTTGCCTTTCACATTGAGTTGTGTAACCTAAATGTATGTTGCATCTATTTACCTACATCTATTAAACCCTGGTCATTTGCATTGTTTACCGATATGTTCTCCAATTACACAGGCAGCGTTTTCACTTCATTGATTGTGTCCTTAGCTGTGCAGAAGTTTTCAAGTTTGTTTAGGTCCCACTTGCTTATGTTTGCTTTTATTTCTTTTACCTATGGAGACTGATATAAGAAAATATTCCTATGATATATATCCAATAGGGTATCACCTATATTCCCTTCTAGAAGTTTTATAGTATCAGGTCTTATATTTAGGTCCTTAATACACTTGGAGTATATTTTTGTATATGATGTCAGGGAATGCTCTAATTTCACTGTTTTACATGTAGATGTCCAGCTTTCCCTACACCATCCATTGACGTGACATTTTATCCATTGTGTACTCTTGCCTCTTTTATCATAGATTCATTACTCATAGGTGTGTGGAATTATTTCTAGACTGTTTTTATTGATTATATCTCTGTGCCAATTCCATGCTGTTTTTATTCCTGTAGGTTTGTAGTATAGTAAGATATCTGGGAGGGTAATATCTACAGATTTGTTGTTTTTCTCAAGATCATTTTGGCAATTTTTAATGGTTTCATGTAAAACAGTTATTTTTTTCTACTTCTACGGAAAACACTATAGCTATCTAACAGGAATTTGCTTAAATCTGCAGGTTTCTTTGTGTAGTACGACTATGTTAACAATACAAACTCTTTCAATCCAAGAGCACAAGACATATTTCCATTTCTTTGAATAATTTTTAATTTCTTTGTCAATGTTTTATAATTTTCAGTGTGTAGACCTTTCCCATATGTGGTTACATTTATTCCAAGATATTCGAGGGGATGGGATTTTAAATAGTATTGCTTTCAACGTCCATTTTAGGGTATCTCATGATTAATGTGTAGAAATGCAAGAGACTTCTTTACATTAATCTTGTACCCTGCTCCTTTGCTGAAATTATTTATTATTCACAATAGGCAGTGTGGATCCATTAGGACTCTATGCAGATTGTTATGTCATCAGTACTGGCGACAGTTTTGCCTCTTTCTTTCCATTTTGCATTTCTTTTACTTCCTTTTCTTTTCCTCTTCCTTTATTGTTTTACTGTGGAACAGAAATGGTGAGAGTAGGAGCCCTTATATTTTACCCTAATTTACCCAGAAGGCTTTCAGCTTTTCCCCCTGAGAATTATAAATTGTTTTAAATGGCCTTTATTATGCTGGGAGATGTTCCCATTATACTCACATCCATGAGAGTTCTGATCATGAATGTATGTTGAATTTTGTCAAATGCTTTTTCTGTGTGTATTGACATGGTCCTGTGAATTTTGTCCTTCTTTTGTTAGATATGTGTCATGCTGATTGACCTGTGTATGTTGAACCATCCTTGTGATTCTGGAAGGAATCCAACTGATCATCGTGTATAATCCTTTCTATGTATTGCTGGATTAATTTGTTGATGTTCTTTTGAGGATTTTTGAATGTATATTCATCAAGGATATTGGATTTTCTTTTTTTTTTTTTTGGTAGTGTCTTTGGTTTTGTTATCAGGGTAATGGTGGTCTTATAGAATAAATCTGGGAATTTTCCTTCCTCCTGCATTTTTTGAAAGAGTTGGTGGGAAAGAGATTTCAGTGAAGGCACCCAGGCATTTTGTTCAAGGGGTGTTTTTAAAATTAAATATTTTATTTAACTTATACTGATTCTGCTTTTCAAGTTTTCTATTTTGTCTTTATACAGTGTTTGTAGGCTACACGTTTCTAGAAATGTATCCATTTCTTTAAGGTTGTCCAGTTTTTTGTCACATAACTTCTCACAGTGCTTTCATAATCTTTTTTTGTATTTCTGTAATATCAGATGTTATTTCTACTATTTCATTTCTTATTTTGTTTGGGTCCATTCTGTGTATTTCTTGATAAGTCTGGCTAAATGCTTACCAGGTTGTTAATATTTTTAGAAAAAAAACTCTTGATTTTAGGACAATTTATTTTTTGATTTTTATTTCATTTATTTTCAAAGTACTCATTAAAGAATTCTTATTCTAATGCCTTTGGGTTTTGCTTGTTTTTATATCAAGTAATTTTGGGTGTTATGCTTGGTCCTTTGTGTCAGGTTTTTCTTGTTCCTTGTAAAAGGCCTTAATTGTTCTAAACTTACTTGATAGATTTGTCTTTGCTGCATCCCGTACATTTTATGAAGCTGTGTTTTCATTGTAATTTGTCTCTAGGTATGATTTTATTACCCCTTTGATTTCATAATTGACCTTGTTTTATTTTTTTAAAGGATGTGGTTTAATCTCATGTTTGTGCTTTTCCTGTTCTTCTTTCTAGAGTTGATGCATTTTTTCATAATTATGAGTATGAAAAAATACTTGCTGTAATCTATATTTGCTTAAAGTTCCTGAGGCACTTTTCATGACATAATTTGTGGTTAATTCCTTAGATAACATCCTGTACACACTTGAAAAGTTTATGTGTTCTGATTTTCTGATGCTGTGACCAATAAACCAGTTAGGTTCAAATGATCTAATTTACTATTAAGACCTCTGCTTCCTTACAGATATTCTTTCTGGTTGAACTGGCCTTCAGAATAAAGAGGTGTTAAATTCATCTACTATTATTGTTTTATAATCAGTTAATTCCTTCATGTCTACTAATATGTCTTTATATAATTTGGATCTATGGTGTTGGGTCCATATATAATTTAATGAGTGTAATACCCTATTTTAATATTGATCTCTTTTTCATTATATAATCTCGTATTTATCTTTCATTGTGGCCCTTATTTTGAAACGTATTTTGTATGAGTTGATCATTGCAATATGCACTTTCTTGTAATTTCCATGAAATATCTCTTCCATCTATTTCCAGGCTGTGTTTATCTTCCACCATAAAGTGAAACTTTTTGGGGGCAGAGGCCAAGATGGTGGATTAGAAGGATGCTCGTTACTCACCATTTCCCACAAATGCACCAAGACTCACACACACAGACCTACTCAGCGAAGCAGAGAACATGCAGAACTCTGCCAGAACATTGTCCTCTTCACTATGTAAACATGTGGAAAAGCTGGTAGGAGAAAAGGAAGAAAGAAAGAAGAAAAGGCAAAACAGAGGGGGACAGGTCCCCCAGGGAGGGAGCTGCAAAGAAGGGCTGGTGCTCATTCACTGGGTCTCCCCTCTCCAACTGAGAATTCAGAAGGATGGAGGGTGAGCCTCCAAGGCTTGGGTCTGTACAGAGTATAAGTAGGCTGACAGAACTAAGTTAAACAAGCAGAGACACCCAGATCAAAATGCAGCCCAGAAGCTGCGGGCAGGTCCCATGCTGCACAAGCTGGGTGGTAGATGGGAATGGCTGCACTGTGGCAGCCAGGGGAAATGGAGAAGGCTGTGTGCCATGGCTGTGGGTGCACAGGGCAGAAAAATCTGGGCCCTCCATAAAACAATAGGGCAGATGTGCCCTGTGTGGGGAAGGGTGCATAACCATGTCTGAAAACCCACAAAAGTTTCTAGGTGAAGATAACTGGGGATCAGATACAGCCACCATACCCTCTGGTACTTTGCACCCAGGCAACAGTGGGGGAAAAATCTGCATGCACCTCTGAGGACATAGCAACCTTAAGGGCCAGACGGAGACTTCTTTACAGCCTGAGGCAGATAGGACACTTCTGTCCTGGTTCCTCAGAGAACTTGCTTCACCAAGACAAACAAGGAGCTGGGATTTGGGCCAGACCAGGGACAGGGCTGTTCCTCTGTCTTCCCGGAGCCAACTTCTGGTGTGCAAAGCCGAGGCAGACAGTACAGTGACACAGAGCAGCGAAGTGACCAGCACCCTGAGGGGGAGTGTGGCCCCTCACTTTTTGGGCTGGACCGCAGCCCCTGAACATGGTGCCAGGAGATGGTGTGATGCCCACTTCTGCCTGGTCAGTCTGGAACAGCTGACTGCAGCATCCGGCAGGAGAGTGACAAACCAGCCCAAGTCAAAGAGAGCTGCTCCAGATGCAATGTTGGGGGTAAGAGCTTGCCGATAGACACTGGTAACAGCAGAGTGAGGGCTCCAATAGAGGGCCTCTGATAAAATGAAGATGAGATTCCAAAACAGGATGAATACAGAAAGATTTCACATTAAATATACACAGTCACCAGGAGGACACGGACCACCCCAAAGTTTTAATCTGTTTTTAACTGTTCCATTTTTTATTAACCTCTTAATTTTTACTTCTAAGGCAATTATGTACACACCCATTTTAATCCCTTTGAAATTTTTAAAAAATAATTTTATTATTATTGTTTTTCAAAACTCTGCTTCAACTTGATCTTCTATTATGAATTATACAATGTCTTCAAACTTTTGTTTATCACTTCTTTAAAATTCTGTCTCTCTCTCTCTTTTTTTTTCTAAGTTGTATTACCACATAGACATTAGGTAGACAAACTCCTTTAAGACCACATTAGATAACTGATACTCCATACACCACAGTGCCAGAGAGGTAGGAGCATGATGAACAAGCAGAGAAACCATTCCCAATTAAAAGAACAAAAGAAATTCCCTGAAAGAATGATCAGTGAAATAGACATCGATATCCTACTAGATCAGGAGTTCAGAAGAGGAGTGATCAAATGACTGAAGGAAATAAAGTATTTAGAGATACAAAATATGTCAAAAATGAAATGGAAGCTATAAAGAAGAAATGAGTAGAATATGTAAACTCGTTGACTGAGATGAGGATTGATCTAAAGGTGTTGCAATGTTGACTAGATAACGCAGAGGAAAGAATTAGTGACTTAGAGGACAGGACAATTGACAGCACCCAATTAGAAGAGCTACAAGAGAAACAATGAGAAACAAATGGAAAAAGCATAAGGAATATATGGGATAATAGAAAGCATGCCAATCTTGGCATGATACAAGTTCCAGAATGGGGGAAAGATTAAAGGGGATTGCTAAGGTGTTCATAGAAATAATGACCGAGAACTTCCCAAATTTAAATAAGGAATCAGATATCCAAGTATAGGAAGCTCAGAGTGTCCCAAAAAGGAAGAACCCAAATACACCCACACAAAGACATATAATTAAGTTGGCCATAGAAAAGGATAAAGGAATGATCCTAAAGGCAGTAAGAGAATAGCAAAGAGTGAGTTACAAGGGAATCCCCATAAGGCTCCCAGCTGATTTCACTACAGAAATACTACAGGCCAGAAGGTACTGGCAAGATATATTCATAGTCCTGAATGAAAAAAATGCTATATCGTAGGATACTTTAACCAGCAATGGTATCCTTTCTGGTAGAAGGAGATATAAAGATTTCACAGACAAGAAAAAGCTACAAGATTTTAGCAATACTAGACCCATGCTAAAAGAAATATTGAAAGGTATACTCTAAAATCAAAAGAAGTAGGATACTGCAGGAATGTTAAACACACAGCTGGAAAGGTGATAACTCATTAATCATAACTAAATTAAACATAAAATTTTTAAAAAAGACATATAAATAATTGAGAGTGGGAGAGAGAGGCAGGAAAATAGAGAATTTTTTTGTCTTTCTTTTAAAATTTTTCTTTCTCAGTAGAATGTGTTTGAGATCTTGTTACTATCAGTTTAATAAAAGCACTTATAATAATGGTATAAAAGACTTCTATAAAAGGGTAACAAAAAGACAAAAACATATCAGGGAGTCAGTGAAACTAAATAAAATTCATGATAATTCAAAGGAAAATGACCAAACCATAAAAGGAAGATGAAATGAACAAAGAGGAAATATCAAATCAACTGCAAAGATAAGGTCAAAATGGCAATAAATAAAAACATATCATCGATTATTGTAAATTTAATGGACTAAATGCTCCAGTCAAATGTCATTGAGTGGCAGGCTGCATAATAAAGCAAGAACCTTCAATATGCTGCATACAAGAGACCCACTTCAGGGAGAAGCATACATATAGATTGAGAGTGAAAGGATGGAAAAGGGTATTCCATACAAATGGAAAAGCCAAAAAAGCAGGTGTTGCAGTACTGATTTCTGACAAAAGAGTCTTTAAAACATAGGCCATAAAGAAAGATAAAGAAGGACATTTTATAATGATTGAAGGAGTGATACAAGATGAGGATAGCACACCCGTTAATACATATGCACCAAATAGAAGAGCACCTAAGTACATAAAATAATTACTAACAGATGTAAAGGGGGATTGTGATGGGAATCTAATCATAGTTGGAATTTACAACACTGAATTAACATCACTGGACCTATCACTGAGACCGAAAATGAATAAGGCAACAGAGAAGTTAAAAAATACAATAGAAATATTACACTTTATGGATATTTTCAGAGCATTGCCCCCCCCACAAATTAGTATATACATTCTTTTCAAGTACACATGGGACATATTCCAGGATTCATGATGTACTTGGGCACAAAAGAATCCTCAGCAATTTTAAGAAGATAGAAATTACCTCAAGCATCTTTTCTGAACACAATGCCATGAAGCTAGAATTCAACAACAGAGAAACAAATGAGAACAAACGGAAAACATGGGGAGTTAACAATATGTTACTAAAAAACGAATGAGTCAAAGAAGAAATCAAAGCTGAAATGAAAAAGAACCTTGAGACAAAAGAAAAGGAAAGCAATACCACACAAAATTTATGGGACACAGCAGAAGCAGTGCTGAGAGGGGAGTTTATAGCCATACAGGCCTTCCTCAAAAAAGAAGAACAATCACAAATTAACAATTTAACCCACCAGCAGAATGAACTAGAAAAAGAAGAACAAGAAACCCCAAAGGGCAGCAGAAGGAAGGAAATCATAAATATTAGGGAGGAAATAAACAAAATAGAGATTCAAAAAATAATTGGAAAAAAATCAACCATTCCAAAAGCTGGTTTTTTGAAAAAGTAAGTAAAAGCAACAATCCTCTGTCCAAACTCAAATAGAAGAAAAGAGAGGGAGCAGAAATTATCAAAATAAGATAGAATGGAGAAATTACAACAAATAAAATACAAATACAGTATGTCATACGAGAATATTATGAAAAGTTTATGGAAACAAACTGGATAACCTAGAGGAGATGGAAAGTTTTCTGGAAACATACTGTCCACCAAGACTGATTCAAGACATAACTGATCCCTTGAAAATGCAGAGCACTAGAAATTAAATCAAAATAGCAATATAAAGCCTCACTAAAAATAACAGTCCAGGACCGGATGGCTTCACCGAGGAATTCTACCAAATATAGAAAGAAGAACTCATACCAGTTTTTCCCAAACTCTTCCAGAATAATGAAAAAGAAGGAGTACACCCAAAGTCATTCTGTGAAGCCACAATGACCCTGATACCACAACAAGGCAAAGACACTACCAAACAAGAGAATTATAGGTCAATATCACTGATGAATACAGACACCAAAATCCTCACCAAAATAGTAGCAAGCAGAATCCAACAACACAGAAAAAAGATTATACACCATGACCAAGTTGGGATCATGCCAGGGACACAGGGGTGGTTCAACATATGCAAATTAATCAATGTAACACAGCACATCAACAAAAGAAAGTAGCAAATCCACATGATCATCTCAATAGATGCAGGAAAATCATTTGATAGGATTCAACACACACTTATGATAAAAACTCTCACCAAAGTGGGCATAGAGGCAACATAACTCAGCATCATGAAAGCTATAGATAACAAACCTACAGCTAGTATAGTACTCAATGATGAGAAAGTTAAAACCTTCCCACTAAAATCTGGGACAAGGATGCACAGTAACACCACTCCAACTCAATATAAACTTGGAAGACCTAGCCACAGCAATCAAACTAGAGAGAGAAGTAAAAGGGATGCAAATTGGAAAGGAAGTGGTAAAATTATAACTATATGCAGATAATATGTTATTATATATCGAAAACCCTGCAAGATCCAGACAAAAATTACTACAACTGATGGAAAAATTCAGCAAGGTAGCAGGTTACAAGATTAAGGTTCAAAAATCAGTGATATTTCTTTACGCTAATGATTCAGATAATACTATAGAGCTACAGTCAACATGACAGCACTGTATTGGTAGGAAAACAGACATATAGGCCAATGGAATAGAACAGAGAGTCCAGAAATAAACCACAAAATTTTGGTCAATTAATCTTTGACAAAGGAGGCAAGAAAATACAATGGAAAGGAGACAGACTCTTCAGCAAATGATGTTGGGAAAACTGGACAGCAGTATGTAAATCAATGAAGCTAGAACACTCTCAATGAAGCTAGAACACCATACACAAAAATCTCAGAATGGATCAAAGAGTTAAACATAAGACTAAATACAATAAACTTCCTAGAGGGAAATATAGGCAAAACACTATCTGATATAAGTCTCGAAAATTTTCTCATAGAAAAAATAAAAGCAAGAATAATCAAATGAGACCTAATGAAACTTACAAGCTTCTGCACAGTAATGAAACCAGAAGTAAAACAAAAACACAACCTACTGAATGAGAAATAAAATTTGCATATGAAACCAACAAAGGCTTGATCTTTAGAGTATATATGCAGCTCATCCAACTGAATAAGAAAAAATAAAAAAAACAATCAAAATGGGCAGAAAACCTAAACAAGCAATTCTCCAAGGAAGACATACAAATAATCAAAAGGCACATCAAAAAATGCTCAATATCACTGATTATCAGAGAAATGAAAATCAAAACAACAGTGAGGTATCACCTCACACCAACAACGACAAGAACAACATTAAAAACGACAGAATCCTCTTAGCAAATTAGTATTCAGGAAATATATGTCAACATAACTAAAGTCATTAATTACAGACCCACAGACAACATAATATGCAAAAGTGAAATACTGGAAGCCAAATTAAGGAAATAGACAAGGATGCCCACTCTCACCATTTGTATTAAACACAGTACGTGAAGACCTAGCAACAGAATTCGGACAAGAAAAAAAGTTATTCATGTTGGATTCAATGTCGTAAGTCTGTTATTATTTTAGATGACATGATAATCTATATAGAGAACCCTAAAGATTCTCCACACCAAAACAACTAAAACTAATAAAGACATTTAGCAAAGTAGCATGGTTCATGATTAATATACAATAACTGTCACATTTCTTTACACTAAGAATGAAATATTCCATAATTTTAAAAAATCCATATGAAATCAGATCAAAAAATGATAAACCTATGAAAAAACCAAGATAATAAAATCAATAGGACACTGATAAAGAAATTTGAAGATGATGCAAAGAAATGGAAAAAAATCTCATGGTCTTAGTTTAAAGGAATTTATATTGTTAAAATATTCATACTACAAAAGATGTCTACAGATATAGAGATTCAGATTGAACTACATGATATTTTCCACAGAACTAAAAACAGTCCTATGATTTGTATGGAACTGCAAAAGAACCAGAACTGCAAAAGTAACAATGAGGGAAAAGAACAAAGTTGGAGGCATAACCCATAACTCTCCCAGATCTCAGACTATATTAAAAAATACAGTAATCAAAACAGCACAATGCTGGAAAACAAATAAACATCTATATCACTAGAATGGAACACAGAGGCAGAAATAAGACATCACACCTATGGTCAACTAAACTATGACAAAGGAAACAAAATTATACAATGCCTAAAAGACAGGCATCATCAAGTGATGTTAAGAAAGCTAGACAGCTACATGTAAATCAATGAAATTAGAACACTCCCAGAAGAGGCAAGATGGCGGAGTAGAAGGACGCTCGTAAGTCACCATCTCCCACAAATACAGCAATACCCACATCTACAGACCCACTCAGCCAACCAGAGTGCCTGCGGAAATCCGACAGAACATCGCCCTCTTCAAAAGATATAGACGCCAAAAATCTGGTAGGGGAAAAGGAAAAAAGAAAGAACAAAAGGCAAAGCAGCACGGGACGGGTCCCGTGGGGAGGGAGCGGCAAAGGAGGGCAGGAGCTCGCTCACTGGGTCTCCCCTCTCCAACTGAGAGGCCAGCGGGACGGAGGGGGAGCCTCTGAGGCTCGGACCTGTACAGAGTAGACCTTGTCTGACAGAACTAAGTTAAACGGGCACAAAGCGTTCTCCCGACACCCAGCCTGAGACGCGGGCAGGCAGCGGTGGGCAGGGCCAGGCTGCACAAGCCGGGCGGAGGACGGGGGCGGCTGCACGGAGGCAGCCCCTGGGAACTGCAAGGGGCTGGGCGCCGTGGCTGTGGGTGTACAGGACAGAACAACCTGGGCCCTTTAAAACGGCAAGATTGATGTGCTCTCGGGGGAAGGGTGCCTACCCCCATCTCTGAAAACCCGCAGAAACTTTTCAGGGGAAGAGAGGTGGGGCTCAGGCACAGCCGCCATATTCTCCGGTGCTGAACCCTCAGGCGGGGGCGGGGGCGAACCCTTCATCCACATTGAAGGGTTTAGCAGCCTCAAAGGCCAGACTGAGACTCGCCTACAGCCCGGGGCAGATAGGATCCTTCCATCCTGGACCCTCAGAGAACTTGCTCCACAAAGACAAACAAGGAGCTGGGTCTTGGCTCGGAGCAGGGATGAGGCTGTCCCTCAGTCTTCCCTGAGCCACCCACGGAGCGCCGACCAGGGCGGAGCGCGCAGCCACACAGAGCAGCGGAGCTACCAGCGGCGCAGGTAGAGGGAGAGCAGCCCCCGCCTGTCGGGCAAGAACACAGCCCCTGACTGAAGTGCTGGGAGGGGGCACGACCCGCCCTCCTACCTGTCCAGTCTACAACATCTGACTATGGCATCCGGAGGGGCAGTGACCCGCCCGCCCACAGCAGAGGAAAGCTGCATCTGACCCTGTGTTAGGAGGAGGAGCGATCTGCTTGCTGACAGGTGCTGGGAGCAGTACAGAAGAGGGCGCCAACAGAGGGCTTATGAAAACAAGCTGAGCTACCAAAACAGGACGAAGACAGAAAGACTTCACATTAAAAGCACACAGACTCCAGGAGAACACCGACAACCCCCCTTTTTTTAAATCTGTTTTTACCTGTTCTATTTTCAATTACACCCTTAATTTTACTTCTTAATTCATTTCTATTTCTCTTGGGTTTTGATGTCCTGTTATTGATTAGACACAGTTTTCAAATATATCTATTCATTTCCCCACCGCTTCTTTTTTTTTTTTTTAGGTTTTAAAAGGACGTCTCAACCCGATTAATACTCTGCTTCACCTTGCTCTTCTATTATTCATTATACACTGTTTTCAAACCCTCTCTCTCCCTTCTTTTAAAAATCTTTCTCTCTCTCTCTTATTTTTTTTCTTTTTTTCTAAGTTCTATTCCTAAATAGGCACTAGACAGATAAAATCCTTAAGATCCAAAATAGACAACTGATACTCCATAAAGCACAATACCAGAGAGGTATGAGCAAGATTAAAAAGCAGAGAAACCTTTCCCAATTAAAAGAACAAGAGGAACCCCCTGAAAGAAAGATCAATGAACTAGACATTGATAGCCAACTAGATCAAGATTTCAAAAAAGGATTGATCAAATTGCTGAAGGAATAAAAAGAGATAGTGTTTAGAGATATAAAATATGTCAAAAATGAAATTGAAGCTATAAAGAAGAGCCAAGAAGAATGGGTAAACTCATTGACAGAGACAAAGAATGACCTAATAGCTGTGCAATGCTGAGTAGTTAATGCAGAGGGACGAATTAGTGATCTAGAAGACAGAGCAATAGAAAGCACCCATTCAGAAGAACTACTAGATAAGCAAATAAAAAATAATGATAATAGCATAAGGGACCTATGGGATAATATAAACAATCCCAAACTTCACATAAGAGGGTTCCCAGAAGGGGAAGAAGAATCAAAGGGGATTGAAAAGGTTTTTGAAGAAATCATGACTGAAAACTTCCCAAACTTAAAGAAGGAATCAGATATCCAAGTACAGGAAGCACAGAGGGTCCCAAACAGGAAGAATCCAAATAGACCCACACCAAGATATTTCATAATCAAGATGGCCAGAGTCAAGGTTAAAGAAATGATTCTTAAGGCAGGAAGAGAAAAGCAAAGAGTGAATTACAAGGGAACCCCCAAAAGGCTCTCAGCTAATTTCTCTACAAAAACACTACAGGCCAGAAGGGAGTGGAAGATATATTCAAAGCCCTGAATGAAAAAATGATGCAGTCTAGGATAATTTATCCAGCAAGGCTATCCTTTAGGATAGAAGGAGAAATAAAGAGTTTCACAGACAAAAAAAAAAAAGCTGCAGGAGTTTAGCAACACTAAACCCACGTTAAAAGAAATATTGAAAGGGCTATTCTAAATAGAAAAGCAGCAGGATGCTACAGAAATGTGAAACTCACGACTGGAAAGGTAATAATTCATGAATTACAAATAAAGAAAACATACAAATCACTGAGAGTGGAAGAGAGAGGCAGGGAAATATAGAATATTTTTTCTTTCTTATTTAAATTTTCTAAAGAGTAAGATGGGATTGAGATCATGTTACTATCAGTTTAATAAAAACAGTTATAATAATAGGTTAATAGATTTATAAAAAAGGGTAACCACAAGTCAAAAATTTACAAGGGAGTCACAAAAATTAAATAAAATCCATGATAATACAAAGGAAAATTACCAAACCACAAAAGGAAGAAGAAAGGAACAAAGAGGATATACCAATTCAACTGCAAAGATAAGTTCAAAATGGCAATAAACACACATCTATCATTAATTACTGCAAATGTTAATGGACTAAATGCTCCAGTCAAAAGATATAGAGTGGCAGTCTGGATAATAAAGCAAGAACCTTCAAAAGGCTGCCTACAAGAAACCCAATTTAGGGAGAAGGACACATATAGATTGAGAGTGAAAGGATGGTAAAGAATATTCCATGCAAATGGAAAAGCCAAAAAACAGGTGTTGCAGTACTAATTTCAGACAAAATAAACTTTAAATCAAAGGCCATAAAGAAAGATAAAGAAGGACATTTAATACTGATTAAAGGAGTGATACAAGATGAAGATATTACACACATCAATATATATACACCCAATATAGGAGCACCTAAGTTCATACAAGAATTACTAACAGAGATAAAGGGGGATATTGATGGGAATACAATCATAGTTGGAGATTTTAACACTGCATTACCATCACTAGACAAATCTTCCAGACAGAAAATAAACAAGGCAACAGAAATATTAAATACTACAATAGAAAAACTAGATTTGGTGGATAATTTCAGAGCATTACACACCAAAAGAATAGGATATACATTCTTTCCAAGGGAACATGTAACATTTTCCAGGATCGATCATGTGCTTGGGCACAAAAGAAACCTCAACAATTTTCAGAAGATAGAAATTATCTCAAGCATCTTTACTGACCACAATGCCATGAAACTGGAAATCAACAACAGAGAAACAAAGGAGAAAAAAAGGAAAGCATGGAGATTAAACAATATGTTATTGAAAAACCAATGGATCAATGAGGAAATTAAAGCTGAAATTAAAAAATACCTTGAGACAAATGATAATGTAAGCACAACCACTCAAAACCTATGGGACACAGCAAAGGCAGTGCTAAGAGGGAAGTTTATAGCGATACAGGCTTTCCTCAAAAAAGAAGAACAATCTCAAATAAACAAGTTAACCCACCAAAGAACAAAAAGCCCCAAAAAGGAGCAGAAGGAAGGAAATAATAAAGATCAGAGAGAAATTAAATACAATTGAGATTAACAAGAGCATAGAAAAATCAACCAAACCAAAAGCTGGTTTTTTGAAAAAGTAAATAAAATCGACAAACATCTGGCCAAACTCACAAAGAAGAAAAAAGAGATAGCACAAATTACAAAATAAGAAAGGAAAACTGAGAAATTACAACAAACAAAATAGAAATAAAGAATATCATACGAGAATATTATGAAAAACTATATGGAACCAAACTGGATAACCTAGAGGAGATGGACAAGTTTCTGGAAACATACTGTCCACCAAGACTGAATCAAGAAGAAACTGAACACTTGAACAATCCGATCACTAGAAAGGATATAGAAATAGCAATTAAAAACCTCCCTACAAATAAAAGTCCAGGACCAGATGGCTTCAACGGGGAACTCTACCAAACATACAAAGAAGAACGCATACCAGTCCTTCTCAAATTCTTCCAGATGATTGAAAAGGAGGGAAAACCCCCAAATACATTCTATGAAGCCACAATCATCCTGATACCAAAACCAGGCAAAGACACTACAAAAAAAGAGAATTATAGGCCAATATCACTGATGAACATAGACGCCAAAATCCTCACCAAAATTTTAGCAAATTGAATCCAACAACACATAAAAAAGATTATACATCATGACCAAGTGGGGTTCATCCCAGGGACACAAGGCTGGTTCAACATATACAAATCAATCAATGTAATACATCACATCAACAAGAGAAAGGACAAAAACCACATGATCATCTCAATCGATGCAGAAAAAGCATTTGATAAAATTCAACACTCATTTATGATAAAACTCTCGCCAAAGTGGGTATAGAGGGAACATATCTCAACATAATAAAAGCTATATATGACAAACCTACAGCCAGCATAGTACTCAATGTTGAAAAACTCAAAAGCTTCCCACTAAAATCTGGGACAAGACAAGGATGCCCACTATCACCCCTCCTATTCAACATAGCCCTGGAAGTCCTACCCACAGCAGTGAGGCAAGAGAAAGAAATAAATGGATCCAGATTGGAAATGAAGTGATAAAAGTGTCATTATATGCTAATGACATGTTTCTATATATAGAAAACCCTAAAAGGTCCACACAAAAGCTACTAGATTTGATTGAAGAATTCAGGAAGGCAGCTGGTTACAAAATTAACTTTCAAAAATCAGTTGCATTTCTTTATACTAACGATAAATCAACAGAAAAAGAAAGTAAAGAAACAATCCCCTTTAAAATAGCACCCTAAATAATAAAATATATGGGAATAAATCAAACCAAGTAGATGAAAGAATTATACACAGAAAACTATAAACCGTTGATGAAGGAAATAAAAGAAGACTTTAAAAAATGGAAAGATATTCCATGCTCCTGGATTGGAAGAATCAATATTGTTAAACTGGTCACACTGCCCAAGGCAATCTACAGATTTAATGAAATTCCTATCCAATTACCCAGGATATATTTCATAGAAGTAGAACAAATCATAATAAAATTTATATGGAACCATCAAAGACCTAGAATTGCCAAAGCATTGCTGAAGAGAAAGAAAGAGCCTGGAGGAATAAGTCTCCCAGGCTTCAGACAATACGATAGAGCTACAGTCATCAAGACAGCATGGTATTTGTAACAAAACAGACATATAGACCAATGGAACAGAATAGAGAATCCAGAAATGAACTCACAAACATTTGGTCAACTCATATTCGACAAAGGAGGCAAGAATATACAATGGAAAAAAGACAGTCTCTTCAGCAAATGTTGGTAAAACTGGACAGCAGCATGTAAAACAATGAAGCTAAAACACTCCCTTAAACCACATACAAAAATCAACTCAAAACGGATTAAAGACTTAAACATAAGACAAGATAAAATAAACCTCCTAGAGGAAAATATAGGCAAAACATTATCTGACATATATTTCAAAAATTTTCTCCTAGAAGAAATAAAAGCAAGAATAAAGAAATGGGACTTAATGAAACTTACAAGCTTCTGCACAGCAAAGTAAACCAGAAGTAAAACAAGAAGAAAACGTACAGAGTGGGAGAAAATTTTTGCAAGTGAAACTGACAAAGGCTTGATCTCCAGAATATATAAGCAGCTCATATGACTCAATAAGAAAATAATAAACAACCCAATCCAAAAGGGGGCAGGAGACTTAAACAAGCAATTCTCCAAGGAAGACATACAAATGATCAAAAGGCACATGAAAAAATGCTCTATATCACTAATTATCAGAGAAATGCAAATCAAAACTACAATGAGTTATCACATCACACCAGTCAGAATGGCAGTCATTCAAGAATCCAAAAATGACAAATGCTGGAGAAGCTGTTGAGAAAGAGGAACACTCCTACACTGCTGGTGGGAATGCAGGTTGGTGCAGCCACTGTGGAAAACATTGTGGAGATTCCTCAAAAGACTAGGATTAGATTTAACATATGAGCCAGGAATCCCACTCCTGGGCTTGTATCAAAAAGGAAATCAACTTCAGGATGACACCTGCACCCCAATGTTCATAGCAGCACTATTTACAATAACCAAAACATGGAAACAGCTTAAATGTCCATCAACAGGTGACTGGATAAAGAAGATGTGATATATTTATACAATAGAATACTACTCAGCCATAAAATCCAACAACATAATGCCATTTGCAGCAACATGGTTGCTCCTAGAGAATGTCATTCTAAGAGAAGCAAGCCAGAAAGAGAAAGAAAAATACAATATGAGATCGCTCATATGTGGAATCTAAAAAACAAAAACAAAAACAAACAAACAAACAAAAACAAAGCAAAAATACAATTCAGAAATAGACTCATGGACAGAGAATACAGAATTGTGGTGAGGAGGGCGGTAGAGGGTGGGAAGGGATAGATGGGGATTTCAAAATTGTAGAGTAGATAAACAAGATTACACTGTATAGCACAGGAAAATATACACAAAATGTTATGCTAAATCACAGAGAAACAAATGTGACAATGAGTGTGTATATGTCCATAAATGACTTAAAATTTGTGCTGAACATTGGAATTTGACCCAAAATTGTAAAATGATTATAAATCAATACAAAACGTTAAAAAAAAACAAAAAAAAAACACTCCCACACACTGTACAAATATAAACACAAAATGATTTAAATATCTGAATCTAATATATGACAAAATATAACTCCTGGAAACTAACATAGGCAAAACAAGACATAAATTGTAGCAAAATTTTCTTATGTCCCTCTCCCAAGCTGAAAACAATAAAAGCAAAATAAACAAAAAGGTCCTAATTAAACTTAAAAGCATTTACCCAGCAAAGTAAACAAAATGAAAAGATGAAATTCCAAATGGGAGAAAACATTAGGAAACAATTCAATTAACAAGAGGCTAATTTCAAAAATACACACATTGTTCATAGAACTCCATTTCAAAAATCTACAAACAACTCAGCCAGAAAATGAGCAGAAGACAATTCTCCAAAGAAGACACACAAATGACAAACAGGAACATAAAGATATGCTCACATTGCTAATCATTATACAAAGGGAAGACAAAAATAAAATAATGTTTTACCTCACACTAGTGAGAAGGGCTGTCATGCAAATGTCTACAAATAATAAAGACTAAGGTGGCTGTGGAGAAAAAGGGACTCTCCAACGCTGTTGGTGGGAATGAATATTGGTGCAACAACATTGGAAACTGTATGGAAGTTTTTTAAAAATAAACATAGACCTATCATATGACGCAGCAATCCCAATCCTGGGCATATAAAAGATGAAACCTGAAAACAAAGAATCCTAGGGTAAAACATAAGAAGTACACTCTGACATTGGACTTAATTTGATTTTACATATGTTTCCTCTTGCAAGGGAAGCAGAAGCAAAACTAACAAAATATGATTGTATCGCTGTAAACAGATTTACACTGCTGAAGAAATGATCAATAAAATGAAAAGTCAACCAACACAATGGGAGAATATATTTTCAAGTGATATTTTCCAAACTAGTGTTAATATCCAAAATATATGGCAAACACTTACCCCACAACAAAAACAAAAAATACCAAACAATCCAATTAAAAAAAGTTCATAGCAATGAACAGATAGATCTGAATCAATTTTTTGTAGAAAACATATGGTTGGCTAAATGACACATGAAATTATATTCAGAGTTATAAATTATTAGGAAAGTCATAAACCATAAATGAGACAAGAACTGACAATTGTCAGAAGGCTCTCATCAAAAAGAAAGGAAATAAATGATGGTGAGATTGTGGAGAACAAGGAACACCGTGGACACTCTTGATAGGAATGCAAAGTATTGATTCCAATGCATATATACATCAAATTTTTTTCATCCAGTTTTCTATCAAGGGATGTTGGGTGTAGGCCCCTGTCTGAAGGCTCTAGAGAATAAGCCCATGGGCTGAACTGATAAACAAGCTGTGAGGAATGTCACATATCCAGGTTGGATAAAAAATGGCCTAATCAATGTATCTAGTATGGATGGCTGGATAGCCTATGCTGGGTAAGATCCTCAGAGGAGGACAACCTAAGACAGGCACAGCCGGCTGGATAAGAGATGGCCTACTTAATGAAGTTCCGTGATGAACTTTAAAACAATCCTTGATCATTTAACATCCTGTGCTTACTGCAGGAGCATGGGGACATAAATAGTTTACGTTTATTCACATTGTTATAACTTAGATGATATGTGAGGCATTGTGCATGTCCTATATAAAACCTTCTTCTAAGAATCAATAAACAGAGAACTGCTTCGCTTCTCTCCACACAGTGTTTGTGTGTATATGATATCTTGCCACTGACAGGGTTAATTTAATTTGTTGGGAGTATCATAAAAGGATGTTGCATTATATACAATGCTCTTTCTGCACCTATTGAGATGATTATGTGTTTTATTTCTCATTCTATTAGTGTGGCATGTCACCTTTATTGATTTGAATATTTTGAAGTATCCTTAAACCCAGGGATAAATCCCTTTAGTCATGTATGTGTATGATACATTAAATGTGTTGTTGAATTCATTTTGCTTGTGTTTTGTTGAGAATTTTGGCACATATGTTCATCAGGGATAATATTCTATATTTTGCATATAATGTCCTTTCTAGCATTGTTATGCAAATAAATCTGGCATCATAAAACAAGTTTGGAATCTTTCACCCCCTTCAAATTCTTGGAAGATTTGGGGAAGAATTGGTGAATAATTGTCTTCAAATCTATGACAGAATTCAGCAGAAAATTCGTCTTGTAAATTTTTACTAGTTTGGAAAGTTTGCATTATTTTTGTACTCTTACACTCTTTTGCCCTGTTTAATTTTCTTATTTCTTCTTGATTCAGTATTGGAAGACATATGTTTCTGGAAATATGTCTTTTGTTCTAGGTCATTCAAATCGTTGGCTAGTGGTAATTTCTTATGATGATTTGCATCTCTACAACATCAGTGGTAATATCTTCTCTTTTATTTCTAATATTATCTGAGTCATTATTTTCTTAGGCAACCTAAACTTTTGTCCACTTTATGTTAAAAAGAAACAGAGTTAAGTATATTTTTTTATCTTTTCAACTGTTTCTCTTGTTATTTGACTTACTCTCATTCATTTAATTTTCTTCTTTATTCTTTGTTTTCACCTAGATTCTTGAAGTGTAATGTTAAGAAGTGTGAATCTTTGTATTTCATTTATTATTAAATATTTTTTATTTAGTTATTATTTATTTATTTATTTATTTATTTATTTATTTACATATTTATTCATTTATTTATCATTGAAATACTGCCATTTACAATGTGTCAATCTGTGATGTATAGCACAGTGTTCCCGTACATGCATATATTTGTGTGCCTATTAAAGTTTACTTCACGATATTTAACTTACTGCCCTGTGTCATAGAAAAGAAATTTTGAAAAAATCTATTTTTATATATAGTGGATAGCTTTTATAAACCTACAGCTCCCAAATATATACTCTCGCAGCCCTTTTTGGCAGTAATCATAAAATTGTTTATTAGATCTGCGACTGTGTTTCAGTTTTGTAGATAAAATCGTAGTGTTCTCATCCAAATTTTTTTTTAGGGTTCCACATATGTCATGTCATGTATTATTTTTCTTTCTCTTTCTGGCATTTTTCAATTAGATTGACACTTTTGGGGACATCCATTTTGCTTCAAATGTCATAGTTTTACCATTTTTCATTGCAGAATATTATTCCAATGTGTAAATACGGCATAACTTCTGAATACTGTCATCTGTTGTTGGACGATAAGGTTGCTTCCATGTCTTTTGTATATAGCACTGCTAAGAACACTGGGGTGCAGAAGTCTTTTTGAATTAGAGTTCCCTTTGATATATACCCAGAAGTGAGATTGCTGGATTGTATGTTAATTCTGTTTTTATTCTTTTGAGGAATCCCCATCCTGGTTTCCACAATGACTGCACCAAACTACATTCCTACCAACAGTGTAGGAGGGTTCCCTTTCTCCACAGCTTCTCCAGCATCTGTTGTTCATGGACTTTTGAATGATGGCCACTGTGAGTATTGTGAAGTGATAATTCATTATAATTTTGAATTGCCCTTCTCTGATAATGAAACTGAGCAATTTATTTTTTCATATATCTATGTATCATTTGTATGTCTTTATTGGAGAATTGCTTTTTTAGGGCTTCTGCCCATTCTCAGATTGGGTTTCATTTTTATTATTATTATTATGTTGTATGAAGTCTTTGTATTTTGGAAATTAAGACTTTGTCAGTTGCATAATTTCTTAATATTTTCTTTAATCCTGTAGGTTGTCATTTTGCTTTTTGTCTGGTTTGCTTTGCTGTGCAAAAGCTTATAAGTTAAATTAAGTCCAATTTACTAATTTTGCTCTTACATCCATTACCTGGGTAGGCTGTTCTAGGAGGTCATTGCTGAGATTTATCTCAGAGTATTTTGCGTATTAACTCTTCTAGGAGATTTACTGTGTCTTGCCTTTCATTTGAAACTTCAAGCCATTTTTTGGTTATTCTTGTGTATGGAGTGAAGGAGTGTCCTAACTCAATTGCTCTGCATGCTGCTATCCAGTTTTCCCAACACCATTTGGTGAAGAGATGGTCTTTTCTCTGTCATATTCTTGGCTACTCTGTCAGAGATTAATTGAACATAGGCCTGAAGATTTATTCCTAGGCCCTCTATTCTGTTCCAATGGTCCATATGACTTTTTCTGTATCAATATCATGTTATTTTGTTTATTGTAGCTCTGCAATATTGTTTGGAGACCTGGTGGTTTATTCCTCCAGCCTCTTTCTTTTTCTTGAATATTGCTTTGGAAATGATGGATCTTTTATGACTCTGTGTAAATCTTAGGAGTATTTGTTTCAGTCAAAAAAAATGTTTTGAATAATTTGATAGGAAATCAAAGTAAGTCTGTGGATTGCCTTGGGCGGTATGGGCATTATAACAATATTGTTTCTTCCATTACAAGTTCATTGGGTATCTTTCCACTTCTTCAGATCTTTTTTGAATTCCTCAATCAATGTTTTCTAGTTCTCCATGTATAAGTCATTCACCTACTTGGTCAGATTTATTCTTAAACATTTTATAGTTTTGGGTGCAGTTAAAAAAGCGGTTGTTTCTATACTTTGTTTTCCTGTTGATTAAATAGTAGCATAAAGAAATGCAATTGGTTTTCCTACATTACACTGGGTACCTTGCCCAGTTCCTTTTTTAGCCTAAGTAATTTTTTTGTGAAGCTTTTTCGGTTTTCTATATATAGAGTCATGTCTGCTTATCATGGCAATTTTACCTCTTCTTTTCCAGTCTGAATGCTGTTATTTCATTTTCTGGCCTGATCGTTGTGGCTAAGCTTTCCAAGACTATATTGAATAGAAATTGTGAGAATGGGCAAACTTGACTTGTCTCAGGTTTTTCTGGGAAGGGTTTTGGTTTTTCACCATTTAGTATTTTGCTGGCTATATGTTTGACATAAATAGCTTTCATTAGCTGAGATATGGTCCCTCTGTGCCCACTGTGATAAGGACTTTTATAGCAAATAGTGGTTAAAATTTATCAAATGCTTTTTCTTTATCTACTGAGATGATTATGTGGTTTTTTGTCCTCTCTTTTGTTGATATGTTGTATCAAAATTGATTGATTGATTTGCATATGTTCAACCATCCTTGTGTTCCTGGGAAATACCTAACTTGACCATGGTGTATAATCTTTTTTTACATGCTGTTAGATTTTGTTAGTTAATAATTTCTTAAAGACTTTTACATCTGTGTTTATCAATGATATTGACCTATAGTTTTGTTTTGGGGTAGTGTCTTTGTCTGGTTTTCGTATCAGGTTGATGTTGGCCTTATGGTTTGAGTTTGGGTGTACTCTCTCCATATCAATTTTTGGAAGAGATTGAGGAGGAGTGCTATGGATTTTTTCTCTCTATGTTTGGTCAAATTCCCCAGTGAATCTATTTGGGTCTGAATATTTGTTTGCAGAGATTTTTTATTTTATTGATAATTCTATTTCATTTCTGGTGATCTGTCTGTTCAAATGGTCAATTTCTTCTTAATGCAAAAATGGTGGGCTGAATATTTCCTGAAACTTCTCCACTTCTTCCTGGTTATCCCATTTGTTTCCATATAGTTGCTCATGGTATTCCCTTATAGTTTCCAAATTATTTGCAGAATTTATAGTTTCTCCATTTTCATTTCTTATGTTATTTCTGTTCTCTCTCTATTCTTGTGATGAGTCTGTCCAGAGTTTTGTCAATTTTGTTTACTATTTCAAAAAATTGTTTGATTTTTTCTATTTTTAATCTCTATTTCAATTGTTTCTTCCTTGATCGTTATTTCCCTCTTTCTGTTGACTTTTGGTTTTGTTTGTTCTTCTTTTCATGATTAGTTTACATAGAACGTTAGATTATTTATTTGAAATTGCTCTTCTACTTTGAGGAGAGCCTTGTCACTATGAACTTCCCTCTTAAGCCGGCTTTAACTGTATTCCATAAACATTGCATAGTGTTTTGTCATATTTCTCAAGGTTTTTTTTAAATTTCTTATTTTACTTCATCAGCTCCCCCCCTTGTTTTAGTACCATGTTGTTGAATCTACATGCTGTCATTTTTTCTCTCTGTTTTTCTGTGATTGAATTCTAGTTTCATGTTATTATACTCAGAAAAGATACTTGAAATAATTTTTATCTTCTAAAATTTGTTAAGGCTTCTTCTGTGCCTGAGTACATAATCTTTCCTAGAAAACATTCCATGTGCACTGGAAAAGAATGTATATTCTGTTTTGGGGAGAAGTACTGTTATGAAAATATAAACCAAATCCAATTATTTTATCATATCTTTTAGTATCTTTGTTCCCTTATTAATTTTCTGTCTGAAAGACCAGTCTGGTGAAGATAATGGGGTGTTATAATTTCCTACTGTGATTGTATTCCCATCAGTTTCTCCCTTTTCATCTATTAGTATTTGCTTTATGTATTTAGGTGCTCCTGTTGTGAGTGCATGTATCTTAATGTGTATAAAACCCTCATTTTGTATTTCTCCTTTAATCACCATATCATGTCCTTGTTTATCTTTCTCTATGGCCTTTCTTGTAAAGTCTCTTTTGTGTGAAGTCAGTACTGCTAGTCCTGCTTTCTTGTCATGTTCATTAGCATGGAATATATTTTTCCATCTTCTGACATTCAATTGATGTGTATTCCTCTTACAAAATTGGGTCTCTTGTATGCTTCAAAATGTAGGGTCTTGTTATATTATCCCATCTGACAATATATATCTTTTGATTGAATCACTAAGTGCATTAACATTTGTGATAATTATTGAGAGACTGGTGTTTATTTCAATTTTGAACATTTTCCATTTGATTTTGTATTTCCTTTTTGTTCACTTCTTTTTCTTTTTGTGGTTTGATAAGTTTTCTTTTATTATCTTGGTTTCTATTTGTCTTTGTGACTTCATTGTAAGCTTTTGACTTATGGTTAACCTCTTTTGTATGTATATTGACCAGTTATTGTATCTGTTTATTTTAACTGATAGGAATACAAATTCTAACCCATCATAAAGAGAACAGAAACAAGAAGAAAATACTCTGTATTTTCCTATTTCACTCTCTAACCCTTAAAAATTTTGATGTCCTCTTTTTAACATCATGTTTATTCTATTGTAAGTCATTGTAGCTATTACCTTTTTAATAATGCCTTTCTCATTTCTATGGCATACTGCTTCTTTTTTTCTTAGAGTAGATTTTCATTATTTCTATTTCTGTCGCTAATTTCTTTTAGTATTTGCTTTTGTGGAAGTTATTTATCTCTCCTACTATTCTAAAGGATAGCTTTGCTTGATAAATTATTTTAGATTACAGCTTTCTTTCATTCAGGACTTTGAATATGTCTTGTCACTGCCTTCTGACTGTTGTATTTGTGCAGGAAATGTGTTTACAAATATAATGTATATAATTATATATATATGTAAGGAATACATACAAATGAAGTTAACGAATAAGATGAAAAACTATACGTTAAAAAATAGAAACCATTGATGAAGGAAATTAAAACTGATTCAAAGAAATGAAAAGATCTCTTATGTTAATGATGTGAAACTATATGGTTGAAACAACCATACAACCCAAAGCAATCTACATTTAGTGTAATTCATGTCAAAATACCCATCAGAATTTTGCATTAAATAGAAAAAATAACTTCAAAATATATATGTAACTACAAAGATCATGAGTTGTCAAAATAAACTTGAAAAAGAGTATTAAATCAATTAGTGTAATATTCTCTGATGTTAAACAGTCCTACAAAGCTTTAGTAATTTAAACAACATGATTCTGGCTCAAAAACAGACACCAATCAATAGAAGAGAATTGAGCAACCAGATATAATCCCTCACACCTACGATCAATTAACCCATGAAAAATGAAGCAAGAGTATAAAATGACGAAAACACATTCTCCTCAATATGTAGTGCTGGGGAGATTGAACATGTGAAACATAGATTAGAGTATTTCCTCACATTGTATGCAATCCATGAGCACAGAATATCTTTTATTTGTTTTGTATACTTATATTTATTACACCTTTAATTTATAGAACTATGTTTAGATCTTTTATTTCACTTATCAAATTTATTCCTATTTTATTCTTTTTGGTTAAATGTACACACAACTGTTTTCCTAATTCCTTATTCTGATAATGTGATGTTAGTGTATAAACATGCAACATATATTTGTATATTGATTTTGTATTCTGCAAGTTTGCTAAGTTTGTTCATTATTTCTAGCATTCACTGGAGGAGTATATGGAGTTTTCCATCTGTGTATAATTATGTCATTTGTAAAAATTCTACTGCTTGTTTACTAGTTGGAAGCCTTATATAATTTTTCTTGACTAGTTTTTCTGGCTAGGACTTTGAGTAGTGTAATTTAGGACTTGTGAATATGAGCTACTTTTTCTTATTACTTGACCAGAGGAAAACCTTCCTGTATGTTAACATTGAACTTGATTTTTGTCATGGGTTTTTCATATATGGCTTTTATTATGTTTAATTATATTTTATTTAAAGAAAATTTGTTAAGATTTTTTTGTATACAAAAGTTAAGATCAGTTCTGTCAATAATTTTCCTACATTTTCTGAGATTGTCACTTTTGAATTTTCTGTTTTTTAATTGATGGTATCAAATATATTGGTTTGCATTTGTTAAATAATACTTATGAAACAGGACTAAATCAAACTTAACTATAGTTTATAATACTTATAATATGCCATGAAATCAGGTTGCTAATATTTATTTAGAATGTAATATACACATACAGAAGGAAAAATATACATTGTAGCTTGAGTGTACATTTATTTATTTAAAAATTTTATCTCTCATTTTGAATTTGGCTTATGTTTAATGGAAATTATTTCTAAATAAAGAATATAACTCTTGGTAGAACTGAATTTACTACAGTTTACTGATACAGAACAAAGCTATTATTTACAATTAGTGCACAAATCACTTGTCTTAAAATGCCACATTATACTAACAATGCCAACTGATTCAGGACTGGGAAACATAATGCTTCCTAAAATGCATTATGTGGTGTTTTCCACACCAAACCACATATACACTTATTTCTTTGTTTTTTGATTGTTTGTTTGCCCCTTAATGGAGGCACTGCTTATAGAACCCAGGATCTTGTGCATAAGTGTATTTATCAACATCATTTTGGAGCACTTAACAGAATCCAAAAGAGTATGGGTTATAAAGATGACAGGAAAATTTATTCCTTCTAGGGACTGAAAAACCTCTGAGTGAAAGAATGGTAAAAATAAACATTTGTATGTATACAATAAGATTTTCTTTTGTGTAATTTTAAAGTAGAATATTAAATTACATTAGTTTTACATATAGCACTGAAGTACAATTAAAAACAAAAATTCCCCACTTTGAGATTTCTTAAATTTGATTGATTAAAGTTTTATAATTTTAATTCATAAATATTTACCATTTATTTATAAACATACCAAAGAAATTGACATTTATTCTTCTCATGTTTTGAATATAGAGCTACTTTTTTAAGGTACACAGATAAATAATTACTTCCATTTCCAAATCAACTTATGTTTCACTTTAATTACAAAAGATAATGAAATAGTTATAAATTTTTTGTACAAGTTTTACACAAATTTCACTTTAAATTCCAAAACTTTAAAATTATTTTATTTATTTTGAGCATTATTTATACTCTGTTCACCAAACTGGTATAAATTTGTGTACAAAAGGAAGGAGATTGTTTTTATTTCATAGACCCCAAAATTAAATTATTTAAAAAGATTTTGTGGGGATAATATTTGCAGATCACACTATAAAAATAAGCATCTTATATGATTCATTTTCACTGGATGAATGAGAAGGAAACACTGGCTGAATGTTAATCTTGGGTTGCTGGAGATCAGACGTTTTGTGATGTCACAGCTACTCAGGTTGAGAACCATTGTGATGGCCTACCAGTTTAAATGTGCAGGCTTGCCAGAGCAGCATTTGAAGTTGTAGTGCTCAAAACCATGCAGAATAGAAAAGTAGCTGCAGAAAAAGTTATTTGAGATGGCACTTGTTTCTTCAGAAATTCAAGATAAGTTTTCTAAATATGGGTCAACTGGTTCAGGAAACTCCAGTAGATCTCTATTTTGTGATCAAACATTCTCTGGGGACTTGGACTTGAGGTCTATGATTGAAGAAATTGATTCTCTGACTTTGTCAGAAGGATCCTTGATAAAAAGACCATGTTACACACATTGTGACTCTGAACCAGTTGGAGATAATGATTTTCGTTCTCTGAAATTTCCAAGAAAACTCTGGAAAATGTATGGGGGTGACCAATTTAAATCCATCTGGTGGGATGATAATGGATCTTCCATAGTGATTGATGAAGATGTCTTTAAGAAGGAAGTTTTGGAAAGAAAGGCCCCTTTCAGAATATTTGAACCTGGAAGTATGAAAAGTTTAGTTATACAGCTAAAGCTTTATGGGTTTAGGTAATTGCAGCAGAATTTTCAAAGATCTGCTTGTCTAGCTGTCTTTATGGCAGAAGAAAAAGAAGTCTATATTTTAAACAAGGTATTCACAAAGTTTAGTTACAACTTGGTAACTTAGATATAAAATTTAATTTTGTACATCAATCTATGGTAACATAAATGGAAAGCTTTTTTGAAAATTGTATAAAACTACTAAGGCTATAATTCTTAATTTTTTATAAAAATGAGGATAGTGCCTTAAGTAGTCAAGATTATGATAAACTTTGCTAGCAACTATGAATCTTAACAGAAATCTAAATAAAGGTATTAAAGCTGTTTTCAAAAGTGGCTTTCACCGTTACTGCAAATGCTAACTTCTTAAACTTGATGACTGTATTATTTAAATGTGTATATTCGAAATAAGGAATTTCAAAAAATAGTCAGAATTGCTCATATTTTGATATTATCTTTGCATTGTAAACGTGAAATCTGAGGTTTTATAGGTTAGGCTTATTGTAGTCTTCTAATTTGGTTTAAAATATTACTAAAATCTTTCCACTTTGATTATAGCTGCAATTCTACCATATTTCAAATTTTAAACGAGGCTGTCCCCAAATTTTAGTGAGAATAAAAATAAGAGTTGAGATTAAAAATGTCTCTCTGGTATCTTCATTGGCTGAAGATTTCAACAAGAAGCACTTTATAGGAGGGGGTAATATAGATAATCATAATTCTGATTTTGTGGCTGACACTAGTGGAGAAAGTGCATTTTTACCTTCTCCTAATTTAAACATGCCTCTTAACAGAAAGCCCTCTACTAGCCATATAATTGGTGATACAAATACCCCGATCAGAGGTGATTTTTCTCCTTCATCATCAGTGTCAGTTAGACCATGAGAACAAATTGCAGTGGATCAATGTGCTACTTTAAATCAGTTGACCACTATCCACAGGCACTCCCAAAGCAGCTAAACTGAAGCAAATGGCTGTGCTGTGAACTTCATTACAACTACAACTTCTATTTCTCATTACAGCATCTTGTCACCCATACAGGGCAATTATTTTGGACTGATGGTGGAGCCTTCTACTTTTCCAAATAGATATCACAACATATCTGCCAATGAAGGTTGTTTTTCTAAACTTCAACCAGGGAGCAACCCACTGTTTCCATTGCCAGTGATAGCTGATACATCAACTACCTCTCTTTCAAGGCCAACTCATCAGCTATCTTCAGTTTAATAACGTCATCCTAATTACAATTGATCTACCAGAGGACTACCAGATTATGCAGGATAGCAAAGATTAAAATTTATGATGGCAAATGTCGACATATATCTGCAATATTCTTATTTGAACAATAAACATAAATGTGTACCTGTATTGTCCTTATATTTTTTAAAATAGAGTAAAGATTTAAACGCGAGACTAAGTTAGCATTTAAAAAAAAAAGAGATATTTGATTGATATGATCATTTGATGGAACAATATGAGAGTAAATTTATATAATTTCTTGTAAGGAAGAAGAGAAAATGGAAGAATTTGGAAAAAGACAAAAACATGGAGAGAGGGAACAGTATTAACTGGTTTCTGGTTGATCCTGTAAAGTATTTAAAGTGTTAAGTTATGATAGGTTGGAACAGGAGATAAATGCAGGAACCGGCTCAGGAGTCATGGTCTCTATTATGTCATCCCTGGAATCTTAACAGTCACGTGATGTAGTCTCAGATGGCACATTCAGCATGAGGTAGAATTTAAGAAGTAATTTTTTCTATGGTCTTCTTTGTGCTGTTCTCAATGCATTTCAATTGGTGCTTTCTTTTCCTCCCCTCAAGGGTCTGCACTATATTTTCTAGTGAAAATTTAATGTTGCTTTTATGTTCCAGCCAAAGATATGCTTACGTCCTCAGAGGGACACTTAAAGCATTTCCAAATCTAAGTCCACATCTCAACATAGTTTAGTCATTTCTTTATAGATCTGGCATCTGGCTACCTTGGAATATCTTTATGTTTCACTGTATCTGGAGATATTTCCAGGCAAATGCTTGTCAACCATATTAACTCCAACCTCAAAACTGTTGCTCCATCTCATCCTTGGACTTAGGATGTCCTCCATTTACCTACTTAGATTTTCCCAGTCTCAGCACAGAAACCACCTCCTCCAGATGTTTTCTATCCAACTTTCCTTGTCTAACTTGGATACCAGCACTGTAAGCACAACAAGTGCCACAAGATACATTTTATTATTTAGTGAATGAAAAATACATGTTGACTTTAAGCAAAATCTACTTTCCTGAAACAACAAAACTCTCATGGTTTTCAAACTATTTCTTTATGGTCTTTACTCTTCACCACAAACTAGCTCTTTTCATAGCCCATGGACTAGTCATTCAAGACAGTAGTGGAGGTAGGTACATGAGACAAAGTATTATTTTCTTCTTAATTCATGCCTCCAGAGGCCTAAAGCATTCCATTCTCATTTGCTGGATTTTTTCCTGTCTCTTCATCACCCACCCACCCCAAAATAGATGATTCTCTTCCCCATACCAATAACTATATTGCCTTCTAATTAATTTACTTCTTAGAATCAGAGCTTCGTCCAGAAGAGACAGTGCCATTGCATATATTTAATACAGGTTTATAGAGACCACACAAATTTTGCCACTTCTAACCTTAACAAAGGAAGTATCTAAGAGGTACTAGAACCTTGGTAGTGGTGGTCATATTCAGAAACTAAATAGCAATCTAAAATGTGCGGACTAGAAGGAGGTGAGGGTGGTAGAATTTAAAATTTGTCCAACTGCAAGAATATAAAATTTCTGCAGATATTAAGAAATATAAAATTTTCATGGAAGACTATGAGTAATTCCCTTTTACTTAAAATAAAAGGTGAAGCATTTTCAGAATGTGAAATGCCCTGAAATGCTG